>NC_090940.1:503462045-503764545 GCF_040938575.1 Ambystoma mexicanum | reverse complement strand
GAGAAATAAGTATGTTTTGTGCCTCTTTCTGAAAGTGGAGATGAAGGATGCAGTGCGTATGTGAAGAGGTAAGGCCTTCCATGCCCTGGGTGCTCAGTGGGCAAGTGCTTGTTTTTGTTGGATGTGAGTTTGCAGAGTGGAAAGCATAGAAGGTGTTGGCTGACTTGTCTGGTTTTTGGCTATTCTTGGTATATTTGCACAAATATCATTTTTTCTGTTTGTATTTAGAAATCACTCCATCCAAAGTGAAGCACACAATTTAGCAATTGGTTAGGCGGGAATAATGCAGTGCACAAATTTCACCCATGCACTAATTTCAACAGGCTGCTTATTTCAACAGAGACAGTGTACACAAGTGTAAAACGATGCTTAGATTTTTTTATTGTTCATTTGTAATGCACCTATGCACAAGTATTTCAAGGCACAGCAAAGCAGGAGAGGGGGCAGGAAGGGGAAAGTAGTGATCGTAATAGGCCTTGTGACATTTAGATCATGCACATGCTGTAATAAGAAGTGCAAGGGGGAAGGGAGGTGGAGAAGTGCAGGAACTGGGTGGAAGGGACCATGCAAGGAAATTGCAAGGGAGACAAGGTGGGCAGAGCCAGGAGGGAAGAGAGTAAGGGGTGTACACAACTAAGTGCAATTAAGTGGCTGGGAGGCTATAAGGGGTGTGGGCTCACCAGCTATGTGAAGGTGGGGGGCAGTGAAGGCAAGATGAGGAGGGGGAAGAATAAGTGCAGAGGTAGACTGGCCAGTTGATGGCCTTGCACCCTGTAGGACTCTGAAGGAGCCAGTCCACCAGTCACAGGCAGATGGGACATTAGCAGGGGAGTGGAAGGAAGAAGAGAAAAGGAAGATCTTGAGGAACGAGCTTCCAGAACTTAAGGAGATCCAGTCCAAGTCTGAGAGGGGCAGGGAGAAGGAAATTCCAGAGGGAGGCACCTGCGGAGGAGATATGATATGATATGGCATTTATAACGCGTCTATACACAAGTGTTTCGATGCGTGACGAGGGAAGGGAGGGTGAACAGAGGGAAGACAGACAGTGATCTTTCTAGGCCAGGTGTCATTCAGATTGCGCAAGTGCATGGGAAAGGGGAAAGAGAAAAGTGTGTGGGGGAAGGGAGAGGGAAAGTGCAGTACATGGGATAATAGAATAAATAAGATAAATAAAACGGCCAGATGGTGGTAAGTGCAAGGTAAGAGCAGACATAAGTGCTGGTGGGGGGGCTGTAGGGATACAGAATAACAGTCCCCAGGTGCGGGCGTTGCCAGGGAGGCAGTTCAGGTGTGCCTGGGCCCGAGATCAGAATGGGTGGCAAGGTAACCAGTGCAGTTTCAACCAGAATTCAGCAAGGGAGAGGGGAGAGAATGCAGAAGCAAAGAGGAAGGTTTTGAGGTGCTTCCGGAACCAGAGATGGTTCTCCTCAAGTCTCAGGGAGGCAGGAAGGCTGTTCCAGAGGGAGGTCCCAGCCGAAGAGAGAGATCTACCACCAACTCGTTGCTTGGAGAAGCGACTGACCCTAAATGAGTTGGAGGCGGATGAGCGAAGAGCTCGAGAAGGAAGATATTTGGGAAGAGAGATTTGAAGGTAATGCGGCCCCAGGCCCCAGAAGGCCTTGTGGACAATGCAGAGGGTTTTAAACTTAATCCTCGCAGCCACTGGGAGCCAGTGCAGAGATTTCAGTCCTGGAGAGATACGATCCCTGGGCTTGAGGCCAAGGACAAGTCTCGCAGCCCTGTTCTGGATAAGTTGCAGAGGGCGGAGAGTAGTGGCAGGCAGATTTAGATAGAGGCTGTTACAACAGTCCAGCCTAGAGAGAACCAGGGCTCCGGAGACGGTGAGATCCTGGAGGAAGGCGAGGAAAGGAAGAATACCTCTGAGGAGGTGTAGCTGGTAGTGTGACTTCTTAGAGACGTCATAGATGTGAGGAGAGAAGGAGAGTGTGGAGTCGAAGATGACCCTGAGGTTTTTAGCCTTGCAGGTGGGAGCAGGAAGAGGGCCAAGAGAGGCTGGCCAGAGAGCTGCATGGAAGGAGGGAGTGGTTGTGTCAATGAGTAAAATGTCAGAATTACTGGCATTGAGGCAGAGGTCATTGGCGCACACCAGTCCTGGATAGAAGCCAGACAGTCAGAAATGAGGGAAGGAGAGGAGGAGGCCGAGGGTAGACTGAAAATAAGCTGGGTATCATCCGAATAGCACTGATAATTGGGGCAGAGAGCCGCAATGTGGTGGGCTAGGAGTGCCACGCATTGGTTGAACAGCCAGGGAGAGAGGTTAGATGACTGGGGGACACCACAGGTAGAGAAAAAGATATCGGAGAGGAAGGACTCAAGTTGGACCTGGGAGGGTCAGTCGGAGAGGAAAGAGGTCAGCCACGCCAGAGACTGACCAGTGATACCCAGGTTATCACGGAGATGGTTGAGCAGGATGGCATGGTTGACAGTATTAAAGGCAGAATAGAGATCAAGCAAGATGAGGACACACGGGGTGTTGGAGACAAGGTTGGAGAGCAGGTCTTCAAGGTATGTTCAAGAGAGCAGTTTCCATGCTTCTGGCAGCTCTGAAGCCAGACTGATTGTCATGAAGACAACCAACAGATTCAGTGTGGAGATTAAGCTGGGAGGTGGCCAGTTTCTCCAGGAGTTTGCCCAGGAAGGGAGTGATGGAGATAGGGCGATAGATAGCCGGGCAGGAGGGGTCTGCAGAGGGTTTCTTAAGAAAAGGGTGCACAAGTCGGTGCTTCAGGGGGGATGGGAAGGCTCCAGTGGCGAAGGAGTGATCACAGAAATCAATCAGGGCAGGAGCCATGGAGTCGATGTGGTCCTTGATAATTTTGGAGGAACAGGGGTGAACCTGTTTCGACGAGACTTTCATAGATCGGACTTGTCTAGAAACCTTGTCTGCAGAGAAAAGGGGAAAGGCAGAGAAGGAGGGAGGGGGGGTGGCTGAAGAAGGGCCAGAGGAAGAGCAGGGAATGGAAGGAGCTAGGTGATAGGAGGAGAGTGAGGACAGGATGTCCTGAGTTTTTTAAATGAAGTGAGAAGCCAGTGCCGTGCAGAGGACTTGGGAAGGTACAGGAGAGGTAGAGACTGTGGCAGGATTGGCTAGTTCCTTGCAGATTTTAAAGAGTTCAGCCGAGTTGTGAGATGCCGCAGAGATGCGGCTTGGATATGAGCTCTCTTCTTGGTGAGGACGGAGAGCCGGTATTCCCTTTGCAGCAGGCACAGGCAAGTTTGTCAGAGGATGAACATGAAGCACGCCATTTCCTCTCGGCCACCCTGCACTTGCGTTGTGGGGTGACGAGATCTGAGTCATACCAGGAGTTACACTTGGCTTTGGGCTTCAGGTGGATTCTCATGACAAGGGCAATGATATCAAGAGTATCAGATATAGAGAATCCCAGTGATTTGGCCGAAGCCAAAATTATCGCGGCTGAAATGACCGAAACCAAAGTGTTCGAATAACCAATAGTTCGAACACTTTGTTTTCGGACATTACAGCCGCGATAATTTGCAAAAAACACACACACACACACACACACCATCAAGTATAGTGAGCGGGGCGGTGCGGGGGTCACCCCCGGAGCCCCCGTTTTTTTTTTTTTACACGGACAGCTGCGGGGGTGTCCCCCCGCACCCCCCGCTCACTATACCATGAAGTATAGTGAGCGGGGCAATGCGGGGGACACCCCGCAGCCCCCGTTTTTATTAAATGCTACCACCAAAGGATCGAACTTTTGGTGTTCAATCCTTTGGTGGTAGCATTTTTCGAACTTTTGGTCATTTCGACCATTTTTTTTAGAGCATTTCAACCTAAACCGATATAAAAGTGTGGAGCATGGAGAGGGCTGTGTCAGGGTGAGCGTCAGCCAAAGGGGGGGAGGGGGTGAGAAGGTGGTGGTGAAAGCCTCAACTGACACGCGCTTCATGGATCGGATGACTGAGAAGGTGGGTGGCAGTGACGGAGGTGGCTTGGCCTGGGGGGTAGGGAGGGTGAGGTGGGAGGGTAGGAGAAATTGATCATTCCAGGAGAGAGGAGTGGAGAGAGGGACAGAGAGGGGAAGGTCAGAGGAGATTAGAACATCGAGAGTGTGCCCTGCGGAATGAGTAGGGCCAGAGGGCAGAGTGGTGAGTGACAGAGAGTTGCAGAGGTCGCGAAAGAGTCCAGAGGGGGGACAGGAGGCATTCAGGTGAATGTTGAAGTCTCCAAGAAGGAGGAGTTGAGTGGTTGAGGCCAGGAGTGAGGAGGAGAGGTCCGCCCACTCAGAGAGGAAGGGAGAAATCTGACCAGGTGGCCAATAGATAGTAGCCACAGTAAGGGAACGGCTAGGGGAGTGAGAGAGCCGGCAGACGAGGCATTCAAAAGAGGAGTAGGTCTGCGTAGGAGTGACAGAGACAGGAATCCACTCAGGGAAGATAAGGGCTACACCCCCACCAGATCTGTTGGGCCTGGGCGCAGAGAGGATATTGTTGCCGTCTGGTAGGAGTGTGTCAAAGCTGGTGACAGAGCTGGCCGTGAACCATGTCTCAGTGAGACCGAGGACATCAAATTCTTCAAGAAGGCGACAGATATCAGAAGAGTGTTTGACAGCAGAGCGAGAGTTAAGAGTGGCAATGTGGAGAAGGTTAAGAAAAAGAGGATGAGAAGGGCACTACATGTTGTAGTTCACAGATTGTCCTTTAGAAATAATAAATATAATAATTAGTAGTTTATCTGGTTTATTCTCACCTGGAGCTGCCAATCTAAAAAGAGGTCCTGTAGCACTAGGACCAAATTGATCAAAAAACTTCCAAGAAACAAAGTGTATCCACTAAGTTAAGAAAGGCGCATCTCAGTTTGCCCCAATATGGTTGCTAATATTCAGTCACTGATTAATGATATGTAAGTAATAGAGTTCCAATAAATTCTTTTGGCAGGAATTGTTTAATTCACATTCCTATATTTTGCCGCCAATAAAAGTTTTTAATTCTTATACATCACACAATGAGTTCTCATCTCAAATTGCCCATAATACTTTGGTGCCAATGCATTTCGGATACAATCCTTCTTCAGGGCGGTATTATAGCAAAAATTAGCTTAACTAGTGACAGTATATATATATGCAAATATAGTGATTACAACAAATATAACAATTATTGCAGACATTGATAGAGAGTTATTTCAAAAGTCACATACCCATCCACGAGTCATGTTCATTTGGAGAAGAAATAAGCAAAAATAAAACAAAACGGTATGTCAATTAGTTGACTGAAGTAAATAAACATTCTATCATTTTCTTTTAGCTCCATATGTTTGTCATACCTCGGTCAAGCCGATCTTTGGACTCGAGTCTTTGTACGTATGTACAATTAGATCTATGAATAAATTAAACAACAATGTGAGTCATCCTCAATCTCTTTCGTGGGTATGTTAATCCTAATCAGTACTGCTGTACTTACTCAGCTCCTGCCGTGCTCGACGTGTAGCTGCAGACTGAGCTACCCGGAACGCGCTCGTGCAAGTTTACCTTTCGTTTTAAAGGTCACCATGGAGACGGTACGAGGCGTCGTGGACCGTCATGGTGCACGTACGCCTTGCGCCCCACCCCCGAGTGGTAGCCCGGGGGCGGGGATGTCTCCATGGTGACCAGCGCTCTGTGAGACAGTGCAAGTAGTTAACTGTCTACAGCGTCAATTGGCGCCGTAGCTGTAGCGATTGGAAAATTAGCAGCATGTGTGAGATTTTGTCGAAGTAGTATTATATGTAAGACATAAGGTCCGCATTAACAATTGAACGTATGGAAAAGATAAAGATGGAGTGAACTAGAACATCAAGAAGCCAGAGAAGAAGCAGAACTCAAGGAATTCAGAAGTAAAAGTACCTTTATTCCTCCAATAAGTATACCTTCGATAGAAATCTTTGAAAAACAAGTCACAAGAGATTTCGAGAAACTTAAGTTCAAAAGTCAATCACCTCGAAACATGAAACCTCACGAACTTAAATTGATACGTGATCTATATGGAAACCACACAATCACAATAAGGGCTGCGGACAAAGGAGGAGGCTTAGTACTCCTTAACACAAGGGAATATGAGGAAGAATGTGAAAGACAATTAAGTGATAGTAACACTTATGCCAGATTGACACAAGATCCCACATCGGAGATTAAAGAGAATTTGAAGACTTTGTTGGACAAGGCGGAGGAATTGGAGTGGATTAATCACCACACAAAGACATTTTTGATGAATACACACCCGAAGATACCTCACTTTTATACCCTTCCTAAGATACATAAAGATCTCATCAAACCCCCTGGAAGACCAATCGTAGCAGGGATTAACAGCATACTGGAACCCTTAGGGAAATCGCTACAGCTACGGCGCCAATTGACGCTGTAGACAGTTAACTACTTGCACTGTCTCACAGAGCGCTGGTCACCATGGAGACATCCCCGCCCCCGGGCTACCACTCGGGGGTGGGGCGCGAGGCGTACGTGCACCATGACGGTCCACGACGCCTCGTACCGTCTCCATGGTGACCTTTAAAACGAAAGGTAAACTTGCACGAGCGCGTTCCGGGTAGCTCAGTCTGCAGCTACACGTCGAGCACGCAGGAGCTGAGTAAGTACAGCAGTACTGATTAGGATTAACATACCCACGAAAGAGATTGAGGATGACTCACATTGTTGTTTAATTTATTCATAGATCTAATTGTACATACGTACAAAGACTCGAGTCCAAAGATCGGCTTGACCGAGGTATGACAAACATATGGAGCTAAAAGAAAATGATAGAATGTTTATTTACTTCAGTCAACTAATTGACATACCGTTTTGTTTTATTTTTGCTTATTTCTTCTCCAAATGAACATGACTCGTGGATGGGTATGTGACTTTTGAAATAACTCTCTATCAATGTCTGCAATAATTGTTATATTTGTTGTAATCACTATATTTGCATATATATATACTGTCACTAGTTAAGCTAATTTTTGCTATAATACCGCCCTGAAGAAGGATTGTATCCGAAATGCATTGGCACCAAAGTATTATGGGCAATTTGAGATGAGAACTCATTGTGTGATGTATAAGAATTAAAAACTTTTATTGGCGGCAAAATATAGGAATGTGAATTAAACAATTCCTGCCAAAAGAATTTATTGGAACTCTATTACTTACATATCATTAATCAGTGACTGAATATTAGCAACCATATTGGGGCAAACTGAGATGCGCCTTTCTTAACTTAGTGGATACACTTTGTTTCTTGGAAGTTTTTTGATCAATTTGGTCCTAGTGCTACAGGACCTCTTTTTAGATTGGCAGCTCCAGGTGAGAATGAACCAGATAAACTACTAATTATTATATTTATTATTTCTAAAGGACAATCTGTGAACTACAACATGTAGTGCCCTTCTCATCCTCTTTTTCTTAGATTTCTCACTTAGCACAACTAGAGGAGGCGCACACAGGCCATAAAGAACAATTTGGATCATTGAAGCATTTTCCGAATAAAGAATGTCATATATTGACATCGAAGCCCTGACCACTAACAGGGCAGACACACTGGGTTTTTCATCTGAAGAAGCAGAAGCAATATTGGGTTTGATAAAAGACAGCGGCTTCGGAAACAGTAACAACAAACAACAAGATCCTAAACAACAGATAAAACAACTAGAATATCTAATTCGAAAGGAAATAAATCGCAAGCTACATGCGATAACCCTAGGCAGATACCATAAAAGTCAACGGATACCGAGAGGATTACGCATCCAGTTGCGTCCTACATTGTGTAAAGAAAACAAAATCTTTGTGAAGAAATGGGAAGCCATACTTAACAAATGTTCTCTGGACCTTATATTACTGACCATACAAGAATTGGCAAGGGACATATCAGATTTAGGTAAAGAAATTAAGGAAATAGAAGCAGCTCTGGTAACAACATTGAATAGAGAAGAAGTTGATTCTATTCTCCAAGAGATAAATGACAAATTGGCAGACTACAAAATAGAATTAGAATCCAAAAAAATTCGCAAGTTTAAAAGAGACACCTACGATTACCTTAAAGATGAAGTTTATAACTGGATGGATAAATATGCTCCTCCACAAAGGAAACCAAAGCCTACAAATTTAAGTGAAACATCGAGCTCAGGAACCGAGACAGAAAGGGAACCCCCGAACCAAGAAGAAGCAGGGACGCCAAGCACTTCAGGCCTCTCGCGAGCAAGAGAAGACACAGCGACTTCTTCTTTTTTAGACAAAGGAAGAAGAGAACGAGACGGGGAGGAGAAAGGTCAAAAGGAAGACCCAACACGAGACTACAACAGAAGAAAATATAGTAATAAACTTATCATCCAGAGTCTTGACTGGGAAAGAAATAGAAACTTTACAGAAAGGCCTTAGTTTCGTTCCTACCTACGACAGCACACTATTTGATTCCAAAATAGAACTCTTTAAACTTATTAGGAAGATGAAACTGAAGGTGTTTTTCAGTGAACTAGAACATCAAGAAGCCAGAGAAGAAGCAGAACTCAAGGAATTCAGAAGTAAAAGTACCTTTATTCCTCCAATAAGTATACCTTCGATAGAAATCTTTGAAAAACAAGTCACAAGAGATTTCGAGAAACTTAAGTTCAAAAGTCAATCACCTCGAAACATGAAACCTCACGAACTTAAATTGATACGTGATCTATATGGAGACCACACAATCACAATAAGGGCTGCGGACAAAGGAGGAGGCTTAGTACTCCTTAACACAAGGGAATATGAGGAAGAATGTGAAAGACAATTAAGTGATAGTAACACTTATGCCAGATTGACACAAGATCCCACATCGGAGATTAAAGAGAATTTGAAGACTTTGTTGGACAAGGCGGAGGAATTGGAGTGGATTAATCACCACACAAAGAAATTTTTGATGAATACACACCCGAAGATACCTCACTTTTATACCCTTCCTAAGATACATAAAGATCTCATCAAACCCCCTGGAAGACCAATCGTAGCAGGGATTAACAGCATACTGGAACCCTTAGGGAAATATGTGGATTACTTCTTACAGCCATTGATTCAAAAAACCAGTACATACATCAAGGACTCAACACATTTTTTACAACTCTTGAATGAAACTGCATTTAATTGCAACAACATATGCTTTACTATCGATGTTAAAAGTCTCTATACATCGATCCCACACGATTTAGGGGGTGAAGCGGTAGAATGGATGCTACTCAATGCTGAAGAGATACCGGCTCAGAAGGAATTTATATTGGTTCTTCTGGAGTTTATCAGTAATAACTCATACTTTTGATATAAGAATGAGTACTATCTCCAAGTGGCTGGGACAGCCATGGGAGCCACCATGGCCCCCTCTTATGCTAATTCATTCATGCATAAATTCGAATCTGAACATATACTACAGAA
Organism: Ambystoma mexicanum; assembly: GCF_040938575.1. Taxonomy (NCBI): domain Eukaryota; kingdom Metazoa; phylum Chordata; class Amphibia; order Caudata; family Ambystomatidae; genus Ambystoma; species Ambystoma mexicanum. Next base: position 503,755,141 of record NC_090940.1, on the reverse strand, counting down.
TGAACACTGGTTCCCGAAATTAAGTCTCTGGATCAGGTACATTGACGATATATTTGGAATATGGAAAGATACAGAAGAGGAATACCTAAAGTTCTTCGCACACCTGAACAGTATAGATGCTCGTATCCAATTCACTCAAGAACACTCCCAAACCAACATACACTTCTTGGATGTAGACATTAAGATTACTGACACAGGATATCAGACTACCATTTTTCGAAAACCCACGGATCGCAACAATCTATTACAACGTCTCAGCTTCCATCAACCGAGCCTCATAAAAAATCTTCCATACAGCCAGATGCTCAGGGTAAAAAGATTGGTAAGTGACCCAGAAGACTACAAGCTAGCTATCCGTGAGATGGGGAAAAAGTTTCTGGAAAGAGGATATACAGAAGAGGAAATAAACATAGCGGAATCACGAGTAGCTACACAAAACAGAGAAGAGCTATTGAAAACAAAAACTAGACAGGAATCAGCTCCACCATTAGTATTTGTGTCCAGATACTCACGACAAAGTAATCGCATTAAGTGCATTATTCAAAAACATTGGAATACTTTACTATGCGATCAGAGAGTTGAACATCTATTTAAAGAAGTACCCACATTTGCTTACTAACGGAGTCAAAACCTAAAAGATAGACTGGTTCATACGAAACCAGCACCAAAAAAGAAGCTTATAGAAAGAATTGGGACGTTTCCGTGTTTAAGTTGTAGTAATTGCAGCTATGTGATGAAAGGAGAGACAATAAAACATTCACACACAGGAGAGACAATCAGACGGAGAGATTTTGCTACATGTGATTCAACCAACGTGATTTATGCTATCAAATGTCCGTGTGGACTGTACTATGTGGGTCAGACATTGCGAGTGGCAAAAATTAGGTGGAATGAATACAGATCGTGCATAAGAAACCATAATCTTAACTCAGCAGTGTCAAGACATTGGGATGAAAAGAAACACAACTTGGTCCAAATCCGTTTTGTCATCCTAGAGGTGGTTTCAAAAAGAGACATCCACGAGAATTTCCAAAAAAGGATGGACCAAAGAGAATCCTTTTGGATAGACCGGATGAGCTCCCTCTCTCCAAAGGGGCTCAATGAAGAAATTAACTTTATGTGTTTTTTGTAAAAACAATTTCTTCACTTTCGATTTTTTATCTAAGGAAGATGTAAATATCTGTCATATATCTGTTATCCTTTTGTCACAATTTATATTCTAGTTGTACTATTCCGCTGTTTGCCCTAAATTGCTTTTATGACTGAGTAGCGACAGAAAATATGTTCCGGAGCGTAAATGCTCTAGACTGTCCATCTTTATCTTTTCCATACGTTCAATTGTTAATGCGGACCTTATGTCTTACATATAATACTACTTCGACAAAATCTCACACATGCTGCTAATTTTCCAATCGCTACAGCTACGGCGCCAATTGACGCTGTAGACAGTTAACTACTTGCACTGTCTCACAGAGCGCTGGTCACCATGGTGACATCCCCGCCCCCGGGCTACCACTCGGGGGTGGGGCGCGAGGCGTACGTGCACCATGACGGTCCACGACGCCTCGTACCGTCTCCATGGTGACCTTTAAAACGAAAGGTAAACTTGCACGAGCCCGTTCCGGGTAGCTCAGTCTGCAGCTACACGTCGAGCACGGCAGGAGCTGAGTAAGTACAGCAGTACTGATTAGGATTAACATACCCACGAAAGAGATTGAGGATGACTCACATTGTTGTTTAATTTATTCATAGATCTAATTGTACATACGTACAAAGACTCGAGTCCAAAGATCGGCTTGACCGAGGTATGACAAACATATGGAGCTAAAAGAAAATGATAGAATGTTTATTTACTTCAGTCAACTAATTGACATACCGTTTTGTTTTATTTTTGCTTATTTCTTCTCCAAATGAACATGACTCGTGGATGGGTATGTGACTTTTGAAATAACTCTCTATCAATGTCTGCAATAATTGTTATATTTGTTGTAATCACTATATTTGCATATATATATACTGTCACTAGTTAAGCTAATTTTTGCTATAATACCGCCCTGAAGAAGGATTGTATCCGAAATGCATTGGCACCAAAGTATTATGGGCAATTTGAGATGAGAACTCATTGTGTGATGTATAAGAATTAAAAACTTTTATTGGCGGCAAAATATAGGAATGTGAATTAAACAATTCCTGCCAAAAGAATTTATTGGAACTCTATTACTTACATATCATTAATCAGTGACTGAATATTAGCAACCATATTGGGGCAAACTGAGATGCGCCTTTCTTAACTTAGTGGATACACTTTGTTTAATGTGGAGAAGGTTGCCATCCTTGAAGGGCTTCCGGGGAGGAGTACAGATCAGTGGTACGCCCTGCAGAGGTGTAGAAGGAGCCCAAGAGGGGACACAGACAGAGGAGGAAGGCAAAATAGCCGAGGAAAGGGGAGGGGGGACAGCAGGAGAAGAAAGGAAGTTGATGAGGCACAGGAAGCGTCTATCAAAGAGGTGAAGGTTGGCCTGAGGGCCTTGGACCAAGACGATCACATTAGAGTATACATTAATGATGACCTTTATGGAGTGGAAGGAGGCCAGGAGGACGTCCCAATGGGTGCCATCATTAATGGGAGAAGAGGAGAAAGGAGAGAGCACAGAGACCATATGAAGGGTCCATAAGTTAGGTGAAGGCACGACAAAGAGGATGTCGGTGAGAGTTTCCTTGGTGTAGGTGTCAGCAATAGCGAGGCCTGGTTTGGAGACCAGGATGTCCTTTTTAAACTTCTTCCTACCAGATTTAGTGAGGAGTGCAGGATAGTCGATAGAGAAGCAGTTAGAGAAGATAGGAGAGACAGAGAGCACCATAGAGTAGGTGGGAGAGGGGGAGGCACTGGCCAGAGTAGGCAGACAAGATAGTGAGCGTCAATCAAGTTGCGCAATAGGACAGACTCTCAGGGTTAAAGAGCTCAGAGAGAGATCTACCCCCACTTTCTGCATGTAAAAACATCTAATTTGCAGAGAGTTGGAGCTGGCTGAGCGAAGGGCTCTAGTGGGGAGGTGTTTAGGGTGAGCGGATTGGGTATAGCATGGTCCCAGGCCCCAGAAAGCCTTGTGGATGATGTAGAGGTTCTTGAATTTGATCCTCACAGCCACCAGGAGCCAGTGGAGAGATTTCAGAGCTGGAGAAATGCAGTCCCTGGGCTTGAGGCCAAGGATAAGTCTTGCAGCCCTATTCTGGATTAATTGAAGGGTGAAGGGAAGAGTTAAGCAGATTGATGAAGAGGCTGTTGCAGTAGTCAAGCCTTGAGAGAACCAGAGCTTTGGAGACATTGAGTTTCTGGGGGAAGGTGAGGAATAGGAGACTATCTCTGAGGGGGAGGTGAAGCTGGAAGTGGCCCTTCTTGGCCAGGTCCATGATGTGAGGAGAGAAGAAGAGGAAGATGACACCATGGTTTTTTGCTTCACACGAGGGTGAAGGGGGGCCCAAGGAGGGCGGCCAGAGTGTGGGGGAAGAGGTGGCACGGGTCCCAATTAGGAGGATCTCTATCTTACTGCGATTAAGGCAGAGATCGTTAGTAGTGCACCATGCCTGAATAGCAGACACATTCTATATTTGTGATTTAATGTGTGGCATTGAGGGTAAACTAATGAGGGGGTTGATTTGGGGGCTTCAAGCATTAACATATTAACATTGCAGCATGTGCATTATAAGCTTTCCTAGTAAAACAGCCTGCTTGGAAGGAGTAGATTTAGAAAAAGCAGAAAGTAAAAACTTAGAAACTAAATGCTGATATGAAAAATAAATGTCCATTGTTCGAGCATGGCACACGCAAGAACAAAGGATGACATGTAGCATGTATATTTGCGTGTGCGGGAAAGAATGAGTGAAGCTTGCCAAAAGTCAGATAGGTGAGCTACTCTGGAAAATTCCAGAAGGGTCTGTCATGTGTCTGATGGTTCAGGGGCCTTGAAGAGAAGGAGGTGCAATGGTGCAAAATAGGTGGTTAATATATGTAGTTTCCTTATGATTTATAGGGTTTGGGCTGAGTTCTGAGAAAAACTATATAAGAAACGGCAAGCTGGGGTCCTGGCCCTCTTGCAGTTTTTGGCCTTTTGCTATGTACGTAAGAATGTTTTTTTACCGTTTGCTGATGACATAAGGCTTTTGCCTTCCTGGGTTCTGGCCTATTGCAAATTGAAGGGGGCACTTTTAACTCAGGTTGTCTTCATAAATATACAACCTGGGTTTGGACGGAGCCTCATCTATTTATCGCAAAGATGAGTGTTTAAAAGACTAGGGCTTCAGATTCAGCAAACTTTGATTTTGAGCAAAGACTTGTAGCTGTATGTTTAAAACTATTACAAGGCTGTAGCTGTGGCCTCGCAGCCTAATATTGCATGCCTGGCTTGGCTGGGTTTGCTGTGACTACCACAGGCAGATGGGAGGTTGGTGTATTTGGCCTTGCAACAGGCCTTTAAGCTGCAGTGCTCCAAAGCCTAGAAGTGGGGGCTGCTGTGGGTTGATGCTGAGCTGTAAGCTGCTGCATGCAGGCTAGCAGAGGTGGGACGAGGACAGTTGCAAGTCAAGGGAGTAAGGATAAACAGTGATTGCCAAGGAAGTGTTTTGGAATTTCCTGCATAGGAATATTGATTTGGCCAGGTCAATTTGACCCTTGAGGGGGTTTCCTCCTTTGTCACGGTACCCCACAAAGATGGAAACTCTCTAAATCTGTAATTGAATCTGGGAATTATGCCATGCAAGAAATTCCATTATTGCTAACATCAGACTAACGTGATAGTTGACTAACAAGGCAAACAGATGGATAATGAATGGGACGGATTCCTAAAGAGTGTCTGTCTCCATAACTAACTGAGTTGCATGCCAAGGTGTGTCCAACTACATCTGCAGTCTATATGAGGGGTCAACCATGATGCATACATATCCATTAATGCGAATTAGCTTCTTACAGGCCAAAGAACACTGTCAGTGTGTATGTGCATATTATGATTTCTTTTCTCTAATAACATGCATGTGTGCATCTATTGGTTTATTTTGACCTTAGCTGATGACAGGGGGCAAATGGAATTAGATATCAGATTATTTAAATGGCCAAGGTACTAGGTGGGGATCTGAGATTGTCTTTCTCAGTTTTTTTGGCATTTGTTAAAATGAGAATGTAACACTGATGTTGCCTTGCTGCATGTTTTTCTTTGGTTCTGCTGAATTGGTATAAAGTTGCCTAAGGACAGAATTGTGAAAGCATGTGTGATGGTTTGTTATTGTGTTCCTTATTCAGTTTACAACATGATATGATATGATATGGCATTTGTAACGCGCATATACACAAGTGTTTCAAGGCACGACGAGGCAGGGAGGGGGGAACAAAGGGAGACAGACAACAATCCTACTAGGCCAGGTGTCATTCAGATCACGCAAGTGCAAGGTTAAGGGGACGGGAAAAGTGCAAGGGGGAAAGGGAGAGGGGAAAGTGCAGTACATGGTTAGTAACGAACAAGATAAATAATAAGGGCCAGCTGGTGGCAAGTGCAAGATAAGTGCAGACAAGTGCTGGGAAGAGGGGCTGTAGGGATACAGAGACAGTCCCGCAGTGCAGGGGTTGCCGGGAAGGCAGTGCAGGGGAGAGTGGCTGGGCCAAGGACCGATATTGGTGAGTGGCCCAGTTGCTGATTTAGTACAATTTCAGTGATTAAGCAGGGGAGAGGGGGAGAGAAAGCAGAAGCAAAGAGGAGGGTTTTGAGGCGCTTCCGGAACCGGAGATGGGTCTCCTCAAATTTTAGGGAGGCAGGAAGGCTGTTCCAGAGGGAGGCCCCTGCAGCGGAGAGAGATCTCCCACCAACTCGTTGCTTAGAGAAGCGGCTGACCCTGAGGGAGTTGAAGACGGATGAGCGAAGTGCTCGAGAAGGAAGATATTTAGGAAGGGAGAGTTGAAGGTATTTTGGCCCCAGAAGGCCTTGTGGACGATGCAGAGGGTTTTGAACTTAATCCTCGCAGCCACAGGGAGCCAGTGTAGCAATTTCAGTCCTGGAGAGATATGGTCCCAGGGCTTGAGGCCAAGGACAAGTCGCGCAGTCCTGTTCTGGATGAGTTGCAGAGGGCGGAGAGTAGAGGCAGGCAGATTTAGGTAGAGGCTGTTACAGTAGTCCAGCTTCGAGAGAACCAGGGCTCTGGAGACAGTGAGCTTCTGGGGGAAGGAGAGGAAAGGAAGGATACCTCTGAGGAGGTGCAGCTGGTAGTGTGACTTCTTAGAAACGTCAGAAATGTGAGGCGAGAAGGAGAGTGTGGAGTCGAAGATGACCCCAAGGTTTTTAGCCTTTCAGGTAGGAGCAGGAAGAGGGCCAAGAGAGGCCGGCTGGAGAGCTGCAGGGAAGGAGGGAGTGGGTGTGCTGATGAGTAGAATCTCGGTCTTACTGGCATTAAGGCAGAGGTCGTTGGCGGCACACCATTCCTGGATAGCAGAAAGACAGTCAAAGATGAGAGAAGGAGAAGAGGAGGCCGAGGGTAGCCTGAAACTGTGCTGGGTATCATCAGCATAGCACTGAAAGTAGGGGCAGAGAGCAGCGATGCAGTGGGCGAGAAGTGCCAGGTACTGGTTGAACAGCCAGGGAGAGAGGTTTGAACCCTGGGGGACACCACAGGTAGAGAAAAAGATGTCCGACAGGAAAGACCCAAGTTGGACCTGGGAGGGTCGATTTGAGAGGAAAGAGGTCAGCCAAGCCAGAGCCTGACCAGTGATACCCAGGTTATCACGGAGACGGTTGAACAGGATGGTATGGTTGACAGTATCAAAGGCAGAAGAGAGATCAAGCAAAATGAGAACACAAGGAATGTTAGAGTCAACATATAGTGTGAGGTTGGGTGTGTTCAGCATCTAGTGTTCCCAGTTCAATAAAAGGCCTGGTAAGTCACTAGCCAAGGATCCCAAAATAAAAGCATAGCAGTAAAGTGATAGCAAATGAATTAATTCCCTCAAACAAACACTTCTTAGAGTTATTAAAAAAGGGAATGCAAAGGTCAAAAACAATCATCAGCAAAAATTCTATAAAAAGGTTGTCGGACATTCTGGTCATGCAATCTTGGCTTAAGGATGGAACTTACTACCAGAACGTCCAAAATATACAGTTCAAATCCTCTTTCTCACCAACACTATCATCATCAGAGTTATTATTTCTCAAAAGTTGTTGGTGGGCATTGAAGTGAGCTACCAAAATATGTGACACAAAAGAACCAGTTAAAACCTTCACTTATTTTCAAATAGCTTAGGGTTGGCATACAGACCACTATAATGGTTTATGGAGAGGCCATCCTCAACACAGGGAGTTCTATCCCTCCCCACTCAAGTGGTTATTAAACAAAATGTTTAACAGATTATTTTTAAGCCCTATATCAGATACAAATAATTTCCCCTGGTTCACTCGCCCCATAGCTAATAATGAGCCAAGAACCAGGCCGGGGTACAGTAAATATATCAGTATTTATTTAAATTAAAGTAATAGAAATTAGCATGAAAATGTTAAACACCAATTTATCCGTGGCACAACACAATCAACTTTTCTCAGCATAAATAAATCACAAAAGTGAGTTAAAAAGAACAAAATCACAATTCTTCACTTTCTGCAGCTTTCATGTCACAATAATATTTACACTGATCAGCAATGAAGGCAGTTATCAGGTGATGTCTGATTTTGATTTTCCTGCTGGTTTAAAAGGTTAGCAGTAGGATTTCAAGATTGGTAATGATGATTTGGCTCACACTTTTGGTTTAAAGTACACACACAGGATGATGTATCTATTTGTTTTTCAGTCCCCACCTTGCTTTGGTCTTTGTTGGGAAGTCAGAGAGAAAAAATGAAATGTTTTGGGGAATTTTGGATTTCAGACCCACCTCACTAAAAGGCCTGTGTTGGGGAAGCTGGATACAAGTTTGTACTGATTTAAGAACACAGATGCCCCTCTTCCTTAAAGAAGTCGAGGTCGGCCGGACAATAAGGAGTACCCAATTAATTTATAGGCTATAGTTTTCAGCACACACTGGAAAGTGAGCTTTGTTAATTCTGAATTTTAACAAAATTCACCCCGTAGTGTTCTGCCAAATGGGAAATTAATTAAATTCATATTTTTGGTTAAATAGGCTAAGGATCTGTACAGTTGTGCCCACTGCCCACTATAAAGGAAAGCGATTCAAGGCGAGTAGACTCTCCTATCTTTTGGTTTCCCGGGGCTCAGTTCTACTTACATTGCAAGCGCCTAGGTTCAAGAAAGCCAGCTGCATCTCAGGCACTCTGGAAAGATAGAGCAGATTGGTGAGTGGCATTCAGATCAAATATGCAAGATCACAGCATTCTTTATATTGCTTTTCAACTCATGTTTTCATTTGATTTTTAAAAATAATGTTTTAAAGGAAAATGTAATTCAAGATCTAAAGTGGTAATGCCCTTTCCATGACCTTTTACCATATTTAACTTGACTGTAGACATAATAAATGTATTAAAAATACATTTATTTGGATATGTATTCTGCAAAAACTTAAGAACATGTTTTGCTGGTGTCTAGTTATGCTTGCAGATGGGATGTTTACTTAAAGTATATATATTTTTATAGAATCTTCATGGGACATTTCATTTATTTTGGGCTGTTATACTCCACTGTTGAGTTGCTACTGGTTCACCCTCACACTCCTTTGAGAGTACAGCTTTCCATCAGGCCACGTTACCACAAAAGACAAAGTAGCTAGATCTCTTAACAGTGCCTGTTTTACCTTATGATTGGGATCACTCTTGATTAGTAGAAATATGAGGGCCGATATTGCAGTTTCACTACTGCTCACCGTTGCACTCCTGCTGAAAATAAGTCATTTTGTGACAGCCTGCAATGAACTGTGGTTATATTTTATGAAAATGGCAATAAAAGGTATACATATAATATAAGATGTGTAAAAACTGAAAACCACGTAGACAACATAAATCTACTAATGACCCACACTCACAAAGACAAAATCTAAATATAACTTTATTTATTTAATTATTTGTATCGCGCACATAGCCTATAGGCATCTAGGCACTGAAGCTTAAGAGATCAGTTACAAATGTGGGTAGTTAATACAGTTGCAGTTGCGATAATACATATATTCAATACATACAAAGAGGCAGATATACCCATCAGTTGCAACATACATGATATTGATAGTCACAGCATGAAGTCATAACAGACATAGCCTACGATACTGAATGTCCTAGTGTCTATTGTTGGGGATATAAACTGAATAGTCTGGTTTTTAGACTTTTTCGGAATGACCAGAGGGATGTATCATTTCTCAATTGTGTTGGGAGGGTGTTCCACAGTTTGGCTGCTAATACGGGGAAGCTTGAGCCGCCTGCTTTCTGTCTGCTGTATCTTGGTATGACAATGAGATTGCCGACCACTTTGCGTTTTGGTTTGTTTTGTGCATTTTGTGAAATCATAAAATTAGACATCATCTAGTTCACTTTTGGGTTGGTTCAAGGGATTTCTAATGCAAACAACATCCCTAGTTATCTCAGTGCTGTACAACAGGCAAGCACATACCTGCAGTAAAAACAAAAGTTTCAAAGACAAAAGAAATGTTTCAGGTACAATTGAAATAAACATTTTTTGATTTGGTTTCAAAGACTGTGGCAGAATGCAGTTTGATGAAGTTACTTTTAACCATGTAGTCACCCCAAAAATGTCTGCCTCGGTGAGTGCTCACAATAATAGCAGGTGGCCCTATGACATGGATGCCCACATCCTCTGCATTTAAGAGGTGAAGTGTTAAGAAAAAACAAAGAAACTGAGAGATTGCATTTAATACACTAAGGCACATTTTCGGTTGCTAGATTTCAGGACATCAAGTCAATTGCTTGTGTAGTTATAGTGGTGCCCAGTTATTCTACCGAACATGAATCAGAGTGGTAAGTTTTACGGATACCAAAAATACTGAACAAAAAAATCTGGAAATGTTCATTAAATATACATATGGTAGTGGGGTAAGGGGTTAGAATGGGAGGGGATGGGGTTGAGTGAGGTTAAAAGGATAGAAAAATGGGAGGCTTGGAGGGATCCCCAAATAAAAAAACAATTCAGTATTTTTTCTGTATTTTGACTTCAGTGAAATTTACCAGTCTGATTTGACCTCCGGTAAAATCACATATAACCGTTATAATGGACGTAAATTACATGACCTTTTATAAAGATATCACCATTGACATATCACTAGTCTTATTTCAACTATTTTCTAATCTGCAAACATAGTTGTCCCCAACTGCTCCTGAAACTAAGGCACTGAAGGTCACTAGAATTGTTAATATTTGGGATCTCAAGCTTCCAGAATGCCTTGCTCCTTGTAGTTCGTGTTTCCTTCCAATGTTTCCTCAAGGCAAAGGTAGCCCTTAAATAAAATTCTATGAAAAACATTTTTTAATCACAGATTGGTTTCACAAGTGAATCATCTTGAGCTTTTTGATTAGAAAAATACCCAAAAAGCTAAATGTGCTGCAGCGAACATCACTACCACGAGCAGGGAGCAAATGAGAATTCTAGGTAGCATGCTCGCACCTTATTGACCTAAAACAATCTCTTCTTTCTGGGGGGGAGAATATATGGATAAAGTTCCCGGCACCGACATTTGTAATTTCGTCCGACGACATTCAAGGAAATATCTGCCCTGATATCAGACACTTCGTCCAGAGGAGCGGCCCCTGAGTACATTATTTCATTTGTTCCATCACTGATAGGCCTAAAGACAAACTAACTGTACCTCTCTACCAATGTGCACGCGCTAGCCCAGCTTTTATAGTTTGGGTTTAATAGTCATAGCATTGGTTGTGCAGTCCTTTAAATCTCACCTTCAGCAATGCCTTTTTGAATTCCCCTTGTTTCTCTTAATTGTATTTTTTGAGAAGCAACCAACACCCCTTTTGTTTGCAAGAATGGATAGATGTACTGTTCAGAAAATAGCTAAAAAAAAAAGAAAGTGGTAAAACATATTGTTGCAATTGCCAGCCAATTGCCTCGGGCTTGCAAGCTGAGGGGAGTCTGCTAAAGTTTGTCCAATGATGGTGGGCAGGTTGGGATCATCTCTACAGGGTTCAAACTCCTTGACAACCATTGTCATGTTTAGATCACTCACTAAAACCACACTTTTTAATTATACAGTGATTGCTAGGAAATTTGAAAACAAAAACAGGCAAGTGTGTGTTATTGTTTGAACTGTATTCTTAAATGTATTCCATTTGAAGCTCAGATTGTTATGGAGTGGGTGCCTTCCACTGCAATGGGGGTCTATACCTCCTGCAGGTTGCATGCTTCTGCCTCTATCCTCTCGCTTGGCTGCGCACACGTTTTTACTTGGTTGATTCATTCCAAACCAGGATAAAAAAGGTCATTATTCCAGAAGAAAATGTCAATTTCCCAGATGAAATTGTCAATATCCCAGATTAAGGCACCAGGAATTGACAGCTATGAAATAATTACACTTCAAATATGTGTCTGCTTTGTGTACCTCTCCTCCTACCGCCCTAACCCATTTAGACCCTGTTTTGAAGACTAGCATACATGTATGTGCCGTGGATCACAACTAGTGTGCTACTTCACCTGCTCAACTCTGCACTATTCGTGTACTGTAATATGTCTAAAGTCATCGCCCCATTCACGTTGTATGTCGGCTGCTGGGCCCACGTGTGTAAAGTTATTACCCCCAAGACGTGTGGGAGCTCAGAATTATATAGGACTACACTCCAACAGATGTGATGGCTGCAGGATTGATTAGGTGTGGACTTCTGAGTATCTGGCTCTAAATCCGATTTCATGCCATTCAATGTCCATCTTTCCCCCTCTTTCTGAATGTTTCTGTGGCTTTGGCCTGACCTCCACCAATATAACCAAGATTTCATCTTTCCTTTCACCCTCCCTCACAGTGATTCTTTGTCCTAGTCACAGTTTCATTGCTGCAAGTCTTTCTTTGTATACTCTTGAACTACTAGGTTCCAACAGCACATAAGTATTTCTTTAATACAAATCCCCTCACTCAGGCTGGAGGTCAGAGGCATGCCAATGAGTCAAGTTTCTCTACGGGTATCAATGATCATCAGCCTTCAGTTGTTGCACAAGGATTCTCTAGTTTGTTATAGGTTTTAATAATTTTAAAAATTTCAATAATTCAAGTCTCTCCATTATTTGCTTTCTGTTTGTTGGATAGGGCGCCCCAACATCCTTTCTCGTTTGCTCCACTAGCTCTTCCTCCCTCTGCTAGCTCCATCCTCCACAACCCAGATCTCTGTAATCGTTTCTGCCTTCCACTCTGGTCACTTGTTACTCTTGGTTCATCTCCACCTGAGAGCCTCCCCATGCTAGAGTCTTTATCAGGACTTTGGCTGTTGTAAGGGGAGTCAGCCTTCTACCTGCATACTTTATTATGGCATGCTATACCCACGTTTCAGTGTTCATAACAAAACACCACTATCAGCCTAGCGTAGTTGGCGTCGGGCATCTTGTTTGTGGCTTGCAAACGGGTTTCTCCATCAGTGGCAACTGCTCTCCTTAGCTCTCTCTTCAATTCTCAGTCCGGCCCAGTGGTAGAAGTGCACCGAAAAAAGTAGTGGAAGTGTGGTCTCAGTGAGGGAGAGGGTAGGGGGGAGCATAGTGCAACATGTGACAAGGTGTTGCGGCCGGGGCATTGCAATTGTCTAAGTGACCAGTAACTAAGGCTCCTATTGCAACATTACACTCGCACAGGGAGATGAATGGAACAATCCTCTATATAGAATGGCGAATATGGCTGTAAAAAGTAGACGAATAGTAAACAGAATTTTTTTTTTAAAAGTATTAAAAAAGTAGTGGAACACTGCTCCCGAATGTTTCTGCTCACTTTGATCTCTGGTCTTCATTTTGCCTCAGGGATCTTGCTCCATACAGCTTTCACTCCGCCAATCAATGACGGTAGTCTGCATCCTTGGTATCCACTCTCACATACCTCACCATGTCCATCCCTCTGGTCTCATTCTCCGTCGCCTCATATGTCTGCGCTGCCATTGGGCCTGCAACTCATCAGACTCATTTACATGGGAGTTACGATATCTTGATAAGCGTCGACAGGGTTAGAAATCTGCCACTTGGCACTGGCGTGAACACCCTGATGTCTTCATACCTAGCCAACCACAGCAGCCTCTACTTTGTCAACTATGCAGTGTCGAAGATATATTAAAGTAGTGTCTTGACTTAAAATGTGGATGGACCACTGTGACTTGCATCAAATCACACTTGTCAAGAATTCTGAAATGTAACATTGACCTGGTTCTTTCAAATCTAACTTCATCCCTCCTTGGAATATCCGTACGACCTGAACCCAGTTAAATTGCTCAGCTCCCCAGTTTCTGGCCCTGAACAGCTCTTACGTCTGGTGTCAGACACTCCACCAAATCACGGCCTCTGCATCAGTGAGCCTGCGGCAATTGCAGCACCATTTGGCATGACTCCAAACCAGTGTCCTCTTCTATTGCATGGGCCTCGGCCCCTTCTCCAAGTGCCGTGTTTTCTGTGCAGCGGCCTACAAACATGGACGTTGACAGGAAGCGCAACTACACAGAACGCTGGTGATGTGCCCTGTAGGCATAGCACATTTCCGGTGTAACTGGTGGTACAAGTTGCACCCTCTACTTCACTCTGTCTTTGAGCAGCCTCAATGGGTATGGACCTGGAATTACAGCCATAAAAGGCAACCATTCACCAGTACTCCTTGCTCTGCAAACTGTTAGTAAAGGTTTGCCCATGCGCCTACATCCGGAGCCATCTTCTGATTCCAGTGTGTCACATGACTTGAGTTATATTTGCCCGGAAGTAACTCTTTCTCGCACTCTGCATTGTCACGTGTCACTCCATGTTTTGGCCTCTAACACCTTGGTAAAGCAGTCGCTCTTCCAAATGCAATAACGCCAAAGCCAGTCCAAGCTGCACTACGTCTCTTGACCGGAAAAGGCACGCTCAATGGTGTGTGATCCTGACCTTTCCTGGCTTGCTTTCAGTATAGTATCTGGTGGCCTTTTTGTGATCCTCAAAGGTAGGGTTGGGTTGGAACCCAAAAGTGGCCTTGGACATGTGGTCATATATTACACAGTGCGTGCGAATGTGGTGAGCAAGAAAATTACCACTAAGAGGGGGGTAAGGGATTCTCCAGCCAAGAAAATTTGTAACAATGGGTCCAAATAATGTTTTTTACAGCACTATTGCCCCTATTTAGAGACTGAAAGGTAGTCAAGCATAAAAATAAACTGGCACGATCGAATTGGGTACAATGACGAGCAACATTCTGGAAGCGCTGTGGCAAATGTTCTGCATCAAGGGGGCGTGGGAGATGAAGAGCGATGGGAGGAAGGTACTGTGGTGCCTGGGGGAGCGGGAAAGAGCAGAAAAAACAAATAGCCAAACTAAAGAGGCAGGTGTGCAGAGACCCAGCAGAAAATCTCCAGAGCTCCCTGCAGGCCAGACCACCGTTGATCAGAGGCACGTATGCGTGTTCTGCGGTCACCACTATGCGTGGTCTGCGATGTTACCCTCACATTCTACTACACTGAGAATTAGGTGATTCTCTCGTGCTACTGTCCAAACACTCTAATGGAGATAGGCACACCTGAAATCAACTCCTGAACCTTTCAAAGAAAGATTATTTTAAACTGCAAGAGGTGGGTTAAGAAATATTCAATAACCACCCACACATTATCATTTTAATCATACATTTTAAATGTGTGCATGAAAACCTATATGCTGTATGCATTGGATATTTTCTAAAATTGCATGTTTAGTTTTCCATTTTAAAGATAACCCTACACATAGATGTCATTATTTAAATGTCTTTCAAATTCCAATTAATCATGAACCAAACTTTGTGGGTCGCAAAGTATTGTACGGCCATGTAATTCATGAACAAAAAAAACACATTAAAAACTCCTCGCAGTGGCAATGTTTGCTGTCTGTGGGTGTAATGTGTCTCCCTCTGTTGGCAGGAGCGAACATACTTTCCAGTCCTGTCATGCCATATAGAAAGAACCTGGCAGATTGTATAATTTGTATCACAAGATTGCCCAACATCAATGTCTTTGTTCCCTCTTTCTTCCTGCACACCCGGGCAACAAGGTATCCCAAAATCAGACCAATCAAAAAATAATGCCCCATTGAACATCTTTTAATGAACTATACACCAAAGACTGTATTAGATGCATCAAGTATAGGAAACTTTAAGTGTAATTTCTATTACAGAAAGGCTAGTGTTTGACTGTATGACCTCAAAGTCGCTTCAAACATGGAACAAGCTTCAGTGATTACTGTTTGAATTATTATTTTTTTCTGAAAAGAATATTGAGATAATTGTCTCTTCTTTTTTTAATATTTTTGAGGTTTTTTTTATAACGGCGCTGTGGTAGAACTAGACTTTTTACTAGGTCTGGTTTTCACTCCCAGCGCCCATTTAAAAGCTGTATACATAATTCAAAATGCAATACTTTATTCTAAAAAAAGGTTGTTGTGCTCACGCTATTATAAACTTTTCCTTCACAGCTGTTGTATTTTCCCATGTTTCCTAAACAACTCAGTGTTATTGGAGTTTGCGCTGTTCCTCCCGGTATATAGTGCCATTTGGCATAGTTCCATATCAGGATATTACATCCCATCTTTCTAGATCAAAAAGAGCATAACTTCTAAAAAAAAAATAATAATAAAACATAACAATAACAGACAGCTTTTTAAGCTTTACTTGAAACCAAAAGAAAAATCAAAATGGCCGTCACGCTGGTAATCAGCGGCCAGGTGGACGCAGGCCTTACTTAGCTCTCTGTAAACGCAGAACCCGAGTTCCCATCTCATCATCTGTAGATGTTTGTCGAGGATTTCAAAGGACGCTATCTGCATGCAATTTTTTATAACGCGTGTCACACTGATTAATAAACAATGACATCCTAGGAAAGAGAAAGTGTGGGTGTTTGGTGGCTGGGATGCTTTCATCCCTCCATGGCAGTTCATATAATTCCTCTCAGATAATGCCACATCTCCGGCAGTTCAAAGTCAGAGGAGCTTTCAGGCTGCAGTTAGTGCAAATGTGAAGTTGGGACTTCATCTTATTTATGTTTCCATTTGGAGCACATCAGCATATTACCGTACTTCCCTGTCCCTGATCAAGGCCGCATGATTTCATTAGAATTGTAAAAGGGTCCAGCGTCAAAGCCATCTTGCTCGCCCCCCGCCCCCCTCCCGCACCCTGTCACCCCCGCTACTCAAGAAGGCGGAAAATAGGCCAAAGAGAAGCTTCAAACCTCCCAATGGTGAAGAGCCGGCCTATCTCAAACAAGTACAGAAGTGTACCAAAAAGGAATACGTTACAGGCAATTAAACATCAAAGGCAGTGCTCTCTGCAAACATTGTGGAAACAGGTCTGGTAGCGCACACAGTGAGGAGAAAGTAAACTGGCTAAACAAATACCCTGACGAAGTCCCAAAGGAAAAGCAACCGAGCAAAATAAAAGAAGGTATTGACACAGGGGACAGAATTTCTTGGCTTCAGCGTGCCATATCCAAAATGGCGTTTACGAGATACGGCTTGGAAAGACAGGAGCTATGTTTTTTTTAGGTAGACTTGCATGTGCTCTGGAGTGTGATGCAGGAGATGTGATAGTTCCGGGTGACACATGAGCAATTTATTACGTTCCCGCTGATAGCAGTTTATTTGTTTCCACCAATGTGTATGAACAGCACATTGGTTTCACGTGCCCAGTGTAAAGGTGAGGCAAAAAACGAAGCATAAACTGTTTAAACATCGCTTTTAGACGCCATAAGATTTTAATTTCATTTGGAGGTGACGTGCGACATGGAATGGAATAAACGTTTACGCCGAGCATTTTTCCACTAGTTTCAAATAGCACAAGCTTTTCCACCAGCATGAGATTTTCGTGCTAGCATAAAACCAATAGATTCCAATGAAATCTGCATGCTTTTACCACCTGTTAAAAGCAGGCGGATTCCATAGGAGTATATTGCAAATGATAATAATTTGTTTTTATATAGCACTTTAAAGCGCTTTACAAAGGACATATTTACATACTGTAGAGGAGGAGCCAAATGCCTCTACCAGAAGTCACTCTGAATTTTTTTGCAAAATTTGGTGAGAATTCGTCCAGGGGGAGCAAAGTTATAGGGGGAGTCCCAAAACTTTTTTTTTCCCATATACATAATGGGAAAAAACTTTGCTCACGCCTGCAGCCCAAACCGCTGGACGGATTTACACCAAATTTGCGGCAGGAGTGGCGGCTTGGTCCCGAAAGCGTGCTTTGCTTTATTTGGTGTAAATCCGTCCAGTAGTTTTTAATAAAATGACAAAAATTTAAGTGAAAAAAATTAGTGATATCTGTGTTTGCTTCGCGGACACACTTCCCTGTTCGCTCCGCGGACAGGACGGTGATTGGGCAAGCAGCTTGCGTGATGTCCGCGGACATCTGACGTGCTTTCTCATTGGATGCAGTGAAAGCGTGCAGTGCGTCTGGCTTCAGAGACGCCCGCCATCTTTGTTCCTCACGGCCTGCACAGTAAGTCTTGTGTCTGTCTCCTGTTCCTCCCACCCCCGCTCATGCCTCGTGTGTCCTTCTTGTCCCTCCCACCCCCACTCATGCTCCGTGTCTCCCCTGTTCCTCCAGCCCCCCGCTCACGCCTTCGGCACACGGTGGCCAGCAGAGGGCCGAGGAGCGGGATCTGCCGCCTGCAAATGAACGCCATGTGTCTCTCTCCCTCCCCCCCACCCCCGCTCATGCCCCGTGTGTCTCTCTCCCCTTCCCCCACCCCCGCTCATGCCCCGTGTGTGTCTCTCTCTCCTCTCCACCCCCGCTCATGCCCGTGTCTCTCCCCCTCCCCCCACCCCCGCTCATGCCCGTGTGTCTCTCCCCCTCCCCCCACCCCCGCTCCTGCCCGTGTGTCTCTCCCCCTCCCGCCCACCCCCCGCTCATGCCCCGTGTGGTTCTCCCCCTCCTGCCCACCCCCCGCTCATGCCCCGTGTGTCTCTCTCCCCTCCCACCCACCCCCCGCTCATGCCCCATGTGTCTCTCCCCCTCCCGCCCACCCACGCTCATTCCCTGTGTGTCTCTCCCCCTCCCGCCCACCCCCCGCTCATGCCCCGTGTCTTTCCCCCTCCCCCCAACCCCCCGCTCATGCCCCGTGTGTCTCTCTCGTTCCCCCCACCCCCCGCTCTTGCCCCGTGTGTCTCTCTCCCCTTCCCCCCACCCACCGCTCATGCCCCGCGTGTCTCTCGCCCTCCCGCCCACCCCCCTGCTCATGCCCCGTGTGTCTCCTGTTCCTCCACCCCTTGCTCATGCCCCGTTTCTGTCTCCTGTTCCCCCCACCCCCCGCTCATGCCCCGTGTCTCTCCTGTTGCCCCCAACCCCCGCTCATGCCCCGTGTCTGTCTCCTGTTTCCCCACCCCCCCGCTCATGCCCCGTGTCTGTCTCCTGTTGCCCCCCACCTCCGCTCATGCCCCGTGTCTCCCTCGTGTTCCCCCCACTCCCCGCTCATGCCCTGTGCTTTCCTCGTGTTACCCCCCACCCCCCCGCTCATGCCCCGTGTCTCCCTCATGTTCCCCCCACCCCCGCTCATGCCCCTTGTCTCTCTCCTTTGCCCCCCACCCCCGCTCATGTCCCGTGTGTGCCCTTTAACCCCCCGCTCATGCCCCGTGTCTCCCTCGTGTTCATCCCCACCCCCCGCTCATACCCCGTGTCTCCCTCATGTTCCTCCCCACCCGCTGCTCATGCCCCGTGTCTCTCTCATGTTCCCCCCACCAGCGCTCATGCCCCGTGTTTCCTTCCTTTCCCCCCACCCCCTGCTCATGCCCCGTTTGTACCCTGTTCCCTCTCACCCCCGCTCATGCCCATGTGTCTCCCCTGTTCCCCCCACCCCCCCGCTCATGCCCTGTTGTGTTCTTTATACACCCCGCCTTCCCTTTCCATGATGGCCATCTTGGGAAAATGTTTTTGTTTTTTTTACCACCCAGCGTTCCCACTTTGAGGACATAAGATGTTAGTGGTCTTCATCTATTGAAAAGGATGTTATGGTGACGTTGCACTAATAAAAACCATTAAAATTTAGTAAAAAGAAAATGTTACAGGGACGTTATGGTTAAGTTGCACTAATAAAAACCTATGAAATTCAATGAAAAAACTTTGTTAAAGGGATGTTATGGTTAAGTTGCGCTACTAAAAACCTATGAAATTCAGTGAAAAAACTTTGTTAAAGGGACGTTATGGTTAAGTTGCGCTACTAAAAACCTGTGAAATTCAGTGAAAAAACTTTGCTAAAGGGACGTTATGGTTCCAAGTGCTAACTTCACTTTCCCTGTATATACCCATATTGGTATGTGTTCTTGTGTCTTTGTGTTTTGTCTATAGTAATGCAATTATGTAATACATGTGTTTTATTAGCTACTTATTACATATTTCACAGTACACAAAAATCTATTACGAAAACAATTATCATTTCATTATTCAACATATTAACATTACGAATATTATACCTTCATCTTGTACACTGCACACAATGTTATGTTTCTGTATGAGTAGCTTAGTATACTAGATAGAACCCCATAATAGAATGCTATTTATATCAATGCATCATTCAATGCACTAATTAGGGTATGATATTTATTGCATTGATCCTTGACACTTGTTTCGCAACATTATAATAAGAATCCCTTGTACACATATTAAATGAAAAGTACATACACATGTGATGTCATCAGTGATGTCATCAATGACATTTGTGATGTCATCTTTGATGTCCTGGGTGTTAGTCTTAGCAGTGCACGGTGGTGGCGCGAGTTATGGTTGCTTAGCTTACCATAACTGGCGAATTTCAAGGCTTTTTCAGTTTTACTTGGAACCATAACGTCCCTTTGACAACGTTTTTTCGCTGAATTTTATAGGTTTTTAGTAGCGCAACTTAACCATAACGTCCCTTTAACAATGTTTTTTCACTGAATTTCATAGGTTTTTAGTAGCGCAACTTAACCATAACGTCCCTTTAACAAAGTTTTTTCATTGAATACATATATATATATATATATATATATATATCTTTATATATATATATATAATATTACATGGCCCGCGGTAGCGGCCGTGTAGTTATGGTTAAGTTGCTAAACTCATAGAAAGAGCACTTTTTCGGCTGCTTAATACTTCGCTCCCCGTGGAGGAATCCTCACCAAACTTTGCATAAAAATTATATGGCTAGCTCTGAATGTTTTTGCCAAGTTGGGTGAGGTTTCGTGCAGTGGGGGAAAAGTTATAGGGGGGTCCCAACATTTTTTTACCCCAGAGACTGAATGGGAAAAACTTTGCGCACGGCTACAGACCGAACGGCTGGGCGGAATTTCACAAAATATGCGGCAGGAGTGGGGGCTTGGGTAAGAATGCGTGCTTTTGTGTGTTTGGTTGAAATCAGGCCAGTAATTTTGTTGCAAAATACTGAAATGCACATCCCTAAGAATTTGTGATATCTGGGTCCGCTACGCAGACCCATTTCCCTGTTCCCTCTGCGGACAGAAGTGTCATTGGATCGCAGTACGGAATGGTGTCAGAGAAGTTCGGATGCAGTGGTTGGCTGGAGGGAAGCGTGCTGTGCGTCAACATTTTTTGGGAAAGCCACCATGGTGTATTGGAGGACAGTGCAGCGGCAGAAGGGTCTGGAAAATGTACTGTACGCACTGTGTTGGCGGCAAAAAGGGAGGGAACGGCTGGGGCAGTGAGAAGTGGTTCACGTGACATATGTAGCCGAGTATTTTCTGTGGTGATTGGAGGCAGCTATCATAACGGTCCCATAGCTTCTGCTGCAACCTGTTTGCAGCAACCTCCTTTTGTGGTGAGTAGTGGCAGGTCAATTGCAGATGGGGAGTGAATTACACATGGCATAGGTTGGGTGGGAGCACGAGTAGTGGTGCGCTGTGGCTGGAATCCGGTAGTTGAGCACATGGAGGCATGCATGGGTGGTTGAAGGTGCAGTGGGTCTGTGGAAGGATTACACTACTGGGTGCATGGCTGAAGCCCGTAGGCCGTAGGCTGTAGGCAATGCACTCAAGAGCGTAGTGCTGAAACATACGCACTGCAGGAAGGCATGTTTGACTCTGCATCCCGTACAGGGTGGTGCTTGCATAGTGCAGTGTGTGCAGATTGGTTGCAGTAGGGTCAGTGTTGCAAACTGAATGTGGGTAGGTTGGCAGTGACAC
Source organism: Ambystoma mexicanum (assembly GCF_040938575.1). NCBI lineage: Eukaryota > Metazoa > Chordata > Amphibia > Caudata > Ambystomatidae > Ambystoma > Ambystoma mexicanum. Next base: position 503,733,865 of record NC_090940.1, on the reverse strand, counting down.
AGTACTTTGTGAATGGGAGTGGGTACGTCCATAGTATGTGAATGAAAGTGCATAGGAGTGCAGGAGCGAGTGGTTTTTTTTGTACATTGTGTTAACTGTTGAAATTTGTTGCTGCATAGCTCCATGGTGGTGCGCAGGTTGGGTAGGACTGCTGGTGGCAGTGGTGTGTATGTGGATGGTCGTAGTTGGTGACATGCATTGTGGCATTACATTGCTGTAGGTGTGTTCAAGTCCTATGCTGTGTGCAGATTTGTTGAAGTAGGCCCAATGTTGTGAAAATGTTGTGGTTAGTGACACAATACTTTGTGAATGGCTGTGGGTGGGGGGTGGAGGATGTGGTATGTTTGTGCATTCTGGTAAGTGTGACCTGTTTTCGTGATTGGGCATTTTATGGTGTGGGAGAGTTGTGGTGAAGTGCTGCTACCTACGTATGGCACGTTTGTGCAAAATGTTAGCTGGCCACATGGCCATTATGTTAACTGTTGCTGTGTAATGCCATGGCAGTGTACAGGTTGGGTAGGAGTGTTGGTGGCAGTGGTGTGTATGTGGATTGTAATAGTTGCTGATATGGAGACATGCATGGTGGCATTACGTTGCAGTGAGTGTGTTCAAGACCTACACTATTGGGTGCATGGCCGAAGGCCGTAGGTCTTGCATTCAAGAGCCCAGGCCTTGAGGACACCCACAGCAGTAATGCATTTTTCAATGTGCATCAGTTAGAGGGTGGTGACATGTGAGAAATGGGTGTGGAGCACATTTAAGCCGTTGTTGACCACTGTTTCAAACAGATTTTGGGCAGGTTGGCAGTGGCACAATACTTATAGCTTATATGTGCTTGGATAGTGTTCTGTGTGCAAAATGCTTGCAGTATGGGCAATATTGTAAACATTTTGTGGTTACGTTGGCAGTGAAACAATCCTTTCTGAGTGGAAGTGGGTAAGACAATAGTATGTGAATGAAAGGGCGTAGGGGTGCTGGAGACAGTGTAATGTTTATGCATTATGGTAACAGTTATATGTAACGATGTGCATGTCCATTGCAGTGTGGAGGTTGGTTAGGAATGCTGGTGCCAGTGGTGCATATGTGCATAGTGGTAGTTGGTGACATGCTGACATGTATGGTTGCATTACAGTGGGGGAATGTGTGCAAGGATCACACCCACTGTAGCAATGCAGGTTTGGCAGCGTATAAGGCACAGGGTGGTGATCTTTGGAAAATGCATGTGGAGCACATTGTCGACGTGCTACAGCAGCACAAGTGAGTTGCAAAGCGTGTATTGTGCATTTTATGGTTGTGGTGATAGTTGGAACATGCTACAGTATTTGGTGTGTGGCAGGGGATGGTGCAGTGAGAAGTTGTGTAGTGTGGCCACAGGGTGTAGTGTGTATGTAATGTCAGTATGGAAGTGGGTATGGTTCAAGGGCAGCTTGTATGTGGTTGGTTACTCTGCTGTGTGCAGATTTATTGATGTAGACCCAATGTTGTGAAGCTGTTGTGCATAGGTTGGCATTCACAATAGCTTGTGAATGGCAGTGTGTAGGGGTGGTGCAGGCTGCGCTATGTTTGTGGCTTCTGCTAAGTGTGACACATTTTTGTGAATGGGTGTTTTATGGTATGGGGGAGTTGGGTAGAAGTGCCGCTACATATGTTACGTTTATGCATAATGTTAGGTGCCCACATGGATGCTTGCTTGGATGTATAGTGTTGTGGTGGGTGTGGAAAGGGTTGCAATGCTGTGTGCATGGCCAAAGGTGTGCTGGATGCATCTTAGGATATTTGTGGATGCTGCAATCGTGCATTCTTTAGCAGAAGTTTCTGGTGGAGGGGCTTTGCAATCAAACAGAACGTGTACTGAGAGTGTTTAACAGTAAATATTGAGTGGTGTATAGAAATGACAGTGTGCAATGCAGAGGTTTTGTATGTGATTGGTGCATGCATGTTTTAAAATGTGACAGCACCCAAATGGGAGAGTGCTGCAAAAAGTGACAGTGCAAAGGGAAGAAGTATTATCTGAGCTTTACTGGGCCATGGCCCTCACTGTAGATGAGAAAGCGCAGATGTACACATCCTCCCATTATGAGCATGATGAAAATGGAAATGGAATTTTGGGAAATAAGCAATTATGAGATTAGGGTGTGGTTCATAGGAAGGGGCGGTACCATTTCGTCCCAATACTGTCTCGTGAGGGTGGACAAGATGGAGAGATGCACAGTGCTTATCGTCAGTGATATCTTTGTGCACCATCTGCACAGGTATCGCGTGCAAAGAGGCATTGCTGTTAATTTCGGGTTGGAAGGAGTGGATGCTTTCTGGGCCTGTCAGGGTGACTGCAGTTTTGGCCGGATTGTTCGCCTTTGCAGATATGTGGCATCCGTCACAAATGTGGACTTTGTCGTGGTGCACTACGGAAGTGTACATTTAGGTTACATGTCATGTGGACGATTCATCTGTCTCCTGAAGAGGTTACTGACCGCAGTGATGTGTATTTTTCATACTCACAAGATCGTTTTCTCATGCATCACACCAAGAGCTGTATGGGTCCATGATGGTGTAATTTGTCCCCAGCTAGAGGTCAGAAGATGTGCTATAAATAGAATGATGCGTCTGTTTATGCAGACTCCTGGCAAATTCTCCACCCACTACGAGATCATGAGGTCGCAAAATATGCAGTGGTTCAGTAGAACTGGCATTTATTTGAGCGCCATTGGCAATGCCATTTTCTTTTACACTGTGCAAGCAGCATTGACCAGAATGTTGTAAAAATGTGATGAAGCAAAAAGAAACACATATAAAGAGAAAATACAAAAAATGTTGCTTGGACGCACATCACAAAAAGAATGGAAAAAAAGAAAACTTTATACATCTACACTGGAAGACTGAATCCCCTACCCAGTTTCATATTGCTTACCCCCCCTCACTATCATGAAAAGGTAGTGGATTATGCGGTACTTTCAGGATTGCACGTGCCATATCCTGGGTGGCTATGTGGATGTATGTGGATGGAGAAATCATGCATACTTTCATTGGACTTTGTAGTGGACGTGCTTTGGAATGACACGACATTTGTACTGTAAATGTGTAACGGTACATTTCAAGTGTTGTACAGGAGTGACAGTATTCGATGATGGCGGCTTCAATGTGATTGGTGGTTGCATTTGTGCCTATTTACGTGTAACCCAATGAAGTAGAGCTGCAGAGAAGATAGTGCAAAGGGAAGGACAGCTCCAGTTTATCATGGGTGCATCACACTCGATACTTCAGGAGGCACACATGCCAAAATTTGCCCTTTACCCCATCTTGCCCAATTGCCATGGCAGTGTGGGGATTAGACAATCAGGTAGTGTGGGTGTGGTTAACAGGAAGGGGGTGGTGAAAATGTTGCACATTATAGTCTGCGCACTGAGGGTGGCTGACATGGTGAAACGTATTGTGTTGACTATAGGTGATCCCTTTGTTATAGATCTGCGCAACTATGCCCTGCAAAGACACTTTGACTGCAATTTTGGTTTGGAAGGAGTGGACGCATTGTGGAACACTGTGTATGAGTGCAATTTCTTTGCTATGCATGCACTTTGCAAATACCTCGCCATGTTTCCAGTATTAGATGTTATCGTCATTCATTATGGCGGCATGCATATGGGTCACCTGCCTTGCTTAGATTTGTTCCGTAGACTGAGGAGGTTGCTGGATGTCATGAGGATGCTTTTTCGCAGCGCCAAGGTGCTTTTCTCATCTATAATACCACGAAGACTATGGCCCACTGCTCATGGATGTTGTTCCAAGCCAGACGCAGGAAGGTGTCTCATCAACAGAAGCATGTACACTTTTTGGTCCGTTTGTGGGATGTTCTTCTGCATCAATAACCTCATTACTTGTGGCAGTGCAGAGTTTTTCCAGGAAAATTGCATTTTGTTGTCACCCATTGGCTATGCAGTTTTGTTTGCTTGTCTACAGGATGCAGTGAAGAATTTACTGTACTAATGTGAGCAGAAGAAAACACAAAAGCTACTAAAAACAGACAAAAAAGGTGTTTCTGTAGAAGCAAAAAAAATAAATACAACAGACACTTTTAAGAGTCGCTTCTTACCACAAACTCCCCCTGCCCTGGTTGCAAGTTATCCCCCCATGTTTGCACACAGCACGAAAGCCACATGCAGGGATTTTGTGGGTGGCGGCCACGAAAATGGAACTGTGGGGATTGTCCAATGAGTTGCTTATGAGGTGCGGCAATAGGAAGAGGGACTTCTGCTGCACTGGGGACCTGCCCTCAATGTACTTGGGGACCCGCACATGCCACATAGAACGCTTCTCACCATGCTGGCCTATGGAAATGGGACTGTAGAGATTGTCCTATCAGGTGCTGCTCAGGGTGTGCGTCAGAGGAAAGCGCGCCATTAGGAAGAAGGACTCCTCCTGCTTTACTAGGGCACCGCCCTGATGGTACTTGGAGAAAGACACGTGCCACATTCTGCACTTTTCAGCATTCTGGCCAATGGAAATGGGATTATGGCCTTTGGCCAATCGGGTGCTTTGGGGCTTGCGTCACAGGCAAGGTAGGCATTCACTTTCCCCATTACATTGTGTACTGCGACTGGCAAACATGGCAAGATGCACAGCTTTTGTCATGGGTGATGGCTTTGTGGAAGATCTGTGTGTGTATGACCTCCAAGAAGACATGTCTAGCAATTTTAGTTTGGAGGGAGTGGACGCTTTGTGGTGTAGTGTCGAATCGTGCTGTTTCGGCGGACTGCTTCTAGAATGCCGATGCATGGCCTCTTCACCAACTGTACATGTAGTGATCGTGCACTTTGGAGCCTTCTTTATGGGTTACATTCCTTGTTCCTGTGTATTCTGTCAACTGAAGATTATGATGAAAGCAGTGCAGTGCATTTTTCCTACTGCCAAGGTGCGTTTCTCATGTATACCCCCGAGAATAGTGTGAAAGTATTCCAATGATTCCTGTCACCAGCCAGAGGTCGGAAGGGGTCTCATCAACAGAAGTTAGTGTGACTTCTTAAGTGCCTCTGGGATGCTCTACTGTGAGAATGAGAACATTGGTTCGTGATACATACACCTTTTCATGAAAAATTGCATGTCTTTGTCGTATAGTGGCAATGAAATGTTGTTTCGCAAGCTACAAACTGCACTTAAGAGCCTATTGTAAGAATGTGAGCTAACGTTAAAAACACACATTTACATATGAAAACATCAAAAACAGTGTTTCTAGGGAAGCACCTTTAAAAAGAAAAAAAACAAACAAACAAACAAAAACCCCAAAGGTACTTTTAAGAGCCACCACAACTAACGACATCTGCTCCCCTGGTTCAAAGTTATTCCCCCACTCCTGTGCGTGCTCAGCATGAAAAGTCAGCGAATATCACGATAGTTGCAGGGTGGCACATGTTACATATGCCCCATTTTGCAGATGACGCCCATAGAAATGAGGCTACGGGATTGGGCAACAAAGTTTGTGGGTGTGATATGTACGGACAGACTGTGCTACACAGTGTATTTGTGGACAGAAATGCAGAGGCTGCGGCTATGGCTGTGTGTTTCACGAGGCACAGCGTGCGGGTTTTAGGGGATTCCGACAAACATTGACTGAAAGTGAATGGAAAACACTGTGCAGTGGCTACTCATTTTGCAAACTATGATGTGCATGTGTAGTGCTATGGAGTAGCTACAATGAAGGGCCTGATTTTGGTTTCTCAGTGTGACACTTTGGTGACAAGCAATCATGCCGATATTATTGTTTTTGATTGTGCAGGGAAAATTGCACAACAGTTTCAGTGCCATTTGCGATGAAGAAGGCTCTTGTCCAGTTCATGTGTTTGTTTCCGATCTCTTGCATACGTTTTTACCGCATTATGCAGCCACCTATGTGGGAGCGTCATTTTCTATTTGGTCCGTGAATGCAGACAGCATGGTACATTGCAAAGAAGTGTATTACTGCCTTTCTTCAACATCTGCCAATGACATACTTTGCCCTTGGGAATATGACGTTTCACAGCACAAATACATTTCGTCACCTATAACGTTAATTTTAGTATGCCAGCAATCCTGATTTTTGTACACACCATCTACATTGGTTTGGTGCCCTTCTTCTGGTCAGTGTTGCGCTGTGACTCTCTTGAAAATGATCTGCGACACGCAAAAAAAACTATTTGTACAGCGACCCCCTTTCTAACCGATTCAACTACAGTGTTTACCACACTGCCAAGCGTCCAGCCCTGCATGTGTGCATTGGCAATTCCGTTGTTGATTTGTGAAAGGTGCTTTCTTTATCTACCTTTGTCATGAATGAGATTTGTGATGGCATCTTTGATGTCATGGGTGTTAATCCTTGCAGTGCACACTGGTGGCACGTGTTATGGTTGCTTAGCTTACCATATCAGTCGAATATCGTGGGTTTTTCGGTTTTACCTGTAACCATAACGTCTCTGTAACAACGTTTTGTATTGAATTTCATAGGTTTTTGCTAGTGCAACTTAACATAAATATATATATACGTGTATAGAATCTGGATATTCAATGTTGCATCTTTAGTAAGTTAGGGCCCGTGAAAGCAAAGATATGAAATAATGGTGCAGCAGAGAAAATGGCTGAAAATAGAAGAAGGATCGAGAAGGCTGTCTTGCCCAGTGTCAAGGGTTGGTGCAGCCAAGAACTGGTTATCTATTCAAGGAGATACAAAGTACGTGAGAAGCGAAGCAAGCTCTTGTTAAGGTGCAATGGAAAGACACTATGAGTGCCAAGTTCTATTATTTAATATTATTAAATGTGAAGAAGGAGCTCAAACACGGTCTGCTGTCACATGGGGTAGATGGAAATAGAACATGGCCAAGCAGCACCGAGACTTATAAGAACATGCTTGCACTCCATTCTATTGGCAGGAACAGTGATACTTTGCAAGGCCAAGTTCAAAGACAATTCAAATGGCAGACGACATGAGTGATGATGGATGGTGGGCTAATTGGATGGGGAGGCATGGTCAAGTCAAGCCACCAGCACCTAGGGTACCATCTTGCGGACAGCTAGCAAGTCAAACATTGAAGGGTACAAGTGTGCCAACCAACTATAGAGGGCGGTTTATAGTGACTTTTTCGAATGCTATATTTTCGAAATGCCATTTTGTCGGCACAAAATTGGCAAAAAAAAGATTTGAATGTTTTTTTATTTTATTTTTGAAATGGGGGGTTCCCCCAACCTCCCGATTTTTTTAATTGACACTTTTTTTACTTATGAAACAAAAAAAAACATATTAAATAAAAAATAATACATTAGAAAGAAGAAATTGTTTTCGACAAAATGGTATTTCGAAAATATGTTTTTTCAAAAATATAACCAGATACCATAGAGGGCCATGTATTGCAGAGCCCTATAGTTTAAATGCCAATGGTGTGTCGTGTATCTAACAAATATTGAGGATGGCTTGCACAAGTGGTGGGCATAAGTTGTCCACCTGACTATAGAGACCCAATCACAATCCAATCCCCTACAGAAAGTATACTTAGATGTTCCCCGTAGACCAACCACAATCCTAAACAAGTTTTCTTAGTTTGCCACGTATTATAACGTCACATTTGATGAGTTTTCGGTATAAAAGTGTTATTTTTTATGTGATGCGTTATAATTAGGCTGCAAGGTGTCCGTTGATGTCCGTTGTACTCCCTGTTTTAGAAAATTGAGAATAAAACAGATTACCTTTGCCAACTTCCTGAGTCCGTCTTGTTATTGGTGTAAGAGTTATTCTGCATCCCCATCCATCTAATGATGCGTTACCTCATTTAAAAGGGCCTAACGTTTCAATACATTACTATTATTACCCAATCAAAATTGGTACTCATTTATCAACCTCGGAAGGAAGAAAGGCTGAGTTGGCCTGGCTGGGATTGAAACCTGCGACCAGCAGAACAAACACAGATCACAGCAAGAAGCGTTTAGCCTGCTCTGCCATCTTACCAGCAATATGACATCTGCCAAGCGTAAAAGGTCAGGCGGATTTCCGCTGTTGAACAATGGAGCTCAAAAACAAGGCATAGAGGTAATTGTACTTGGTTTCATTCTTTTGTTTTGCACTCCATTTTGCAAATGATTACATTTGCATAGAGGACGCCACAGTACTAAGTTCGCACGTGAGCGGTCCCCTGCCTTCCGCTAGCACTGATTCTGTTGTTAAAATTATTCATATCAGTTAATGATCTCACCATCTTGCTCGAATTAGTCTCCAAGGTGGTCTGGATTTGGTTCAGTCTTTGATTTAAGACCAATAGGCTAATCTCATCTCCAATAAAGAGCTCACACAGCTCCCATTACAATCCTAGGGGTCTTTTTTGCCAAGGCTTGTCTGGAAAGTGGTATATTCTGCCCCCTCCAGAGATATTCCACCAGTGGTCTGTGGGGAAAAGAAGAGGACAAACATGTGAGTATATAGATGCAGCGGGTATAGAATAGAGACAATCAAGTGAATCGAAAAATAACAAGGGAGTTTGGAGGGAGGCTGCCCGATTGTGATAGTCCTGCTGCATGTCTAATCCTTCCTAATTGATCAAACTGAGCGCTGAACTTGGAAAGCAGGGAAGCATAGAAAACATTTATGCGAAGGACATGTTCTAGTAACTTGTGTCTTACTAGAGTTAGTTCATGGTTGTGTGATGGACTCAGAATTTGCTCAAGTGTACCTTTGAAGGGTGGAGGTTTCTTTAGCAGATAAAGTTTTAAATATCTCCCTTCCACAGAGGGGATAAACTGGGAGTGCTGAGTCAAGTGACCAAATGCAACAGAAAAGGGAAAGAGAAAAGGGTAAGAACGGAAAAGCCAGATCTTTCAAGAGCCATACCTGCTTGCCCCCCACTGAGATGCCATAAAATGATCCTTGTAAGTTCCTTTGGGACAATGATACAACTAACTGTGAATGGTAAAGTATACTTCTCTATATTAGAAACCTAGATTCCTGAAATCACTAACCTTGCAGTTCTTAAAGACCTAGGGGAGAAGGGGTTTAAAAAAAATTGAAATATCTAGAGTTAGCTCCTCTATGCTTGTTTTGCAAAGGAAATTTGAAGAAAAGCTAATGGAATGCACTGCAATGTAATGTAATAATATGTGCACGAGGCCCACTTCAAGATTATATCAGGGGCAAGTCCTGTGGCACCGATAGTGAGCACAGATGTAATTTAGAAGTGGCCTGCCAGCAATAGCCGCCAGTCTAGAGCAAACAGAAAAGGTTACAGAGGAAGAAATATGCTTCAGAGATTACTGATGTGGCAGGTAGAGGCAGGGAGTGAGATGCACAACGTCAACCCACAGGGTGGGAGCTCTGGTTTGAGGCAGGCAGACACAAAGGTGAGAAGAGAAGAGGTGTGCACCAGAAGAGAACAGCACAGGACCAGTGGCCATAACAGACATGCAGAAAATGCTAGGGGTAATGTGCCATCCTCTCGGGATTTACCCTTCCAAACATCAACAGCAAAGCTTGATAATCCTCCCAATGATTCAATTCTATGACTACAACATCAACAAATTCGAACCATACATGATATTGGTGGTTGTAAGCTTGTAGGAAAGACGTCCCCTGCGCAGGACTGGTTCTCAAAAATGCCTGTTTTGGTCCTGCTGCCATGTACAGGGTGTCAGTGGGACTAGCTCACAGATTAATGTATGTCGAGGTAAGAAGGGTAGTTGAAGCCCTGTGTGTATTGGCGCTGGATCCGTGAGAGATGCAATCCCATCTTGTTGATCTTGATAAATGAAGGGTCAAGACACTTGATTGTGTATTTAGTCTTGAATTAATCGGCACGTAATTGCCAGTGGTTAACCGGGCGCTATAGTGCTGGTCACATGTGGAAAGACAACACGTGTTTTGACCGTAGGTCTTTTTCAAGGCGGAGTATATAGATGGGTGCTGGTCCTTGAATAAGGATGCTGGATAGCCACTGAAGAGCCTGGAGGGCTGCAGGAACAAGATGAGCAGTCACAGTGATCTTTCGATCTCCCCCGCCAATAGACACAGGGTTTTAACAATCCTTCTAACTTCCAAACATACACTACATTAGTCCTGATGTTCCAAAATGCTGAGTGTCATGCAAATGATGCCTTCTTGGATGTTCCACCACTATGCTCATAGAAAGGAATAACATATATGGAGGGGGCGGGGGGATGGACAGGGCAATCGTTGGAAAAAAAAGTATGGAGCTGTAATGGGATCACCAGTCTGGACCTGTAGAAGATGGAAGGGGGAGAAAGCAAGGAACCATAGAGGAAATGGTTGTCAAGGAGCTGCAGAGGAGGAGAATGGTAGAATGTGTCCCAAGAGCTGATGAAGCTCATGTGCCTCTATCAGGCATCCCCCAAAAGAAAATAGGAAGCCAGGCAAAGGATGAGCAGAGCGAGCGAGAGAAGGAGAACCTAAAAAAAACAGAGAACCAGGGCAAGACAGATCCCCAGGCTTGCCCAAAATGTATATTAGTGTAGTTGTCATTTATGTAGCACCATTTCTCACTTTTTATGGCCTCAATGTGCTTTGTGGTTGGAACACTCTCAGGGACCGAAGTCCAGGTATGGGAAAGTTCTAAGAGAGGGCTTAAAAAGAGTGTGTGCATTTGGTCAATATTAGGACTTAGAAGGACTGGCTAGGCTCCAGTAAGCCTCAGGCATGTGGTCAGGTGCTGCATGAGGTCAAGACAGAGCACTAGTGCAGGAGACTCGATGTGCATCCAGCTAGACCGAATTTTGTCATAGTCGTTGCTGTATTCGAGAGTGTGTGGATGGATAGCTGTGCCTGCAGCGGATGTCCACCAAAGTGGTGCGTTTACACATACCATAAGCTCAAATGGAGTATATCTTCGATGTCGCTGTGACAAATAAGGAACCAATGAGGTTGCAGCAATCAACACAAACTATCAGCTGCACACGTCCTACAAAGAATAAGACCCACATAACCCTGCTCAGGAATTTGCGGCAATAACGTGTGTTAGTGGGGGAGAGGTGGAGGCCAGTGTCCAGAACAATGCTGCCACTTCGTCTCTGAACCCCACTCTTCTCCCAATAACCGCAGGTCAGGAGGAAGAGCAGTGCATGCCGTAATGTGCCACGCATCACAGAGAGATCTTAGGAATTGCTGCAGAGCAGTCTAGTCCCCATAGACCCATCAGCTCCCTTTCACCTATCTCCTCACTTGGATCACAATGTCCTTCGGTCTGCCAAGCTGGAGGAGAGAGAGACTGCAAGTGTTTGAGCACCCGCAGCTAAATGTGTGGTGCAGAGACAAGGGCAAGATGGATGCAATGCAATGTCAGTCATACTGTGTCAAAATGCCATTCACGTCTGTGAGAAGGTCAAAGGTGTTTGTGAATGTATTGAAGAAGGCAAATAAGGGGATCACATGACAGTTCAGCTTCTGTACCAGAGAATAGGGAGGAAGAGAGAGAGAAGGAGGAGAAGAAGTGTGCAGACTTCAACATTAAACAACCATTGGCAATGCCAACAGTGTTGGCTTTTGCATGGGCATGGGAAAAGCACTTGCTAGGCACAGCTCTAGTGGTAACTGGCCATTGGTTGTGCAGGTGCACAATGGTGCTAGACATCATATAGCAGTACCTGGCAAATGCCTAATATTTATACACAAGCCAAAATTGTTGGCTTAGTTAATGCTTGTTTAACAAGACTTCAGTGAAGGACACACACTGTGCTTATACATTGAGTGGCTCAAGGCGACCTGGTTAAGACATTTCTATTACACCAGTAGCAGGTTTACAGCTCCAACTAAGTCATTAACTCTCAGTAGCGTGTTCTGAAAAACCATTGGCAGGCACTTTGATTACAAAGTTTGATGGTAAGGTGTGAATAAAGCGAGCTCAAAGAGTACACAAGAGGAGCTGTTTTGGGCAGGGAGGGGCAGGAGCTGGGTGGGAATGGTCATAGGGATTAGCATGACCATGGGCAGTCAATAGATGGGCAAATAACCAAGCAACATCTACAAGTTGTGTGTCCCTTCTCATATGGCATTTCTCCCTATCTGTACTCTAATGCAATAGTTTCAGCCTATAGGTGGCGCAAGTAACACCTAGTAGCCCAAACTAAAAAAGAATAGGTGGCAGAAATGTCTAGTGTTGGGCAGAAGGTGGATCTTGAGCAGAACCTCCGCTGCGCATGTGTGCAAGTGAGATTGTGCAGGGATAATTCACCAATGTATGGAGATATCCGACCACCCCAGAGCAAGTGGAAAGGCAGATGAACAGAAAGAGTTGCTCGTTTTCAGAGGAAAATTGCCTGGCATTTCGGTTCTGGACTGACAATGTGGGTAGGACCAGGCCGCTATGCAAATTGATAATCCCCTCCCCTGCACTTGCACAATCTCAATGTCACTTGCCCTAGTAAGAAAATGGTATCTTCCTTTCCTCATAGCGCCGTGAAACACTTCTGTATAGGCGCGTTACAAATGCCATATTATATCATATTTCTCCTCTGGTAAGGCATAGTGAGAAAAAACAGAATCTTTGCTTATATTGGCACCATCCCACAAAACAGCTCATTGACCATTCTTTATTGTCAGAAGAGGGGCTCTCACATGTTTTTGAAAACATTGAAACACTCAAAGGTTTGCCTTAATATACTCAGGGGTGTTGCTAGGTCTGGAAAAGACGCAGGGCTATGCTAATGTCGAAACTGTCAGGACTGGGGACTAGCTAGCCTTTTTGGTGCAGCTCCCGAGATTCTATCCGGGGCTACAACCAAAAGACCAGGGGCTATAGCGCCCTTAGTCCCCCCCCCCCAGTAACGCCTCTACAGAGGGTGATACAGTCACGGACACCTGTTTCTCTGAGACTACAAAAACATGATGAACTTCAATAATGATGCCCAATAAAGCAGAAACAGGTTTCTAGGATGGCCGGTGGTACTTCCTTTCAGGGGGAAATTCCCCAGCATTTTACATTACAGTCTACAGACTGTCCTTGAGGGTGAGATCAGACTAATATGCTAATAGATATTTCGTCTTGGGTAAGGCATGCCATTCTAAAACGAGATTGTAGACCCTCCCGATTGGGCACCATCCCATAGAACAGGTTATTTGGCTAAGCACATTTGCAATAGAGAGACTCTCACAATATTGGCATATACTTCCGCCATTACGTGCAGACAGAAATAACAATGGGCCTCATTACGAGGTAGGTGGTAAGGGATTACCAGCACCGGTAAGGCCACCGGTGCCGGTAATCCCTTACCACCCTATTCCGAGGGCCCTTAGCGGGTCCCTTCCTTAATGCCTGGTTTTACCAGGCGTTATGGAAGGGACCCATTAAGGGACTTCAGAGCTAATAACGGTACCGCAAATTGCGTTACCGTTATTAGCTCCATCCCCATTCCCATTGAGCCCTATGGGGGCTCGAATGGGAAATGGTTCCCGGAATGGGGACTTACCGGGTCCTCCAAGGTTGGAATGACCCGGTAAGTCCCTATTTCGGGAACCCGGACCCGGAATGCGGTAAGGGGGTAGCCATGGTGCTAATAGCACCATGGCACCGAAGGCACTTTCTCTCCAGTGCCTTTGTGATGATGCTTTTCAATGAGTTGGAACCGACTTTAGTGTGACAAGATTCATCAAAATCTGGAGCAGATGGAGGGTTCATTGCTCCAGCACCTACATCATAGAACTTTGTTATTGAGGGCTGAGTTGCCAAGGTCATGAGACATTCTGGCCCTCATAAGATGAATCTGACAGATGGTCTGCAGGCACCCTCAAAATCTGCTGATTAGCAGGATAGAGAGAGAAGCAGTTGCCTCTAGGGATGATGGCCAAAGAGCGTTTCATGTGATCAGAGCAAGCACCACTTTTTTGACTACTCAGGTGGAAATCAAAGTGTTCAAACAAAGCTTTATTCGGCTGTAAAAAACATAAAAGCATCAACACATCATACAATTCATATGAAACAGTTATGAAAAGCCAAACATTCATCAAGCAAAAGACAATAAAATCCAGAGCCAGTGAAAATACATTCTACCATAATTAAATAAAATGTGGAGTTTAAAACAGCGATCCATGAATACGCGATCTTCTTAATCAAGCCCTAAAAACAGATTTCGATGTAAAGTAGACTGCATTCAGATCATTAGTATTTTCACAAAACTGTACAGCTGCAGCAGACAGTCCGACGCCCGTCACCCTAAAAAGTGGTAACAGGTAGCGTTCCCTCAAATCTTTGCATCCTGGGCAAAACAATAAGAAATGTTTTATCGTTTCCCGTGGGAAACAACAAACCTTACACTGGAAATCGTTTCTTAACGAGACCACTTTGCTGTGAATGTAGCCAACTTCAATGTGTTTATGTGCAACTGAATGAATAATGCTTGAGCATAGTCAGGTCCAACAAAGTCTAAATAAGGCTCAAAGCCCTCTGTTTAGCACAAAGAACCAGTGCTCACATTAATGCAAGCCCATTTCATACTATTCATAGTTGCCCCATGACATGCTTTTTTCAGTGTCTCCTTAGAATTAGAAGACAAACCTGCAGGGTTGGACCAGAAAGTATCCAAGTCAAGACACACTAAACTTTTAGGGATAAACCTAAGCCAGGTCAAGGAGCCTGATTGGGTACATTCATCAGACTAGTAAGCGCATCTCTGTATTTACCCAATTCAGGTGTACACCAAATTCGAACCCAACATAACAGTGGTTTGATCGCCAGTACCTCAGAGATTGGCTTGAGGTTGCATTTACACCGAAGACTGGCCATGGGAGCTCCTTTTGGTTGCATGAGAAAAGATTTCAAAAAGTTATCAACTACATTAAGTGGAGAATTTGACTGATGTCCCCACAGTTCTGCCCCATGCATAATTGCTGTCCAGCCTTGAGATTTATACAGATGTATGGCCGGAGAAACTGCTTTCCTGCCATGACTGAAATAAAAGCGACAGACTTCTCCACTATATTTTTCGATAGTCTCCACAGCCTTTGTATATTGGGCTGAACAAGTATGGTCTTCGGAGAACCTGACCCCCAAACAATAGTATGAGTCACCTGCTCCAAAACACACCCTTCAATTGCAATATTCAGTTTAATTTTCTTACTGGATTTCTGGTTAAATACCATCACTTTGATCTTCTCAGAATTGTGAACATCATGGGAAGTTCCTTATTTTTACCAACAAATGATTGCAGGTTGTGTCTCAGTCCGATAGGTGTAGTTGATAATAGCACCCCATCATTGGCATAAAATAATACGGGGGCCTATCCTTCCACAATTTTGGGGGGTCAAGACTACAGACTAACCGATCCTCAATCATTACATTACTATAAAAACAAAATCAAAGTATGATGGCCGACCTCCAAAGGTAAACTTCAGAAGTAACCTCAAACCCCCCTTTCGACTCAAGTGCTTCTGACCTTTCATCACTTCTCTTCTCGCTAAAATGCCCTGATGTGCCAGACTGTCTGTTTTCTAGCCATAAAACATGTTGGTTCGACATTTGCAGGCCACTATTTTTTGATGTAAGATGTCTATCACCTACCATATCACTAGAAAGTATAAACAGTGACACACTGCCAGAAGTGAAATAAGACCTGTGAAGCACAAGTGCAGAATTGAAATCTGCAAAAAGAAAAGGACCAAAAAGCAAGCCTTCTCTTCCTACGCCCAAGACTATATAATAACCTCCCCATCAGCATCAGACTCGCCCCACACTCCTACAATTCAGAAAAGAACTCAAGACCCACCGCTTGAGGGAATCTCTCCTCCGTGTTTCTACAGCATGCAATGCAAACACAGCTGCATCTTGGACCTAAAATGCCCAAAACAGAGGCCGAGATGAGAGGCTCATGAGCCACTGATTATAAAGGAGAAGCGGCCAAGAAGGAGGACAAATAACTGAGGAAGGAGCGAGAAGTAAGCAAGGGATAGGGACCAGTAAGGTTGCTGGTAAGTTAGCTCAGTGGGTTGAATGCCTACTGTTGCAATCTGTGTGTGTTCTGCAGTTTACAGGTTCAAATTCCAGCAAGGCCAGCTCATTCTTTCATCCTTCTGAGGTCAATAAATGAGTACCAGCTTTGGTTGGGAGATATTGCGTATAAATAAGTTCAATGTAAAGTGCTTTTGGAAAAGCGCTATATAAATAACACATCATTATCAGTAAGAATTAAAGTCACAGGAAAAGAAGGTTTTCTAGGCAACTATGAAGCATATGATAGAATAGTATGTTTCTATGTTTAGGCATGATATACTCAGACAGCTCAGCTTGTCCTTATAAACCAAACGGAATAGAAGTGAGGCTTACTTTTCAGTGTAAAATGCTCCGCCTGCCGAGTGGCTGACTCAGTCCCGCCCCTCGACCATCCTGAGGAAACACCCTGCCAGGAATAGTACGGGCTTACTAATAAACCAGTCTGCCTTTGTAGCCTGGGCAACTCTGTAGAGTTGAGTACTTTCAAATAACAAAAAAAACATTGTCATTAACTATAACGTGTGGATTAACACACTAGTTAGCAGCATGGCAGCTTCTCTCTCCCTTGGGCTTCCTTAGGAAAAAAACTGGATTCATTATGTTATGTTATGTTAAACATAGTTATATAGTGCACCGTCACCAACGGAATTGGTCCCCAGGCGCTCTGGTGGATCTGTAAACGAGAAGGTGGAAGGGTTAGCAAGGTGAAGAGGGAGTAGGATAGTGAGAGGGGAGGTATACTGTTGGCAGCTTCAACTCGGTGGACATCGGGTGCTGAGCTTTGGTGCAAGTATTGGATCGGTGTCAGTTTGCATGTGCTGTTGGTGCAGTTTATGTGTTGCGGTGTGGTGAAGTGTGTGCAGCTTGTTGTGCGAGAGATGGTTGTGTGAGTTTTTCAGTGATATAAGTATGCAGAGAGTTTGAGTTTATATTGTTAGTGGGTTATTTCAGATTTAACATGCTGACCTACATAGTTCCGTCTAAGTGTGGCACATGCTAACAGTCACTATCCTGTCTAGATACGTTGCAGGCTAATGTTCGCAAATTCTAAGTGTGGCACATGCTAACATTCAAGTTCCATCTAAGTGTGTCAGATGCTAACATTTACAATCCTATCTAGATACGATGCAGGCTAACATTCTCAATTCTAAGTTTGACACATGCTAACATCCAAGTTCCATCTAAGTGTGGCAGATGCTAACATTCACAATCCTATCTAGATATGGCGCAGGCTAATGTTCTCAATTCTTAGTGTGGCACATGCTAACATTCACAATCCTATCTAGATACGGCGCAGGCTAATGGTCTCAATTATAAGTGGCATATGCTAATATTCACAATCCTAACTAGATACGGCGCAGGCTAATGTTCTCAATTCTAAGTGTGGCGCATGCTAACATTCACAATCCTATTTAGATACAGCACAGCCAAATGTTCTCAATTCTAAGTGTGGCGCATGCTAACATTCACAATCCTATTTAGATACAGCACAGCCAAATGTTCTCAATTCTAAGTGTGGCACATGCTAACATTCACAATCCTATCTAGATACAGTACAGGCTAATGTTCTCAATTATAAGTGACAGATGCTAACATTCACAATTTATCATAAAAAAAATGAGCATTCAGTTGCCAAAGCAGACTGGACACGCAGAACAAATTCCACTTTGCAATGTACACAATTTCTAGATCTGTTACAATCGAGGATGGTTGTTAAACGTTAGCCAAAAAAAACAACAAAGTAACACAGATTTTTTAAAGAAGACAAATCCTAATAAAAGGATGGCTTATGTGAACGCTATCAAAGATCAAACAAGGGGCGTGCGCTGTAGTTTACACACATACTGCAGTGGAAGGGAAAGCTCTGCGCCGCCCACCACTGAGCATCGCTTTATGCTGTTTCCATAACCTTTAACCTTCCAAAGAGTCCCGGCCTTAACAAGCACAAGGATACAGTGGCAATAAAACCAGCGTGCAGGGCACCATGGCCGATAAATACACAAACAGAAAAAAGAGTGCCTTGCTGACAATGGTCCCTGAGAAAGGGATAACGCGTTCATTAAACCCACTGGCAGGCTGCATTTCAAATAAACAGAAGGATTACTAAAAAATAGAGCCCCAGGAGACAGGGTTCCAAGTAGCCTAGCAAATCGAACAGCTCACCCTGAAAATAGCAATGCATATTAAAATGCAACTGAAACCAATTAGCCAAAGAAACAATGGGTTTGAGGCGAACATTAAGGAAATGCATTTTTCCCCCCATCTGGCGTGAAAGTGGTTCGCGGTTCACACCGGGAGCAGCCGGAACGCTGAAACTAAGACTCTGTGACCACAGGCGCAGAGTCTATGCAGTTCATGCCCAGTGGGCATGAGGGCAGCTGCACAATGTCCCATGGGCACATTTATGTAGGAGTTCACTTGTTTATGGTAGGATGTTTGTTTCTTCCGGTGAACGTTTTTACGCATCCAAGTACAACCGGAAACAGAACGAACCAAGCAGTATACGTGCGCACACAGAGAAGAAAAGAGTCAGTGAAAGAGGCGGACATGTGAGCGACCCTCATTTTATTAAACAAATATGAAAAATAGTTTAAGAAACACGAAAAGTACAATTAAAATATAGCACTGAGGAAAATAAATGCACCTGTGTTGTGTGTCTTCCAGGATTTTTTCTTTTGCAGCTGCTCAGCTGTTGCAAGTGGACCTCGATCACGTGACCTTTGCCCCACCTGCTAATTATGGATAAGCTTTTGGTATACTTTTTGGCATTTTGAATCTTAGTCCAGCCACTCATTTCTTTCCATTCCTGACTCTTAGCTCTCTTTCCGGGCATCTGAAGGGAAGGGTAGGTGAGGAAAAGGTAATTCCTGTTTGTTCCTGTTATGACCTGCAAAGGGCAACAACCCCTGCTCCATGCATCACAGGCAAGCAGCAGCATGCATGGGCATCACCCCCCCCCTTTCCCGTTCCCATCTTTGCCTACTGCTGCACTGGCAAACACCTAGTCCGCACCCGGCTCCTGTGCAATTTCAACTAACAGAAACCTTTCCACATCTCTCCTACCGCCAGCCACACTACTCCAAAATGGAAACGCAACATCATGCTCATTCCACAGTAATGCACGCAGGAGACATTACCGACCTCATCACAACTCACAACCTAGACATACCCTACATCAGAGAGGCATGATGCACCTCCACCTCCACGCACATTCTGGTTGTCCTCGTCCCCATGAGTTGAAGCAGTGAACACAAGGGCTGCAAAGTAGACTCTGGTGGAGGGCACAGTATTATCCAGAAGACCCCATGGACATTCAGCCTCCAGAAGCATAGACAGGGACCTTCCGAAATCTGTAAATGCCCACTCACTCGCTGTGGTATGAGGGGTATGACGAAGCTAATTTGGGGAGCCATTCATCGGAAGAAGAAGTCAAAGTCATATCCTCGGAAGAGGAGAAAGATAGGGCTACCAAGAAAACAGAGGACAAAGAGGAGGAGGGCGAGGACAAATTTGACCCGTACGCATTAATTCACCCTCAGTCCTCAGAATGGGAAACACCAACCAAGATAGCGGAGTATATAAAGAGGAGACTGAGAACACTGCTGGCAAATGAAGCCAGAAACAAATTAAGGGCTGAATGCCCAAGGCCACACCTGCCAGAAGGCATTGCAGAGACCCCGGACAATGATGACCGCATGGTCACATTTATGGGGATGTATGTGAAGAATATTAAAAAAGGATTTGATAGATCCTTGCGCTCATGCCAAGATAAAATGTTGGATGTGGTCGGACCACTTACGAAAATAATGGAAATGGCAGACGAGGCAAAAGGAAAATATGAATCTATCGACCCGACTATTCTATCGGGTTGGGCCCAGAGAGCTATATGTTTACTGGGTAACGCCAACAGCGCAATTATGGTGGAAAGAAGGTCAATCCTGGTCAAGTTTGATCCCAAGCTGAGTGAATTGGCCACATCTAAGGCAGCAGCTTCAGCGAAAGGGAAGATCTTTGGAGATGCCTTTATTAAAGAGTTAACGAAATTCACTAACTCATATGTGGTGATAGACAAAGCCCAAGCCTCTTTGAAGAGAGTATTTATCAGACAGTTTTTGGCAGGGCTGCAAGAGGCAGGGGTTGCTCCGCTAGCCATTTCACGAGTAACAGGTTCCAAGCTGACAGATACCACTGGAAACAGGACGAAAGGAAAACAAACCCATTCTTCCCGTCAAGAGGAAGAGGGAGAGGGTGGAGACACCCTGATAACCAACAGTCTAACACAGGTGAGAATGAATGCGCAAGTGCAGAGAACACCAACGCAAATTCCCGCAGTATGGGGGAGAGTAGCGAAATGTGTAGAGAAATGGAGATTGATTTCTACAGATGCTTGGGTACTAGATGTGATGCGGGAAATGCACTGAAGGGACACGCCCGGTCCTTGTTCTGTAGTCCTTTTTAGTGTATGTTCGGTGTTATTTTCTGCCCAGGAGTCCATGTGGGACTTCTGGCAGTGCAGCTCTTCCTCTTTTTGGTTTGGTGTACAGACCATGGGATACCTTTATGGCACCCATGGGTGGGGGTACAACCCTGTACCCCTAGTTTATGTTGTTGGGCACCTGTGTGTGGCACACCAAGCAGGGCATGGGCTGCTGGCAGCTCCATGATGAATTTCACAGGTGCTCTGAGTGTCCTCCATTTTGGGATACCCAGGCCCAGCCATTGGAATCAGTTGATTCCTGATAGGAGACAAGATGGCTCCTGTGGCCTCTTGCTTTCTATTGCCTGTTACCTTGTTTTTCCAAAAGTCCTGGGAAGCCCTAACTCTGTCCCTCCCCCCTGACTGTCTGTTGGGTGGAGGTTCCATATATGATATTGTGGGACAGTCCAGGCCAGACTGGCTGGAGCCTTCCCAGTGACTGTATGTTGTGGGTAAGCCCTTGGGGTGGGACCAGGGTGAATGGATTGTGTGACCAATATGCCTTTCTTGTTATGGGTGTCTGGCGTCTGGTATGTGACACCAAGACTGAGGCAGCCCTGCCCGAAACTGGTATGAATGCAGTGTGGAGTGCTGAATGGTTGGGTGCTTGTCCCATTCCTTGTGAGTGTCCGGAGGGAGGAGAATGGCCAGAATGCACTGTGAGCCTGATTGGCTGCCTGCCTGCATGAATGCCCTTCTGAATGATTGGTTGCCTGAGCGTGACCCATCAGAGTGAATGAGAGACCAAACTGTATATCTGGGGACTTCTCACTGATAGAAATTGTTCAGAAGCTGAAGTTGATACTTGATGCTTAACCTTGAAGCCTACTGGAAGAAGAAGAATTGCTGCTGCTGTACTTCGCCAATCTGAAAGCTGTTTTGCCTTCAAGGAACTGATCCAAGAGAAGACCTGGCTGGGAGACCTCCTGACGAGCTACGAGGGACTGTCATGCACCAGCTAATCTTTGCCAAAGCTCCCTGGACGTCAGACCCTCGAAAAAGGCTGCCGACCGGAGATATGGACCGCTGCAGAATCACAAAGTGAAGGTCCGGGACATTGAAGTCCATCACCATCGACGACCGCGATCACCGACCAGAGCTGCAGTGCTTCTTTGCCCAAGAACACTTTGAACGAAGGACTCCCTCGCTCATCACCGACAACCACTTTGTCCTGCCAGAGAAAGTCAAGGCTGTCGACGCGCCGATGAGAATCCACCAATCGGTTTCCCGCCACCTAAAGACTGCAGAGACAACGACGACTCAACACCCTTGCTGGGCCAAAGTTCTTCATAGACTCTTTGTGGCAACGAACTATCATCGCAGAGGTGCACGAACGCCTCATCTTTGCAGGACCGACCGATCGTTGACGAGTACCACCAGGACAAAAGCTGCTGCCGCAACGCCATTGTGCACCTTTTTTTCGTGGTATCTTGACGATCCGTGACTCCTGATTTAAAGGGGGTCACTCAAGAAGGATCTGTCGACAACCCAACATCAAACTCTGCTATTCCAGGTACATTGAGGCGGTAGAACCTTTTTAGAAGGAGATAAGACTCTATTAGACAATATACAGACTGGACTTGAGTTAGATCTTTATTTACAGGTTTATCCCACCCAATAATCGATGTTATAAATATGAATGTTTGCCTTTTGTGATACTAATGCAAAATATTGTATTTTTGTCAAAAGGAATATAGAAAGGTTTTATTCATGTCGATTACCCACCCTTGGGACAGTGGTCTGAAATATGTTTTGTGTTTCAGGTTCTACGGTGGAGCATAAATCTACTGGATCATGAGGTCATTTTAATGGACAAGTTAAAGCGTCAATCCGTTGGAATACTACAGTTTGCAAGAGATCAGACAAAGAAAGAGGAGGATACAACATGGTGGACTGGATATATAGGAATGGACTACATATATAGTGATTGGTTATTAAAGTCACATGTTTAGTCCAATAACAGAAGAACTACAGAAAGACTCCAAATTATAGGGACTTGTAGTTTACACGTTTTCTGAGTGTGTTATTGTGATTTTAATGCTGGTTGATCAGTAAAGTTGTGAGTAAAGCATAATCCCTTGCCTCTGTTTCTTTAATAGAATTATTACTTTCTGTAACGTATGTGTGGAAAATCTGAATTCCTCTGGAAAATGTATTCTAGAGAGTAACATTTCATAAAGTGCTAGTGGAGCTCTATGTTTGCAAAATGAAGTTGTCGATTTGAGTGAAGAACCTATTGTTTTTTGTCACATACCTATATCTCTAATAGAGATTTTATTTTGTCGATGAGTGTCGAATTTTGGCAAGAAATTCAGCCAGTGCAGAGAGAAATCAGTTTTTGGGAACAAATTTAGCAACTGGGTTTCAAAAGAATCACAGGAATTTGCTATGGCAGGTGTAGTGTCAGAAATCATTGTTACCAAGTCCAACCCCTAAAGGCTTAAGTGGGGTGAAGAGATATTGGGGTGGAGGCAGGCAAATTGTTTCTTCGGTTCACTCTAAGAAACCAGCATTTTCAAAACCTCAAGGACTACTAGCTGAAAGCATTATTGAGAGGTAGAAGGATGATGAGTGAGGCCAGAGCTGGGGTGCTGCCGAGGGACCAGGATGAATGGGTTTGATAGCCCTGTGGTCTTGAGCCATGAAAGTGGTAGGACAAACACCAAAAAAGATCTGGGGGAGGTAGGGCAGAGCAGAGGAGCCATTGTGGATTTGCTATGTGGCTGCTGTTCAAGCAGAGGGCGAGTACTTCACCACCCTTGAATAGCTGCAGTCTGTCAGTCAACTGGGACAGAAATCAAACACCACTACCGAGGAGAGCCTATGCACACTAACAAACCCTTTACAAAGGGGTTCCAGGATCCGTGAACCCCACAGATCTGCAAGGGATTTTATATACTTGGCAAGGAGACCTTATTTCAGACCATGAACAATAATACAAGTGGACCTTTATGACTTTTGACAGTGGTCCTTTTAACAAACACCCTTCTCACGTTTTTGTTGCCCCCTTGATCACTCACACCATTGTTTTAGGCCTTTTTGTAGCTGTGTGTAAACCTTACTCCCATCCTGTTCTGTGTGTAACAAATCCTTTTTATATCCAATAAACCTGCATGTGAGTCCTTTGTTCATCATTCGGTCTGTTACAGCTGCTAAGTTTGTTGGGCATGTATATTTGCTAAATAGGATTTTGTTAAAACCTGAACTCTAGGTCACAGTAAATGTAAGGTATTCAATAGTTGTCTCACCGCACCAAGATTAAACTTGATGCAGAAAAGGTTATTGCATTGTACCCTCTGTACTCACTACGGAGGAGAGCACAGGAGCAATGTGCTGGTCTTGGAAGCAAGACCACCCAGAGCAACAGAGGTTCGAATCCTGGATCCGTGCTTAGAAACCCAACTCAGGTGTAGTATTAGGCGCATTATAAAAACAGTTAAATAAATAAAATATACTGTGAGTGAGGTGCTAAGTTGGAGGGTAGAGTTTTCCCTTCTTTACTTTCTGCTGCACGTTTCGAGAAGGATAGGTGATACTTTTGGGTATAATGCTTTATATACCCAAAATAACAATTATAATGTATACCTCATAGGAAAATGCAAGTTAAGTTTTATGAGACAACCCCCAACTCTCCATAGGGATTTACGTCTTTTTGAGATTTAGCTATGTAGCTTTTTGTTAGCCCTCTTTGTCAGTGGTTGCCTGTGGGAATGTTTCCTTCTGCCATCTCTGTTCCCAGAGTAATTCTCTCACTCAATGGCTCAAGGGTATTTAGAAGCGCTGTAGGTAGACCTAGGAGGATGACATGTAATTGCTGCTGATTCCATAGTGCAACCAGCCATCTCTGAGGCGTGTCCAGTCTTTTGGTTTTGTTTGCACTTCATAGAAGAAGGGATTTCGAATATCGCCCTGCAGTTGTTTCCCTGGAGCTCTTTCCTTCTGTGTAGGACTTTGCTTGTGTGATTATTCTTGAGTAATGTAGCCTTCTTCCTTGAGAGATCATTTCCGATTGCATCTTACGAAAACTCTCCCAAGGTGATTCGTTGACTTTATCACTCGTTTCCTTATTAATGCAGATCTCTGGAGGGATAGGGGGATATACTATAATTCCTGGGTATCTGACTAGCAGGCCATGTGGGGTCTTTAGGACCATCAGGGTGCTCATCAGGGTTGGAATCGGCATGACCTTTTGGAGCACCGTGACTAGCTTGTTTAGGATGGTGTGTTAGAGTGACTCTCAGCAACATCAGGGTCAGCAGTGTGGCCGGGGCTGTGGGGAGGAGGGGAGCAGGGCGGCATAGGAACAAGCATAGCCTTGTCTCTCTATTGGTGCGTGGCAAAATGTGGATTGCTTCTTGTTAGACTAAGACCTAGTAGTGTCCAGTCTATGTTTTAAGAAGTTAAAATTCACATTTGTGTGCTACCTTTATTGTTTTTATTCTCCTCTCTGGTGGCTGACGCTGTGTATACTGCAGACACCATGCAGCGCTAGCATAGTCACCACCAGGGTATGCCCGCATCTTGTCACATGTCATCATCCTCTAAATCTAGTCTCTAATCTCTAGTCTAAACCTAGTCTCGGAGGATAGCTCATGGGCAATGCGCTCGCCTTGAAAACAAGACAACACAGAGCAACACAGATTCGATCCCCAGTCTGCACATAGAATCCTCTGGGTATTAAGCGCGTTATACATAACCAATTGCAATAAATATGGCACTGGTGACACGCCAGCGATTGATCAGCTTTATCTCCCCAATGATTATTGCCAGTCTGCTCCCAAGTGGAACCCTGATAATCTGGGCTCCAAAATTCTTACTGGAACCCAGTAAGGTTTTTTTTATTTTTGTTTACTGTCAATAGGAAACTATTTCCAATGGGCAAACTAGTATTCTCTGTTTGGAAGGTCAGAGCCAGAAAATAGCTTCTATAAAGGGTTGTCCCTTTCTTCAGCCTCAGAAAGAAGGGGCTAACTTGGGGCATCTTGAAAACACCTTGGGCCTCATTACGACTTTGGAGGCAGCCATGGTGCTATTAGCACCATGGCTGCCTCCAAAATCGTGTCCGGGTTCCCTGAATGGGGAGTACCGGGCCATTCCGACTTTGGAAGGCCCAGTATTTCCTCCTTCAGGTAACCCGGGCCCGGTACTTCCCCATTCCCATTCGAGCCCCCATAGGGCTCAATGGGAATGGGAAGGGAGCTAACAACGGGCCCGTCAGTTACGGCCCGTTGTTAGCTATCTGGTCCCCTCGTGGGACCCGCTATGGACGTCTGGAAAAACCAGACGTTCAGAGCGGGTCCCGCAAGGGGACCTCGTAATAGTGCAGAGTGAGTTTAACAGCGCCGGCACCATTACTGGCGCCGTTAAACCCATTCCGCACTAGTCATAATGAGGCCCCTTGTGTTTATTATTTTATCTCAGATGTATCAGGTGAACCAAGGAAAATGATTTTAGACATCTCTTCCTCTGTGTAAAGCATTTCAGAGTCTGCTGGGCATCTGCTATTTTTTTTAACCAGATTCTTTTAGATTATGACCGTCATAGCCATCTCTCTGCTTCATCTTGTCTTTAGATATTCCAGTTGCAGGCTGGTGAAGGCCAATCCAGCAACCACAGGAGCTGCAATGGTGACATCACCGGCAGGCTCACGCAATTACGGCCATAAATGCAGATAACAGAAATAGAAACTATAATAAATATGGAGACTAAAAACACACCAAGGGAAAAAATGCCAAACCAGAGTACTGTGCAGCATATCATGTATTTTCTTTTGCCAGATCATCTTACTTTGCGCGGTCGCCCCAGTCTCTAATAGAAGCACCCTTCAAACAGTGCATGGGGTCCCCTGTAAGCAGGCCTGAGACTGGGGAGCATGTGCAGGGTCCCTCATAACTGTATCCGGAAGTCTGACAAAATGCACATGAAAAATCATAACACAGCAAAAACTCAGGAGCTGTGCATGCAAATCCACGTAAAAAGTTCTTGCACCACGTGACACAGCTTATGCGCAACCCTATGTTACATCAAAACCCTGATTGAGTACACGCACCCCAAAATATGACCTGCGTGCTGTAAATCATATGCGCAAGCGTACTTACGCCAGCCTTCGGGTGGCAGATCCTATGAAGGACTTGCGTGGGCATTTCCCAGACAAGACGTTGCGCGATCGATTCCGTGAATACGTCTCTTGCCGCGCAATGGTAGGAGTGCAAGGAACTGCCTACTTCTTCGGAAGTTATTCCCCATTTCTGGTGTTCAGCACCTTGCCAGACCTCTGGGCAGGCTACACCCACCGACTGCTCAGAGCCTCGCCCTAGGTCCTCGACGGCTCGAACAGGCATGCCTGGCCAGTGCGAAAACCACACAAGTCCAGGAAAAGTCACGCACATTCGATTCCATGAATCGACAGAGTTGCACGTGCAGATTGGGCACAAGCAGCCTATTTCCTTCGTGAAACATTCCATTAATCGGCCCCCAGTCAGTCCTCTTCAAACAAATACTTCCTCTGACCCTATAGCTGGAACAAGCTAACCACCAATGTTTAGAACAGGAAAATGTCTCTCGCAGCAATAACATTCCCATTTCTGGGTTACCAGAGGGAGCTGAGAGGGAGTCCCAATCGAATCCCTACCCCAAAATCCATGTGGAATTTTGGCGGGTTTAACACTGGCGAAATTACCATGCCATACATGTGACGGTTTTTGGAGGTAAAGTGGAGAATTTACCTCCAGCAACAAGCTGGTGGCGGATCTGCCACTTTTCCTATGAGAACTGGCGGATTTACCACATGGTAATTCCTCCAGCAAGAAATCTGGCAAAAATTATAATTTGAAGGTGCTGGATTACCTAATTCCATGAAAAAAGGGCGAGAAATGCATTTTTAACAATAAACCTAGGTACATAGTGGGGGCAGTTGCAATGATGAGGGTCCATATGTATGCTGGCCCATGCCAAAAATTTTAAATATGCTTTTTGTACAGGGAAACTTTTATACCCTCATTAAATATGCAGACGTTTTCTTTGGAGAGGTGCCAAAAGACTTCATAGCATCGAAAAAGTGAAAGAGCATGGTTGATGGCCGCCGCTCCCAAAAAAGGATAAAAAAAAAAAAGTTAAGTGGGGTTGGGAGGGCGGGAGTGGGACAGGGGGAGGAAAAAAAAAGTACCTGCGTCCCCGGCGGGGGACGAGGGAAGCCCCCAGCCGTGTGGAGGCGCAGAGCCGGGGATGCAGGATCAAGAAGGTAAGTTGGGGGTGAGGGAGGACAGGGAAAAATAAAATAAAAGACTTACCCGAGTCCCCGGCGGGGGCGAAGGCAGCCTCTCAGCCGCGGGGAGGCTCGGAGCGGGGATGGCCCCGCTTCGAGCCTCCTCATTGGCTGAGGGGCTGCCACGCCCCCCGCCGTGGACAAAGGCTGTAGAATCCCGACAGAGGGATTCCCGGCCGGGTAGGGACCTGGCGAGAGCCAATCAGAATGGCTCTTTCATTCTGATTGTCTCTCGCCGGGTTACTAATGAGGTATAGGACGTCCATTCGGACACATCTGTGATCCTATGAAGTTGTAGTAATAGTCCAATTGGAGCAGGGATGTGGGAACTGATCTGCACTTGGCGGGTGTGTGGAGGAAATGCCATTGTAAGGCCATGGGTTATCCACACTTCTCGGCAACGCATCATACACAGTCAAGCAATGACTTGTTGCAGTTTTTAAGTAATGTTTCTGGCTAGGTTCTACATATTGATTATGGCCAGAGTGCTGTCTCTGAGGATGGGGAGGTATTTCTGAAGCTCTTCCAATGGGAAACAGGTGGAGAAGGGGCTGTTGGAAAGTTAGTATCTCCCTGCGAAAGGATGACATTATTTTATCTTAGGCAGGGAAGGAAATGTATTTTTTCTACATGAAATCAGGGAATCAGTGTTGGACTCCCCCATTCTGTGGGACACCCCTAAGGCAACTCCAAGAGTAAGGATTACTAGCTACTCTACTTCTAGAAAGGACCTGCAACTAAAGATAGTTAGAGAGATGGAGGGCACCCTCACACTGTACAAGAAACCAATGCACATTTTGAAGCAGAATGAGACCTAACAGAATAAAAACAAGCCTTTGGGGACAAGGCGAGTCTTCGGGCTGCATCGTTACCAATAATGTAAAGAACTTGGAAACAGCCAGGACAATAAAACGATAGATGCATTCGGGAGTAGGCATTGTGATTGGTTAGAGCAGTCATATGAATACGAGATATTTTTTTTAAATGTATACGAGATATTTTTTTTAAATGTTATATTTTGTTTGAGTGCGCTGGCCTGTGCACATTAATAGCAGAACTTAAACATGCTGTCTCTCTGTTATAAACTTCCCAAGATGGTGGGCCGCTGATAAGGAGGCGTTGAAGCAATGGGTGTGTGCCAGAGGTAGATCAATGCGGCAATGAGACAGCTGAAATCAGGGAAAACAATGGGCATGGCCGCTACACAAATGTATTTTATTTATTTAATGTATTTATTGTGCTTTTGTAAGGCGCTTATACATGAAGTAAATTGTATTTCGAAGCGCCCACAGGGCAAAGGGGAGGACATGTGAGTGAAAGGCAATTATAATAACAATAAGAAAGAAAGAGGCGGTCCTACTAGACCTTGTGGGCATTCAGAACGTGCAAGTGCAGAGAGAGAGAGGGGGGGGTAAGGGAGAGAGAAGGGTAAGTGATAGGAGTGCCACGAGGGAAGTGCCAGGCAGAGATCACTTGTAAAGAGTGGCCAACTGAAGACTACAATAAGCGCAGGCCTTTGAGATGGCTCAGGCCAGTGGGGACCAAATGGCAAGTGTTGGGGGTGCGCGAAGGCTGGAGGATATTGGGAGGATATTAGGGTGGGGAGAGGCCAGGACCCAAAAGGAAATAGGGGCTCTGGTCACCAATATTCAAATGAACTTTAGAAGTACTTTGCATGAGTCCTAATCCCTTTATTTGATGACATTTTGACACGTAGGTAATGTTGCCACAAATCCATCACCCACAGCTTTAATTAGCTTAATCTCTAAACATGGTGAGGGCCATACGCAGAATTTGTAAGGTAGAGACCCATCTCGCTTTTGCATGCGGGTACAGAAATCTTAGTGGAAATATTTGCTTTGCCTCTGGGCGAAATAGTTGGGTGGTCCATCATTCTCAAGGCAAGATGGACGTATGGTGAGAATAATATAGCGGATATTATAGTAGAGATGATAAGAAAATGCTATTTATTTACGCAGAAAAGGCATTTGATTGTGTAAGCACACGCATTTGTTGGAATAACACTCAAGAAGTATGGTTTTGAAGAATGATTTTTTCTGAATGCTATATTCTGAGGCTGGTGCATTGGTCATCACATTTAAACTGGGCAGAAGACAAGGCATGGGTGCATTCTATATTAGCTCTGGAAACATCACTGGCCTCCATCCGTCAGTCACCGGAGGTCAAGGGGGTATCCGAGGGGGTAAAGACCAAGACACTTACCAGGAACGATCACATGGCAGTGTTTCTTAATGACCCAGAATATGCAATATACTCACATTCCACAAAGAGCAACATTAGTAAATAATGAACCAATGGTTCTGCAAAGAAGTGATGACCATTCACTTCCTAATTCCTTTTTACCTTGGTGCACTGAACTGGAATGTACAAAATATAATTACATTTGAAGTCCCGTTCTTTTACAAAACAGAAGAGATGGTCATGGCACCATGAGCTGCTTACCTTTGTCATTTGGTTGAACAATCAAATCTGCAAGTCATTTTCCGGGACATTACTATCTAGCATTATAATGGCATTCTCCAGGTTAAACCGTATCATAGAGCAACAGACAAAAATGCTTCATTGCGTTATGGCAGGAATTATGACAAGCAGATTAAAAACAAGTTTTTAAGGATCAAAAGATACAGTAGCAGGGAGGCGCCACCCGGGGGCGCAGGCAAGATGGCAGCCTGATCTGCAAGCTCCCTATATGGCCCCGGGATAAACACGGAGAAACGCGATAAAATGGAGCGTTGTCCCATCCAAACCACGAGAATTGGCCTCCTGAAGGTGTAAGGAGCCCATAGATACTTGGATGAGCTCTGGGGTGCCCCCGGCCCAGAAATATCCGTAAGAGAAGTTGGGTGCTCCACTCCCCCATCCGGCCTTCCACCACGCGGGGGAGGAGCTCGGCATCTCGCTGAGTTCGCCCATCCAGCCTGCTCCGATCCCGCTGGGACATCCCGCGGTGAAGCTGAGCCCTTCTAAGGGCAACGTACGAGGATTGCCGTGCAGAGAGGCCCACCCGCTCCCCTCCTCTGGAGGACCTGGCGCCACACTGAGAGGAGGGGGGCACCGGGGTGCTGTGTGACCCAGGTTGCTCCTGGATCTCCGCGGCTCGCACACTCCCACGGCTCCACATGACTCGCCTCACCCCCCACCAGTGGTCTGTTAGACCTGTCAGGGCCGAGGCGGGAGTGTGCAACGGCCCCCTCCTCCCACCCGCCTGGGCCCCATGAGTTCAACGAGGAGCTGCCGGAGGAACCGCGGCGCAACAGCGCTGATCGCACTGCCACTGAACTCTCCAGCCTCTCGCCTGGCTGTCTCACTAACAGGCCTGGGCTGACGCGGGAGCGCGCCCAGGCCCCCTTCCACCTGCCTCCACCTCACAAAAAGGTTTGCTGGGAGAGACTGCCTCTAGGGGTGGCGGGGGTGGTTGGAGACTGGCCTCCCACTGGGGGGGCACACAAGAAGCCCCGGTGAGGAGGGTCCTTGCCCCGCCACCCCACCCTGATTTCGACAAGCAGCCCCATTTACCAGAGGGACCACCACCCGGCCCCACATGCACACGGTGGCCACACTGAAAAGAGCGAGCAAAAACCACAGGAAGGGTGGCCCGGAGCACCCCCCAGGGGCACCACCCTCCCCTCATCACACCCAGGAGACATACAGGAGGCATGCAGGGGGACATCAATACAAAGAGTGACACCTGACTTTGGAACCTGGTGAATAAGCAAGAAACCAGGGTGTCCCTCGGGTGCAGACCTAAATTCAAGGTACCACTAGTGGCCGGGCCCAGAAGACTGCAGGAGCACAGTGCGGAGGTCAATGGGAGGCTGACTCCAGTGATCTGTGGGTGCCCCAAATACATGAAACAAACCCCAAGGCCTTGTCCATCACGTAATAGATCATACGGACTGAAGCTACAGCAAGGGGGTGGGCTCTGGCCCCGTGGAGACACCACCGGGCACACTAAGAAGCCATAAAAATACAGAAGGAGAGGCACCCCATGAGCTGGAAGGAGTCCTTAGCGAAATACCAATTTACACCTGGAAAGCCATAAATGGAGACTGGTGCCCCCCGCCCCACCTCCAGACATGAACACCATGCAGAACAACATTCAGACGATCCTCGACGAAATAAGGGGGATGAGAACAGACATCGGGGCCAAGCTGGCAGACCTCACAGCCAAGGCCTCCACCCTGGAGGACCGAATGGAGGGGGAAGAAAACAATCAGGCGTCCACTGACCTCCTGGAAACGCAGATGGAGGCGAGGTTTAAAGAGATGCCATGCCGGGAGGAGGAACTCCGCCTCAGAGTTGATGACATGGAGAACCGCGATCGGAGAAGCAACCTGCGAATCTTCGCCCTTGCGGAAGTGGAGGGGGAGACCCAGCTGGACCTAGAGGGCAAGGTACAATATATCATAAGAATTGTCCTCGGAACAGACTCTGGAGAGACAGTCCTGATTGACAGAGTTCATCGGGTGGGTGGAGGCGGAAGGGGTCCATGTTCAGTGCTTGCGAGACTCCACTATTATAGAGATAAAGTGAGGATTCTGGAAAAGGCAAGGACTCTGAGAGACATACAATACGGCAACTTCAGGGTTGCAATATACCAAGACCTATCCACACTTACATTGCAGATGAGGAAAAAATGCGTGGCCATCACCAGATGGCTGCAGGAGAAGGGGATCCAATATCGTTGGGGGCACCCATTCCACTTAGCCTTCGATAGGCAAGGTGAGAGGTATCAGCTTGTAACGGAAGAAGACATCCAAAGAACCATTGACGATTTGGTTGGAGACCCCCCAGGAACATCCAGAAGTCAGGGTGGTACTGACAAAGACCTCTCACGAACTCCACAGGGACCTGAACTGACCCTGGGCAAGCTCAAAGTGAAAGGCACTCGAAAGTTCCAGAACACTAGGCACCCTCCGGCGGACCGCGTGAATGTAATGGAAATGCTATGAAATTAATCTCTGGATGGAGGTTGCTTAAACGATCCCCCGAAGGTCCTGCCTAGTGGGGGAAACACATGTTGCCCCGAGGTGTTGCCACAGTTGTCAAGTATTTTGTTCAAAGGGCACGATGCACCGATGGGGGGGTCACCTGATGATAGATCTGAAAAAGTTATGGATCTTGGAGCAGTTGCACTTGGCCTCCGTGTTTGGGGGGGGCAACTCGACCCACACCAAGTGTTGATGTCCTGGGGGGCCCACTGTTGGGGGGTTACAATGCATGTTATGGGCATATGGAGGGGAACATGGTCGGCGGACCCACAAAGAGACTCCGAGGCCAACCGAAATCTAGAAACATTCTTGATAAAAAGACGTGAGGTAACGTTCCACACCACTGAATCTCTCAGGGCCAGGGTACCAACCCTGGTGGTTCGTTGACGAACCCCGATGTGAGTTGGGCGACGGAGACGAACGCCTTACAAAATGGGTAAGGGAGACAGGGGCAAAAGGGGGAGCAGGGGGGACAAAGGTAATGAATACACCAAACCACGGAGCTGTGGACTAAGCGAAGAGAGTGTGCAAGGGGACCACACGGGAGAATATTGCAGGGCAAGGGTAGCGACGATCATGTTTGAGGGACGGGTTGGCACGCTCAACGTTAAGGGTCTAAACTCACAGAACAAGTGCTCTCTTACGAGCAACATGTTCCACAAACAAAAACCGCTTGTCCTCTTTCTACAAGAGACACACTATAGGAGGGGGGCAGAGTCGACGATAAAAGGGAAAGAGATAGGAAGGAACTTCTGGGCCTCACACAAATCCTCTAAGAAGGAGGGAGTGGGTATTCTCCTCAGAAAAGCGATGCACCTTACCGATGTTGAGACAAAAAGGGGCTTCGGGGGCAGATTTCTGGGGATCAAGGGACTCTTTCAGGGGGCACGGGTCACACTGGCTACCCTGTATGCTCCCAATGCTGGTCAGATCAAATTCATTCGTAGGGTATTTCAGGTTGTGGATGAATGGGCGGAGGATGCGATGATCCTGGGCAGAGATTTTAATCTCATCACAGACCCCCTACTAGACTGGTGGTCGCTAAAGGTGTAGGGCCAAAGGAACCCACGAAGGATAATCTTGCCATGAGGGACCTCCTACAAGAATATTACTGGGTAGATGTATGGCGCAAATGTTGGCAAACCCCGGCGGGATACACATTCTTCTCCCCACCCCACCAAACATACACTAGGATTGACCTACTATTGGTATCAGAGGAAGGAGGAGGGGAGATAGGAAACCCGTTAATTGAGTCAGTAA
Source organism: Ambystoma mexicanum (assembly GCF_040938575.1). Classification (NCBI taxonomy): domain Eukaryota; kingdom Metazoa; phylum Chordata; class Amphibia; order Caudata; family Ambystomatidae; genus Ambystoma; species Ambystoma mexicanum. Next base: position 503,699,917 of record NC_090940.1, on the reverse strand, counting down.
CTTGGTCAGACCATGAGCTTCTCATTGTAAGGGAGAATTCTCCTTCTAGGGCTGATTTCCCTCACCTAGTGAGTCCCCCAGCAGCTTTGCTCGATTTCTGGAGTTTATTTTTTCCACCTGGTAAGAGTGTACATCCTTTTTCCACTCTTACATGTATTTTGGCCTATGTGTTGTAACTCATTATGTGATCTTGGGCACTGGAGCACACCACTCCAAGTGCCCCTGTTCTTGTATGGGTTACACAGCATCTTTAGTGTAGTAACCCGGGGTTGTCTTTTAGACTTCCCTCTGACTCCATTTGGCTGGGGCCGACTACTGTCCCCCAGATAAAGGTAAAGTTGCCATTTACTTTACATAGTCATTTTTACCACAGACCCAGTACACCCCATCTTACATGGAGTACTGGAAAGCGCTAACTTGTACCCCTTTTCTGTCTGTACCTCCCTGAGCATTGGTTTGCTCTTTTAACATTTAGACTTGGCTGGTGGCAGTGGTATCTACCCTAACTTTTCTACCGCGATTATATTAGATAAACGTGGTACTGTTCTTGGCTATTATATTATCCTCGAACATAAACCCGCTGGACCAAATCGTCTTTCTTTTGGATCCGGTTGGGTTTATTCGCCATTTCTTTTTGTTAAAGTCTTTCTTGTGTTTTACTTTGCGCGGCAAACTAGGTTCGCCTTCTTTGTTCACTTTCTTTAGGCGGGCTTCTGCCTGGGTGTCTAGGTAGACTGAATGTGGGGAAGCGGTGTAGTCACCCCCTGCACAGGGTATCCTAGGAAACCCAAGTCACACTTTGCCATGATTGGCTGAGGTGGTTGTCCCGGCTGGACAGGCTGTGTGAATGGGGGTTTTTGTGCATAAAAGGCAGGTCTTTTTGGCTAGACGTCAGAGTCGCCTCTGGAACTACACAGAACCGAAGAGAAGTGGAGAGAATGACGGCTGCTGCAACTACCCCGTCCCGGTGAAACCCTGCTGAAGTCCTGAGCTATCTTCCCTTCGACGACTAAGAGAAGATCCAGCCCGGAGTCTTCTTCCCTTGAGCCTGGTGGGGATAACCAGCTCATCTTCTTCAGCCAGAGATCTCTGCCGTGGTCGAAATCGCTGCACACTGCTCTAGTGGTCCGGATAGCCACCTGCAGAGCCTCTCTGTTTTTAAGAAGCACACCTTTGCGTTGTCGCTGCTGTCGGCTTCATCCCTATGTGGTGCAGACCCCCTTCAGACGTCCTCCTTCACAACGAAGCTCCAGGAAGCGTGGGTCTGCGGGAAACCAACAGGAACAACTGCCAGGGCACCAGCTGCATCGTGGGAATTAGGTACTGTGTTCTACTCGAGGAAACTGGGTGTATCCCTTTTCTTCATCGTCAAGGCTCGTCCTTGTCTTCCCTCCTTCTTATAACTTTTGCTTCCGAACATTGACAATATTCAAGTACTTTTTGGCTACACGGAATCGTGAACTGTCTAACAGTGTGATCTTCGGCACAGGCCTCCGGTGTCACCTAAACCTGGCTCTGACCCTTTGACTTTGGAACTCCTGTTTCTGAGTGTTTCTCGATACTGTCTGCCTAACCTAAATATTGCCTGTGATTTTTGCCCCCAATTCCCTCTGGGTATCTCAGGTGCTAAGTGTGTTTTTGCCCCGGTAGCATAAATGTCACAGATATGCGTTTATTTAGTAGACCAAACTGGCAAAAAGTGATCGGAACCGTATCCGCGGTATCGTGTTTTGTTCATAACACCGGTTCGTTCAAACACAGGGTACTTACCTTGAGACTTACTGTACAAAGTGAATTGGTTAGTTGTAGTATATTTAACGTGTGGTTTTGTTTAAAGTTTAATAGAGGTGTTGTGTTTATAACTGATGGTTTAAAAATAAATGTACTTATATTTTTTTACCTGAAACCTTGAGTCAGTGTTTGCTTGAGTCAAAGTAATTGTGGTCCCTTTGTGTAATCTCTGATACTGTTCATTGTTCATATACTCTTGAGATAAGCCTGGCTGCTCTGCTACTGCTACCACTATAACTTAGTAGTACAGGCTTGTACCAAAGGTAAAACTTGAATTGCCACCTGTGGTCTTAATCAGGTGTAGTGGTCCCTAAGGGTACTGCACAGGATTCTGCCTAACACTCATCATGGACTGGCGACTACAAGGCGCCCCAAAGTCATACAGGTGGCGCTTTAACGACACCCTCATAAGGGACTAGGTGTTCAAGGAATTCCTAAGGAAAGAAATAGAAGCCTACTTTGCAACAAATGACACAGGGGAGATCCCAATGGCCACAGTTTGGGAGGTGGCCAAGGCCACCTGCCGGGGCCTCCTTATTGTGGAGGGCTCGAGGAGGAAACGGGAAAGGGCACTAATAGAGTCCAAACTCCATGAGGACCTAAGGGCCATGAGGGCCCAACTCATTAAGGGGGATGTGATTCGTGAAAACCTCCTGGGTGAAATGAGGGAAAAAAGACAAGCCCTACACACAGTCTTAATTGGGGAAGTGATAACAAAAAATAGATACACTAAGCAAAGATACTATTAGAAGGGGGCAGGGTAGAGACCCTTTTGGCACACAGGCTGAGGGGAAATAGAGTGGGCAGACAGGTTGAGGGTATCAGGGACGGGATGGGCAAGGTTCAAACAAAAACCGAACATATAGATCACCTATCCGCAGGGCTTTATAGGGAACTCTACACCAAACAGGAAGGTGAGTCCCCAGATGAGATCGGAAGTTACCTTGATGACAACCACAGAGAGGGAGGCCCTGGAAAGGGAAATATCAGAGGAAGAAGTAGAGGAGGCCATTAAATGGCTAAACATGGGAAAGACCCTGGGAGGGGATGGATATACAGCTGACTTCTTCAAACAATACCAATCGGTGCTGATACACCTGCTAACCAAGCTATTCAATCAAATTAAGACCCCAGAGACCATCCCGCCGACGTTCTTACAGGCCATGATTACGGTTATACCGAAGCCTGCAGAATGGCAAGGACCCGGCAGAATGCGGCTCCTATAGGCCCATCTCTCTCCTGAACACCAACGCAAAGATCTTTGCCAGGATCCAGGCAACACGCCTGGAACAGTCTCTCCCCCGATTGATCCACCCAGACCAAGTAGGTTTTTCTTCTCAACAGGCAGGGGGCCGATAGTATTCACCAAACTATTCATATACTAAGCTCAAGAGTAGTTAGAACTGAGGGTGCTCTTCTCCTATCCTTGGACACAGAGAAGGCGTTTGACAGGGTGAGCTGGGCTTTTATGGAGATGGTTCTGTCGTGCATGGGAATGGGGCCAAAGTGGAGAGGGTGGATAGCTGCCCTTTATTCTAACCCCTCGGCAAGGGTGGTAGTGAACGGTGGTGAATCAATGGCCTTTCCACTGGAAAGGGGCACGAGGCAGGGGTGCCCCTTATCACCCCTCATATATGCATTAGTGATGGAACCCTGGGCCATAGCTATTAGGGGAAACAGTAAAATCACAGGTATCAAGATAGGAGACACCGACTGTAAGGTGAGCCTATTTGCAGAAGATGTGTTGCTATATTTCACCAACCCAACCCGCTCTGTCCTCGAGGTACTGACCAGCCTGGAACGATATGGGGCCCTCGCGGGCTACAAAGTTAACCTGGGGAAGTCAGTCGCATTCACGGTGGGACAGCTTAATGAGGTTGAGATGCAGTACATTGAGGACCTTCCCTTCTGTAAACAAGCGGGGGGATTCTGTCACCTGGGGATCCAGATACCACTCGACTTGGCCGATCTCTTCAGTGTTAATTACCCACCCTTGTGGTCAGAGGTTAAGCGGGACTTGGAGCAATGGTCTAAGTCTGGCCTCTCATGGATGGCATGCCTCAATTCAATTAAAATGGTTATCCTCCCCAAGTTTTTGTACCTATTCCAAATGTTGCCGACCCAGATACCGAAGCTGTTCCTCTTGGAGATTAGAAGGGCCTCCTGCACTACCTCTGGGCTGGCAAGTCCCATAGAATCGCCTATGATACACTGATAAAACCCAAAGACGAGGGTGGAGTGAACTCACCAGACTTAGAGACATATTATAAGGCGTCACAACTGCGAATTCTGATAGACCACTTCGCGAGGGGCCTGAAGAAACAGTGGGTAGCATTGAACAACACGCTCTTCACCCCAGTTACACTGGACAAATGGTTGTGGGTCCCCAAGGTGCGCATCCCGAGGAGAATTCTGATACATCCAGTCATGGGGTACTGTGGTCCATTTGGAAAGAAGGGGGTTACATCAGATGGCTCACAACATTGCCCTCGCCCTTAAGCTGTATCTGGACTCCCCCACTTTGGGAGGGTATTGATGAACCAATAGCCTTCCAGCAATGGTATGAAGCGGGCCTCAGCAGGGCAGGGCAGCTCTGGGTGGAAGGAAAATTTGTATCCCTGGGAGACCTGAAGGAGGTGCTGGGACTCAACAACCTCTCCCCTTTCCGATATCTACAACTTAAGGGGGCCCTCACAGAAAACAGATGGGGGACACTCTTAGTTGGGACCTAACAGACTTTGAGAAATTTCTAATTACATATAAGGGGACCAAGGGAGTAATATCAAGACTTTTTGTTGATTTCCGCCCCAAGGGACACTCGCCCGCCCAGGTGCAATGGGAAAAAGACCTAGACACCCTCATCACTGATAGGAGATGGACCAAGATCTGCAGGCAAGCCAGCTGCTCCACAGCTGCGCCCCAATATCGCCACCAGGCCCTGAAACTGATCCACATATGGCACTACCCCCCCACGGAGGATAGCCAAAATGAGAAAGGGGTACGACCCACACTGCTGGAAATGCCGCACTGAAAAAAAACGGGACTATATGCATATGTGGTGGAAATGTAATGTGGTGCAAACCTATTGGAGTGAGGTGCTGTCCTGGATAAAGGGGGTTGATGGAGTTGAAAGGACCTTATCCCCGTGGCTAATGTTGTTTGGCATTGAAATAGAGGGAGGCTCGAATGTGGTGCATGATCATGTGCTACAGGTCATGTTAGTCGCTGCCAGATGTTGTTGGGCCCAAAAATGGTGGGCACCCCCGACCCCGAGGGAAGGGGATTGGGTCGCCAAACTACGCACCATACATGACATGTAATTCCTGACCCACTTGATTGATGAGTCTAAATCCAATATTGAGGGTTTACGGCTCCCCTTCTTTGATAAATATGGGAGAGCGGCTTGAGTAATGTTGGACACCTTAGCTAAATCACCAGACCCGAACACCGCATTTGGTGTACCCCGCCCTGGGGACCTGGGGAGCCGTTGGGGCAATGAACTCAATTTATGGAGGCCGGACCCTACGCTTTGAGCGTGTTTATGTGGACTGCCCTTTGTTTGCAATGTATCACAGTGCACCGTGTTGGATCTCTGCTGTGATTCTTTTCCCAGCGTCCATGGTTAGGGGGGGAGGGGGAGGGAGAGGAGGGAGGGTGGGGTGGGGAAAGGTTGTGATTGAATATACGTCTTTTCCAAAGGTTGTATTGTTGTTCCATTAATGTCATAACCATAAAATTTCAATAAAAACAAATTAAAAAAAAAAAGATACAGTAGCATTCGGGAAGCTTATAAAAAGCAAGCTCATATATTGACTTATAAATAATTAGGCTGAGTATATCCACCCACCCTAGTTAAAGGAGCATCCAAGAGAGCCTTTAATAACAATCGCAAGTCCCTTTAGGCGCATAATCCGAGAATCCAGTCTAGCGACAGATTAGTGTTTAATACCTTTACCAACATGTCCTACAAAATGAAATCCATTATCAAAAGGAATTGGAATACAATATTTCACAAAACCATGGAAGAACCAAATGTTGATTTAAAAAAAAAAGTCCCTGTATCCAAAACATTACATCACATTAACAACTGCAACATCAAATACATTAACTAAATCTTGGGATCTCTATCCAGTCAAAGGACATTTTCCATGTGGGTCATGTGTAGTTTACAAAAATACTACTGCAACCAAACCTGTGAACATAGGACTTTGAAACCATGGTCTTTAATTGACCTGACAAATTGCAATAGTGCAAATATTATTTCCATAACCACATGTCCACGTGATTTGAGGTACAGTGGAAAAACACATAGGAAATGCAAAACCACAACAATTGAACAAAGGAGCTGTACGAAGACCCAAGTAGAAAAAGCTACTTCGGTCGGATATTATTTGACCAAGGAACACACAGTTGATGGAATCACAGTTTGTTGTCCTTAAGAAAGATTAAAGGCAATGATCAGGAAATCATTAATAAGAAGTTGATTGATCTTGAACAAAAGTTGATTTATTAAACTAAAAGCATCTTTATGGGTTTGAACGAGAATATTGAGTGGCATAACATTGCACAAGTACAGATGTTGTATTTATACTCCAGGAGAAACTATTTTACGTACATAGTGGTTTGTTCTTAAGAAGATCAGAGGCAATGATCATGGTTTAAGTACACACATTATATTTAAAATTCTGTCCATGTTTATAGTTTCTTGTCACCTTTTCTATTGAATGAGGCACACATTGGGTTCCTTCACGCAACTTTCAAGATATACTGATTGAACTGAGTTTTTAAGAATATCTCCCAAGCATTGAAATGAACAGAAAACATTCTATGTCAATTTACAACACTTTCATTACGGGTCCAGAGGTAACCCTGCCGGTGCAGCTGGTGGGTTGCCGCCGGACCCATAAAAAATGACCGGTGCTTGAATTCCCGATGCCACCGTGCTATTCCAAGTCTGGCAGCCAGGAAGTCAGGCGCCAGCAATTTCGTTAGTCCCCATTCCCATAGAGTCCTGTAGGACTCTATGGGAATGGGGACATGTGAGCACTGGCACCGTTGACAACGGTGCCGGTGCTCCGGTGAAAACTCTGCCTGGAGGTGCCATCCAGCCTGGCGGGTCTGACCTACAGGGCGGAAGGGCACACGCCAGCAGAGTTGTAGGGTGTCGGTCCGGAAACAACAGTTCAGGCACTGTTGTTTCCGGACCGGCACACTTATAATGATGCCCTATGGCAATATCTGGGGAGATTTGCTTTGTTTAATACAAATATTGATTCAGAGACCATATGAAATTAAACATTGCATTTTGTCCTGCATTTGTATCAATCGGGACAGAAGCATGTAGGTTCAGCTGCAGAATACTTGAATATAATGTTGTCTACCTTGCAATATCATCATATATTATTATTTGTTGAAGTCTTTTGTCATGAAAACCCAGAAAATGTATATGTTTAAACTTTGGTCTATGTTTGGGCACTTGTCTCTCTTCTGAGATATATATTTAATTTGTCTCATCCTAATGAACTTAGTATGTGTTGTATATTTTAATATCACAAATTTGCTCTAATTGCTTAGGAGTGTTTGGATGCACTTTTCATAATGATGATTGTTATATTTAGCTGTTGATTGTGTCAATTGCTTATGAGACTTTAGTGGCGATAACCTGTGTAAATTAAATAAGGTTTTAACAATTGAATGAAGGATTTTGTACAATATGCATTATGCATAATATAAGTTCTATGGATAACTAACTCTGATGCATAGTCTCTCCTTTTATGTTTACCGCACTCCAGAATATACAGGTTACCTCTCACATTTTCACCGCACTCCAGAATATACAGGTTACCTCTCACATTTTCTCTGGTACTTAGATGTATACAATATTGACTGGCTACACACTTAACTAGGGAACCGCAAGTGACTTCCACTATCTAGCACCCGTTTTGAGGAACTTTTTGAGGGAGAGGAATGAGGTGGTCTGAATGTGCAGTGAAGGCCCTGCCTGTGCCTTTTATAAGGGATGATACTAGGCTAATTCCAATTAGCATTGAAAAAGTATTGTAGGAAGTGAAGTGGATAACAGGAAACATTCCCCCTTGCCGCTGTTTCTTTGGGGTAACATCGGTACATTCAGGATGGCAGTTATTCCCTGCATGGTTGGATGTCTTCAATGCCCTATGATGCCCCTCACTTCAAATGTTCTTGAAGAAACAGCAACAAGATTTGAGTACGTTTCTATGGGTGGGAGAGGGGGAACAGTGAAGATCGGTTGGTAGTTTCGATTCAGGGATGTCTTGAAAGGAATATTTGGGTTCCCTGCTCTGCGGAACTGTCACAGGGTATTTTTATTGAATCGTCCAGCTATTAGATCAGAAAGGCAGAATAGGAAGATTCTGATTGACTTGTGTGGGAAGATGTGTGGGCACAGCCATGTCAGCATAGAAAGACAATTCAATATTGCGTGCAATCTGCTGACAGTCGGACCTACAATTGAGAACTGAAGGAAATGTATGTCCCCGCTCTACTGCAATTACTGGCTACAAGCTAAATCCTCAGTCTGGGGCAACCAGGCAATACAGAAAAAACTATGAGGGTCTACTGGAAATTGTTTATCTTAGTAGGCATTTTAAAAATTAGGGCTCTCTGAGTGGGCACCTCCATGTACATTTTTGCATTTTATAAGTTTACATACAAATTGTTGATTAGGGGCTAAGAAGGGTACCAGCTGGTGAGGTGCCTCTTGAGCTCATTGAATTCTATGTGCACCCCAGGACATAGACATCAGCATTTAGAGGATGCCTCTGGCAGAGTGGAACGCAGGTCATTTCTGTTTTTATGCATACCATTAGTTCAGGCTTGTTGTAATCTGGCTTCCACACTAATTGGCAAATCCATGACACAGGAAAGTACACATTCAACAGCTCGTCCTTTAGGTGTTCTCTTAGTCCTGTCTGAAAATGGGCAATAAGGGCTCATTTGTTCATGTGGAGCCATCGAGGCATGCCAAAATTGAGCAATGTACGAGCTTACATCCATAGTTTCCTGTTGAAGGTTAAAAGGGCTAGCTTCTCTGGCTCCTACCAACTGTCATTAAAATCTGTATCTGACACTGATTTGAGAAGGCTGGGTATCTTTTCAGGGCCCGGTCATACAACTCAGATAGAGAAAGGCAGACCGATATTGTTACTCAACGGGCAACCGTTGTGTCCAACGGTCCTTGGGGTTCAAAACTCTGAACCTGCTGCCACAACTAAGCATTTTTTGTAAGCATTTGTTCCACTTTAAGTCTTCTGGTTTCCAACTGCTCCAATATTGCCTCAGAAGGTTGGCTGCTCGATCTGCCTTTGAGTCTTGCAATATGGGCTTTGCTATCTGCCAGGGTCTGACAAGAGGCAGAGTGGAACAGAGCCATCTACATGACTTTCATTGAACTGAAGAGAGTGGTAGCATCAAGGAGAAGGCCAACTCCTCATGGCTGTCCTCATCTTGGAATTTGGGGATGCACATCACACACTTCTCAGGATCGCACCCCAAATGTGATCCTGGGAACTCTGGGATGTGCTGAGGTTAGTGAACGCTGCCCCTTGGTGCATGGCAACCCCAAGTGGCCTGGTTGGAGCAGTAATGTCAGTGGGACGTGGGGGTGGGGGTGCAGCGAAATTCAACACAAGACAGAAGATCAAGGAAAGATGCCAAAAGGTACTCATTGTTTGTTGTCATGGTTATTCTGGAAAGATTGCTCCAGCTGCACAATTTCTTACTGACGAGTGGTGTTTTCTAAAAAAAACAATCCAGATATAACAAGTTACACCTTTATCAATATGTTTTTTGTATCAATAAAAAATCCAACCCCAACACATTTTGTGTGCATACATTTTTATTTATTCTACGACACAAGCATTATTAAAATTGTAATGAAACCTTACATGGTGGAAATACCACAGCGTTTGGATATTTAATTCACCCTTTCATCCTCAGAGCTCTTGACCAAATGACATCATCCTCTATGGTGATTTGAAACCAATCTATGATTTATATCTAATCAAAAAACCTAAATAGTTCCCAGTGATTCTGCATACCTTGCTCGGGTGGGTGCTGGGCCAGTAGCAGAAAGACTGAAGAAAGCAAACAGCTGTACATTAAACAGTTAAACTCATCAATGAAATCATATCTTTTGGGTATTCCTATCCATTGCTTAAAGGTAGAAAGCATACTGGTGTTTGGTGTTATGTGCGTTTCAGAGCACTTGCAATCAGCACTATGTGGGATTCGACATACTTACTGTGCACTTTTTATTTAAAAAAACAAGATTGCTTTACCCTACAAAATACATATAGAATAATCTACTAGTTCAATTTCCTCACAAGTTACTTGCTTCAAATTATATATATCTTGTAAAAAATTTGGGAAATTAAAGTTACATTTTTCTTCTACAAATTTAAAAGCATACATTTACTCCTTGTTTGGTACTGAAAACCGATCCTCCTAGTGTGAATCGTCTTCTATGATTTATCTAGAGATTTAAGAAACCAGAGTGGTTGTTGGGTCTACCTCTAGGGAGGCAAACGTACGTAAGCCTAAGATTTAGGCTGCAACGTCAAACTCTTTACCTGGTATTAGAAGGAGCCACCATGTCTATTCACGTCTGCCAAAACGTGTGGTCAAATGGCTGACATGTTGAAATGCTCTACTCTTTCTAAGCAGCTAGTCAAACACTAGAGCGCTTCTCACTGTTCCACTCTTTGTCTTGAAAGAATGACTGATTAAAAATGGCAGCAGACATGTTGCAATGGAAATTAAAGACAACATGGTGATCGCCTTGAATGGCATTAATAGTACCAATTATACTGTTTTAATTATTTATTGTATTTATTGTGCATTCGTAAGATGCTTTTACATCAAGGAATTGTGTTTCAAAGCGCCCACCCACAGGGCAACAGGGAGGGATTGAAAGGCAAATATAAAGAGAGAGCCAGTCCTACTAGGTTGAGTGAGCATTCAGAATGTCCAAGTGCTGATTGTACCACCGTGTCTACACGTGGATACATTTTGAGAGATATAGGGGGTCATTACGAGGTTGGAGGTAAGTAACCGTCCTTACCGGCATGGAGCAAATACTGTGTCCGTGTAGTAAAGAGCCCGCTAATAGAGGGCTATTACGAGTTTGCGTGCATGAGCTTAGCAGCATGCCGGTAATGACATTACCAGCATGCTGCTAAAGTCCAAAAAATGGCCCTTAGCGGCATCAAGGAAAGCGCAGACAGCACAACCGCCGGCGTCCTCCTCTTAATAACGTGACCGTCATCAATGGATATGGCATTAGCGGGCACCGCTATCAGCAGTGACCGCTAATAGCGGTGCCCGTAAATAAGCGGAACCGGAAGTAGCGTCATCGAGTGGGCACCGCTATCAGCAGTGACCGCTAATAGCGGTGCCCGTAAATAAGCGGAAACGGAAGTAGCGTCATCGCACAGGAACTGGATAGAGCACGGCCATCTTGAAAAACACAATCCATTGCCCTCCTCACCACACAGTATCTGGAGCCTTTTTCTGACTACATATATCGACCTTCAACACCAGCATCATGCCCAAGGCTGTAAAAAAAGGTGCTTCCCGGCAGCGCAAAGAGCGCGTCAATGAAGATGTACTCACCATGCTGGCAGAGACATTCGCAGACAATGCAGAGGTTGTTTTGGCAAACAGCCTCAAGAGGGAGGCACAGATAAAAAAGAAAGAGATCTGGCAACTTGTTGCCCAGAAAGTAAGTGCCGTAGGCAATACCCCCTGCACCATCAAGGATGTCCGCAAGCGATAGGGACGACCTGCGCCTGAGGGTCAGGAACATTCTGTACGCAAACCGGAGCCAGGCCATGGCTACTGGTGGTGGTCCTAGCTAACCCATATAGCTAAGCCGGTGGGAGGAGATCTGCTTGAGGCCATAGAAGGTGTCGGTGAGATGGAGCGTGGTGCAACCTCATCGGCGGATGGAGGTGAGTGTCCTAAGAAAACACTGTAATGCGAAGTATGATGACAGTCCACCAATTTGTCAGTCCAAAGAGGCAATGCATGGCCAAATACATACACATTGACACATCCCTGCCTAGATGCCGTCCGCAGCACAGACACATGCACAGGCATGCAGCATGGCAATGCCATACCTGACACACACCACACAAATATGAAAATGGCATAAGTCACACTGCACGCAGTCTACAACAGAAATGCATGTCACATGGCATATGCCAGCTCCAACATGAGTACACCTGACGGATGCCTGCATGTTCCACCCATATAGCAAGCAACGTGAGCATCAAAACTCCACTGCCTAATCCCCTCTAATGTGTAGATGAGTAATGATACCAATGTATGCATGATGCTTGTCAAACCATCACTTATGCCGTCCCTCTCTTGGTCCCCCAAAGGCTCAGATCCTGACAGCAAGGGCCGGGACTCACCCCACATGCAACCAACTACACCGCGGAAGAGGGCCAGGGATGAAGGCAACAGGCCTTCCACATCGAAAGCCCCAGCCAAGCCATGACAGGCACTGAAGTCACAAACAGCACTGGATGTCCCGGCATTGGTGCCGCTAAGGACCATTGCCACAGTCCCCACAGCACCTGTGTCACCAGCACAGGAGACAGTGGGCGATGGGGCACATTCAGCAGATAACCGCTCTGTTGGGGAGGCGATAGCTACGGCACCCCAGACAGACGATGATGTGCAGGTCCAGGTGTGTGTTCCTGTCGAGCATGACTCCTCGGACCTTCCTGCAACACCCAGTCCTGCCCCATCCCACCAGGTCACACATGTCTACTCCTACCATGACACCACACCGGAGCAGTCTGGAGGGGAGGCCGTAGAAGGGAGAATGAGTCCCACAGAGGAGCAACATGGATTTGGGGATGTCACACATGCACCCTCCACCTCCACTGGTGTACCGGCGGGGGTGCAGCAGATAGGACACGCAGTGGAGTGCCAGGAGGAGCTCACAGCTCTAGTGAGGCAGTTTGTTGCAGACAGTGCCCAGGCAAGGCAGGAGGGGCGCGACAACACTGCTTCCCTGAGGCAGGCCATTGAGGCAAGCACCACAAGAATATGTGAGGAGGTGTCTGCAATGAGGCAGGTCCTCTTCCGCATTGCGGATTCCATGGAAGCTGAGCGTCTGGCCCCCAGACTGGAACAAGTGGCCACCCCTTCTTCCTCAAGCTCCACCCAAACCAGCCCCCTACGCAGGTCAGTGCGCACCTTGCGCCGATCAGACATGCCGCCACCAGCCGCAGGAAGTGGAAAGATGTAGATGGGGCAGCCTGATTAAGGCAATGGATGCAGACACATGAAGCATTTGCTTGGACACCATGTGTGGGGGAGTTGTGGGGGAGGAGGAGAGGGTGTTTGGGGGAGTTCTGGGGGGAGGGGGAAGATAGTGTGTGGGGGAGTTGTGGGGGAGGGGGGAGGGTGTGTGGGCGAGTTGTGGGGGAGTGGGAGGGGGAGAGGGTGTGTGAGGTGGAGGGTTTGGGCACTTAATTCTATTGGACATTTTAATACACCTGTTGTGTAAAAAAAAATCTTGAGTGGACATTCCTTATTGCATATATGTCATTTATTGATATACAGTGCATAGTGTACATGTACTCCCACACCCAGTGCCCTCTGTCCCAATTTCATCTCACCCTCTGCACCCATGTGTGTTAGAAATATTGTGCAATCACTGACTGACGCACAGCACGTCCCTCCTGTGCATCGGCACCGCGATGATGTGCGCCCACATCTTCTTCATCCCCTTCTTCATCACCAGGTGGTTGTAGTTCAATGTCAGGGGGCAGGGGCACATTCCGTCGGATACACATGTTGTGCAGCATGACACATGCCATGATGATCTTGGCCACCTTCTCATCCCTGTAGAGGAGTGCCCCACCCGACTGGCTTAGGCAGCGAACCTGTGCCTTCAACAGGCCAAAGGTCTGCTCGATGACCACACGGGTACGGGTATGGGAACGATTGTAGTCCTCCTTGTTCCTTTTCTGCGGATTTCGGACAGGGGTGAGGAGCCACGGCTTCAAGGGATAGCCACTATCAACTGCATGAGAGGAAATTAAAGGTATATGTTAGTCGATTCATGATGGACAGCTGTACTTGTCACACATGCCTGCAGATAATTGATGGTCACATGCACATGTGCCTGGTTGTATGCACACATTTCTCATGCCCTCAATGTGTTCTGTGCCATGGACTTATGGTGAGGGTTGCATCTTCAAGATGATACACGGTGTACACTGCCTTGATGTTGCACATGCATTGTGGATGTGTACCATTGTGTTTGTGTTAAATATGTGATGTGTAGTGTTCTGTAAGATTTTCTAACGGGCAGCGTTAGCAGTAGTCTCTGCATTATTTGCCATTTGGCACTGATTATTCCCATGGTGACATGGTGCACTTCTGTGGTGGTGGCCCTGTGACAAGCAGTGGATTCCCTTGGTGGTTTTGTTCAGTGCACTCTCATGGATGCTTGTCCTGTGTGGTGATTTTGCTGCAGACATTTACATAGTGAATACTCACAGCATGTTGCTGGATTGTGTTACGGAGGGTGAGGTACAATGATGGGTGGTGCAAGTGTTATGGGATGTGGGGTGGTTTTAAGTTTGGCATGTTGTGGTAGGTGTGCAGGTTACTTCATTGCAATGGGAATTGGTTGTCATGTTCAGTTTGGGATGCTTTGGGCACAGTGTTGTGGGATGTGCACATTGTGCTGTCACAACAATGACACCATGGTGGTGTTTGCATCTATCCCCCCATTTCACTGCCATGTGCCTGTCATGCAACTTACCAAGCAGCCAGTCATGTCGTCCTGCATGTCGCTCCATGTAGCGTGGAGTTCCGTAGGACCATTGAGTCATGAGTTGATCTGGGATATCGGGCACAACAATGTGTGATGATCTTGCTGGCATCACAGAGCATCTGCACATTGATGGAGAGGTATTGCTTGCAATTACGGTACACCACCTCCATGACACGTGGGACCACCAACTCCACGTGGGTGCAGTTGAGGGCACCAATACAATTTGGCATGCCTGCCAGTGTATGGAAGCAAACTTTTGTATCAAAGATTGCCTGGGGAGTGTGTGGTAGGGATATGTAGTCCCTTGAGTGCTTCATGAGGGCATCCAGCACTTGGTTCAGCATAAGAGAAAATAAGGGTTGTGATATGCCATGCATGTGCCCCACTGTGTGCTAGTAGGTGCCTGTGGCCAGGAAGTGGAGCACTGACACTACCTTCAGTAGAGGGGGGCTGGCGGTGCGTATTTCAATGAGGCTGACAATGTTGTCGTGTATCATGTCCACAATGGTGGTGATGGTGTCCCGATCCAGACGGTACAGGGTGTGGATCTGCTTAGGGGTTAGGTTGAATGGACTGGCTCTGATGCAAGGGATTGGGGGCTGCCTGCGTGGTACCACTGGCTGCACTGGTGGGGCATGCTGGGCCTGTCTCACCCTCCTTCCCCACCTGCATCTCCTCTGTGGTGCCTGCTGTTGTTGTTGCCGGTGTAGCAATGCAACATGTCCTCCAGCCATAGTATTGCTACTACTATTGGAATCATGTTGGTGTGGGAAGGGGTGTGGTGTGTGGGTGTGCTCCTTTTGTGCTGGCCCAGGCTCCATTGCCTCCACCTGTGTTGAATGTGTGCACCTGTGGCAGTTGGGAACACTGCATATAGCAGTTTACGGGTGGTTCGCAATGCCGGTATTGCCGGCATGCCGGTATCCCGTATTAGCGCCATCATGATGCTGGTATTTGCAGGTCCGCCTGACTTGTGATGTCCTCCTGTTAGCGGCATCCCGGTATTGCCAGCCTGAATGCCTGCTTGCCCGCGCCCATCCCGCTATTAGCGGCAACATTATTAGTGGAGCCTCTAATCCCAGGTTCTTGGGTCGGAATAGCCCAGAGCGGTATGCGGTGCCGGTAATCCTTTACCGGCATTGTTTTTCCATTACCTCCAACCTCGTAATGACCCCCATAGGCTATATATTTTTACCAAAAATTCAATGATGACTTTCTCTTCTGAGAAGTACATTATGTAAAAAAACAGGAATGGGGAAACATCATTTTGCATATCTCACTCATATAAGAGATTCACTAACAAAAACATTGTTAAAGGGACGTTATGGTTAAGTTGCACTATTAAAAATCTATGCAATGCAATTGACAAACGTTGTTGAACGTTATGGTTACAGGTAAAACTGAAAAAACCCAGAAATTCGCCAGTTATGGTAAGCTAAGCAACCATAACTCGCACCACCAGTTTGCACTGCAAGGACCAACACCCATGACATCAAAGATGCCTTCAGAAATCTCATTGATGACATCACATGTATGGCTGCCCCCTTTTTTCACTGACATAAGTAGGTCAGGTGCTTTTGTTCACTAACAGTCAGGAAGTAACCATTCAAAAGGTTCTATCTTTGTGTATGGTACCCTTCTCAT
Organism: Ambystoma mexicanum; assembly: GCF_040938575.1. NCBI lineage: Eukaryota > Metazoa > Chordata > Amphibia > Caudata > Ambystomatidae > Ambystoma > Ambystoma mexicanum. The sequence continues at coordinate 503,683,644 of NC_090940.1, read as the reverse complement.
ATGTTCTTGAACTACTTTCTTCAGGGTTCACTCGCATCACATGATACATATACATATAAATGAAGAAGAAAGCGTAAAACACAGCAATAATTTCTGTGCATGAAGGTAATCAGTTATGTTATGAACAATTTCTGGTAATACTGCTCCTTGTTTGCTTACTGTAATTTCCGTATATGTGCTCATATTTGTATGCATTGTGGTGTCTTTATGTTTTCTGTGCAGTAGTGCAATTATGTAATTATTAAGGCAATGGGAGCTACCTCTTGCATGTTTCACAGTACCCAAAACTCTAAAATAAAAGCATTCATAATTTCACTATGCAACAAGGGAAGATTTTCAAGATTACACTTCTATGGGGCATGGTGCTGACAATGGCTATGTGTCCACATCAGTTGGTTCATGCACTGCAAAGAAGTCTGTAATACAATGGTGTGTATAGCAATGCATTGCACAATGAACTACTTATCTCATGATAGTTCTTCCAATGATCTTTGATAGTTTTCTGCCACCATTACAATAACAATCCCTTGTGCACACTTACCATGAAAACTAAATGTACATGTGAAATCTTCAGTGATGTCATCATTGAGATTTGTGATGACATTTTTGATGTCATGGGTGTTAGTCCTTGCAGTGCACACTGGTGGCACGAGTTATGGTTGCTTAGCTTACCATAACTGGCGAATTCCGGTTTTACCCGTAACCATAACGTCCCTGCAACAACGTTTGTCAATTGCATTGCATAGGTTTTTACTAGTGTAACTTAACCATAACATCCCTTTAACAATGTTTTTGTTAGTGAATTTCATAGGTTTTTAGTAGGGCACTGTAACCAGAACGTTGCTTTAGCATAGTGTTTTCTGTAAAGATAATAGCTGTTTGGTACTGCAACAGAACCATAACGTTCCGTTGAAAATTTGTTACTGATTCCTTGGCTGCCCTCATGATAAAGGTGTGTAAAGGCCAAATTGTGTGGTTTATGTATCAATTTGCGCTACCCCTTCCTTTTCCGAATAGTGTTGGTGTATCTTAGCAATTACAGATGTACATGTTATGTTATGTTATGTTATTTGTCATTTATATAGCCCTTTACATATCATTGGTATGACCTCAAAGCACTGGTAGGTTGAACACCCTCGGGAACCGTAGTTCAAGTCAGTAGAGAAAGAGAGAGGTATAGTGCGTGGGCGCACCAGATATGTGTGCAGCTGGTGTGGTTGTTGCATGATAGCTGCTTCTTAGCGGTGGGTGTGGTGATGAGAACATCAGTTGGATGTGTTCAGTGTGAAGGGTGGACACCCAGACTGCGTTCTAGCTGCGTTAGGCCTGAGGAGACGCTTAAGCTAGTGGTATGTGCTCGGCTAGCTGTGTTATATAAGGGTAATGGGCAGTTCGTGGGGTCATGTTAGTATGAGAACTGCTATACCGAATGTGTCATAGTATAGCTGTGTTCTAGTTGAGTGATGGTGTATAGGAGAGAGTAAGAGTAGTAGTGTGATATGGCGGTTGTCAGAAAAGCGCTTGCGACCAGACACTCCATCAATCTATCCACTCCATCAATCTATCCGCTCCGTCAATCAATCCGCTCCATCAATCTATCCACTCCATCACTCTATCCACTCCATCCATCTATCAACTCTATCCATCTTCAGCTCTATCCATTTATCAGCTCTATCCATCTATCTACTACGTCTTTTCCATCCGCTCCATCCACTTCATCCGTTCCATCCACTTCATGCCTTCTATCGACTTCATGCGTTCCATATACTTCATGTGTTCCATCCACTTCATGCATTCCATCCACTTCATGCGTTTCATCCACTTCATCTGTTCCATCCACTTCATGCGTTCCATCTGTTCTATCTACTTTGTCAGTTCTGTTTACTTTATCCGTTCCAATCACTTCCTCCTTTCCTTCTGCTTCATTAGTACTATCTGCTTCATCCATTCCGCCTACTTCGTCCGTTTCGCCTACTTCATCCGTTCCATCTACTTCATCCTTTCCATCTACCTCATCCGTTCCATCTACTTCATCCGTTCCATTCACAACATGGTAAATGTTGGTGAGTGTTTGAGACGTTTCTGTTTTTGTGTTGACATTACATGGTGAATCTGTGCTGCACAATACTGGCCGAGATAACTACAGATGATCAATATGGACGTTTCCTAGGGTGCCTGCACATGGTCAGCGTATGTGCAATCACAGCAAGTATCCATACGACTCCATTAGTGGCTGCATTTCTGCATCTTCTAATGCACTTTTAAATAGTTGTGGAAGCGCACGTGTATGTGTTGCACACCTATACCCATGCATAGGTTACCCACTGTGTGCTGGTAACACTGACCCCTGTCGCCAGCCCTACGGATGCATACAGTAGGCTACTGCCTTTCAAGTACTCCTGCCGACTACGTGGGTGGCTCTGCAAACCCATCAATGTGTGGCTAAAGCACGCCAGACTGTATGACACCCACTGGTAAACAAGGAACAGCAACCTGCAGTGTAACATGGGCATGTTAAATGTCATATTCATTTGATTGATGTGTTGCTTGCCTTTCAATGACCGTGAAACCGACACATCGACGGAAAGTGTCAAGAGGTCGCCTGCGGGTCGTACAGTTGAAGAAAACATGTAACTGCAGGTAGGACCGTTTGTAGTGAGTCTGCAAACTGACAGAGCTGGTGTGGCTTGGTTACACACATACTAGTGCATGGAAAGGCAAGTAATAAACAGCAGAATGTGCAGAGCACGAACGATGTTAGCAGTGGTTAGAAAAGTACTGTAGCTGCATGGGTCACACAAAATAAATGGCTTCCTGCTCCACGAAATGAAGCAGTGTTTTCCGTTGTTGTAACAATTACGTAGGGTAATTTCATGTACAGCATTTGACACAGCTGCTGTGGGCAACAAGAGGGGCACTCCTGTAGGGCAGCAGAGCTCTAAAACATCTTTGCAGACCATATGCCGCGCTACATAACCTTACATGGCAAAGGGCATTGTATTGTGCATGTACTGCAACGCGCTACTCTACAGAGGGAAAGTACTTGGAAGTGCGTGGGAAGGGTCCTTCCAGGAGCATGACAATGACTGGCGCCTATGTAGGTTAGGGCCACCCAATAATTCCATCTCTCAGCACGTTCCCTATCGTATCCATGCAGGTGCTGCCCCTTCTGTATCAGGCCTTTCCTGCTGTTCCTTCTGTGGTGTGTGTCAGAAGAGCATAATAAATGGAAATGAACTGGGAAAGGAAAAAAGGAAAATAAAGAAAGTACCTTTTAGAGATGAGCAATGGATTTCCCAATGAACGGATGCAGGGCGGGAGGCGTGGCACTGTGCAAAACACTGTAGTTTAATCGGTTGGAAAGGGGGGCACTGTAGAAAGAGGTTTCTTCATGTGTTGCACAGCGTTTTGAAGAGTGTCAGTGTGCAACACTAAGTACAAACATGTTTCACTACTTTCAAGAAGAGCACCAACACAATTTGGATGGGGTGTGCAGAAAATGGGATGGCAGGCATAGTAAGATGAACGTTATAGCTGGGGAAATTTGTTTTTGCTGTGAAACGTCATATGGCCATGTGTGAAGTACGCCATTGGCACATGTCGTACAATGGCACAAATACACTTCTTCGCAATGTACGGCGCTTTCTCCATTTGTGGACCAAATAAAAAATGATGCAGCCACATCGCTGTCTGCATAATGCGATACAAAGTTATAAAAGATATCGGAAACAAACGCATGACCTGGGCAAGTGCCTCCTTCATAGCAAACGACACTGAAACTCGTATAACATGCTGTGCAATTTTCCCTCCACAATGAACAACAATAATATTGGCATGATTGTGTGTCACCAAAGTGTCACTCAGACAAACCAAAATCAGTCATTTCATTGTAGGTACTCCATAGCAGTACACATCCACATGATAGATTCCAAAATGAGCAGCCACTGCACAGTGTTTTCCAATCACTTTCAGGCAATGTATTTCGCACTCCCCTAAAACCTGCACGCTGTGGCTCGTGAAACACACAGCCATAACCGCAACCCTCTGCATATCTGTCGACTCATACACTGTGTACCAGAGTCTGTGTGTACACACCAAACCCAGAAACCTTATTGAGCAACCCTGTAGCCTCTGCAGGCCCATTTCTATGCCTGTCATCAGCAAAAGGGGTGTATTTAACACATGGCACCCTTCAACTATCGCAATATTCGCTGACATTTCGTGCTGTGCGATTCGGCGTGGGGAAATAACTTTCAACAATGGTAGGGAACGTCCTTAATTGTAGCGACTCTTAAAAGAGCCTTTTTTCTTTATTTTTTAAAGGCACTTCCATAGAAACATTTTTTTTGCGGTTTTTATAAGTGATTTTGTGTTTTCAACCTCAGCTCAGAATCTTACAATAGGGACTTCAGTGCAGCCTGTAGATTGTGAAACAAAATGTCATTGCCACTGTTCGACAAAGACATGCAATTTCCTTTGAAAAGGTTTATATGTCGAGTACCAATGTTTTAATTTTAACAGAAGAACATCCCAGCAGCACTCAAGAAGTCACACATGCTTCTGTTGATGAGACCCCTTCCGGCCTCTGACTGGCGACAGCAATCATTTGAATACTTCCACACTATTCTCAGGGGTATACATGAGAAAAGCACCTTGACAGTGGGAAAAATGCACTGCACTGCTTTCACCATCTTCTGCAGTTGACGGTACACACTGTAACAAGCCATGGAATCCAAAAAGAAGGCTCCAAAGTGCACAACATGTACAGTTGCCGAAGAGGCCATGCGTCGACATTCAATAAGCACTCCACCGAAGCAGCATGATTCAACACTGCACCACAAAGCGTTCACTACCTCCTAACTGAAATCGACACAAAAGCGTTCTTGGAGGTCACACACGAATAGTTCTTCCACAAAGTCATCACCCACAATTAAAACTGTGTGTCTTGCCATGTTTGCCAGCCGCACTGCACATACTAATGCAAAAAATGATTGCCACCCTTTCCTGTGATGCCCACCCTGCACACCTGATTGGACATTCCCCACAGTCCCATTTCCACTGGCCACCTTGGTGAGAAGCGCAGAATGTGGCATGTGCCTTTCCACAAGTACTGCAAGGGATCTGCCCCAGTGGAGCAGGAGGAGTCCTTCTCCCTATTGGTGCTCTTGCCTGTGAGGCACACCCTGAGCACCTGATTGGCCAAAGGTCATAGTCCCATTTCCATTGGCCAGCATGGTGAGAAGTCCAGAATGTGGCACGTGCCTTACACCAAGTACTGCAAGGGCCACACCCCAGTGAAGCAGGAGGTGTCCTTCTCCCTATTGGAGCTCTTGCCTATCACGCACACCCTGAGCACCTGATTGGACAAAGGCCATACTCCCATTTCCATTGGCCAGCATGGTGAGAAACACAGAATGTGGCACGTACGCTTCCCCAAGTACCAGCAGAGCGGCGGCACAGTAAATCAGGAGGACTCCTTTTTTTGCTTTCCACTCCAGCCATGCACGCGAAGCATTAGGTCCTCCCCACAGAAAACACATCATAGTACAGGCTATGGGTAAATGTTCATGTCATATGCGCTGCACCCCCATCTGCAATTCAGCCGGGCAGATTTCGCCCCGGGCACATATTTGCACGCATGGCTTCATAACGTTGCGTTGGGTGTGCTGAAGGAAATGTAGGAGACCGTGTACGTTAGCCATAGTATACATGTGTGCTGCTGAGCACGGCCTTTCATGGTGCAATATCTTACAGCACTCCCAAAAGCAAGGGGATTATAAGGGCCAAACCACAGGAAATGCACATGGTGGCATGAGGCTCCCTATTGTTCAACAGGGGCAATGATGTACACCGTATGCTAACGTACGCCTACCAGCTCACTTCTGCTGCTGTACCAAGTATGCAATGTCCTCCACAACCATTGTGTAAAAGTCACCAACTTCAAATGCATGGACACCATTGTACATGCCATGTTCACTGCATTCCCCATCTTCAATTGAGCCTGACATAGTACAGGCTATGGTTAAATGCTCATGTCATGTGCACTGCACTCCCCATCTGCAAATCAGCCTGCCAGCTTTCACCCTGGGCACATATTTGCACGCATGGCTGCATATCGGTCTGTTGGGTGTGCTGAACGGTATGTAGGAGGCCGTATAGATTAGCCATAGGTTACATGTGTGCTGCTGAACACGTCCTTTCATGCTGCAATATCTTAAAGCACTCCGTAAAGCAAGGAGTTTATAAGGGGCAAACCATATGAAATGCACATGGTGGCATGTGGCGGCCTATTGGGAAACAGGGGCAATGATGTACACCATGTGCTGAGAAACGCATAGCAGCTCTCTTCAGCTGGTCAACCAAGTGCACAATGTCCTCCACAACCATTGTGTAAAAGTCACCAACTTCAAATGAATGCAGAGTTACAACTGCATGGCTGCAATAGGTTGTGGTGGCTGTTATAAAGGTCTGAGCTTGTGTGCAGGTGTGGTGAACGGCATGTAGAAGGCTGTGTGCATTGGCCTTGTTTTACATGTGTGCTGCTGAGCATGTCCTTTTATGGTGCCATAATTTACAGCACTTCCTAATGCATGGGTCTACTAACGGCCTAACCATAGCAAACGCAAATGGTGACATGTGGCTCCCTATTGTGCATCAGGAGCAATTATGTACACCATATCTTAATATACGCATAGCAGCTCACTTCTGCTGCTCTACCAAGTCTACAATGTCCTCCACAACCATTGCGTACAAGTCACCAACCTGACATGCATGCAGACTGACAAGTGCATGACTGCATTACATTGTGGTGGCTATCATGAAGGCCTAGCCTGCTGGGTGCATGGCCTATGGCCTATGGCCTTCAGCCATACACTCAACAGTCTAGGCCTTGCCCACACTCACCACAACATAACAAAGCTATGCAGGTGAACATGTAGGCATGTGCCACAAATCAGAAAGCCAACATATGCACCAGCACTTCGACCCAACCTCTGAATCCTGAAGCAGGAATGCATGCACACATGTTCCACTTACCGTAATGCACACACATACCACAGGGTTTGCCACCACTACCCACTTCCATTCAGAAACCATTGTAATAATGCCAACCAAACAACACAATTGTTGCAACATTGGTCCTGCTTTCCACACTAGACTACGCACACACAAGCAGTACTGCATAGTGCACTGCAACACTTGCTAATCTGCGCAATTCACACTATGCAAGCACGTGTAAGAGCCACTTGCACCGTAACCTCTTCCATATTTACACTATTCATTTAGTGCACCCAGTGGACACAGTGCACGACTGGTCACTACAGCATCTCCACCCATACACCGACAACTGTACGATGTTGGGGGCAATGATATACGCCATATGCCAACTAACGCACAGCAGCTCTCTTCCGCTGCTCGACCAAGTGCACAATGTCCTCCACAACCATTGTGTAAAAGTCACCAACTTCAAATGTATGCAGAGTGACAACTGCATGGCTGCAATAGGTTGTGGTGGCTGTTATAAAGGTCTATGCTGTTGGGTGCAGGTATGGTGAACGGTATGTAGGAGGCTGTGTGCATTGGCCATGTTTTACATGTGTGCTGCTGAGCATGTCCTTTCATGGTGCCATAATTTACAGCACTTCCTAATGCATGGGTCTTCTAACAGCCTAACCATAGCAAACGCAAATGGTGACTTGTGGATCCCTATTGTGCAACAGGGGCAATTATGTACACTGCATCATAAAGTACGCATAGCAGCTCACTGTTGCTGCTCTACCAAGTCTACAATGTCCTCCAGAGCCATTGCATACAAATCACCAACCTGACATGCATTCAGACTGACAAGCGCATGGCTGCATTACATTGTGGTGGCTGTCATGAAGACCTATCCTGCTGGATGCATGGCCTATGGCCTTCGGCCTTCGGCCATGCACCCAACAGTCTAGGCCTTGCCCACACCCACCACAACATAACAAAGCCATGCAGGCGAACATGTAGGCTGGTGCCACAAATCAAAAAGCCAACATAGGCACCAGCACTTCTACCCAACCTCTGCACCCTAAAGCAGGAATGCATGCACACATGTTCCACTTACCGTAATGCACAAAAATACCAGAGGGTTTTCCACTGCTACCCAATTCCATTCCGAAACTATTGTAATAATGCCAACCAAACAACACACTCGTCACAACATTGGTCGTTGCTCTGTACACTGGATTACGTACACACAAGCAGTACTGCATAGTGCACTGCAACACTTGCTTTTCTGAGCAATGCACACTACGCAAGTACATGTAAGAACCACTTGCACCGTAACCTCTTCCATATTTACACTATTCCATTAGTGCTCCCAGTGGACACAGTGCATGGCTGGTCACTGCAGCATCTCCACCCATACACCGACAACTGTACAATGTTCTACCAATCACCACACCCATGCAACCAACAATGTGTGCAATGCAGCCAAATCACACGCACAAAGCAACAATATGGCTCTGACTTTCAACCAGTACACATAACATTTCAACCAGTGGACATACTTTTCTGTGCAAGGGCTGCAGCCATGCATTAAAGGGGCTACGGACTTACCACAAACAGCACACCATAGCACACCCTATCTGTAAATGTTCATGTCTTGTGGAATGCACTCACCTTCTGCTAATGTGCCGGCCACCACTCATCACAGAAAGACATCGCTGCTGCAGCTTGCATGGCATAACAAAGGCTACCTGCAAGGACCACACAAGATTGTTGCCTCTTCAGATAACCGCAAATTGTCGTAGTATGCACGGATACCTCTGTCACAACACGGTCTTCTTCTAATGAGATGTGTCACTTGCAGCACTTCTCACTCCCTTTCCCTTTCCATCCCTTCTTCCCACCACCAGATGGCATAACTATGTTTTCATGGCCCGTTCGCTGCCGCACTGCGTTTGGAAACAACAGGCCGGTGTTATCAAAACTATTCACGCACAACACGTCACCGTACACTGCAGAGCAATCACATTTTTCACTGCGCAGCGAACAGGGGAAAGGGACGCCGGACTGAGTACTTTTAGTGGCCATACAGTTACCTACAAGAGGCCCTGCCATAAACACAATGTATTAGGGGCTAGCCACAAACCCCACAACACTGTCCTCCGATACACCATGGAAGCGTTTCACAAAACCTTTGACGCACAGCACGCTTCCCTCCAGTGAACCACCGGCCACGTCTACTGTTCGCCGCCAGCACAGCGTACCGCAGGCCAATGAGACTTCGGTCCGTGAAGTGCACAGGGAAATGGGTCCACAGAGCAACCCAGATATCACAATTTCTTTGGGACGTACATTTCAGTCCTTTACAACAAAAGTACTGGTCCAATTTCCACCAAACACACAAAAGGACGCTTTTGGACCCAAGCCCCTGCTGCAAATTTGGTGAAAATCCATCCAGCCGATCGGGCTGTAGCCATGGGCAAAGTTTTTCCCCATTCAGTCTGTGGAAAAAAAGAATTGTGGGACCCCGCTATAACTTTGCCAATGCTGAACGAAACCTCACCCAACTTAGCAATAACATTCAGAGCCGGCCACATACTTTTTTTGCAAAGTTTGGTGAGGATTCGTCCAGGGGGAGCGAAGTTATAAGCCACCGAAAAAGAGCTCTTCCTATGAGTTTAGCAACTTAACCATAACTACACGCCCGCTACTGCGGGCGGTGTAATGCACTGTTTAGTATTTGGTGTTAAATTTAAAACATACTGATATTGAATGCTTAATTTCACTTCTGTCAACTCAATTGCACATAATAGGTCCAGGTATTATATCATCTCTATCGGTTTCAAAGGTTAAAGTCTTTGTTGGAATAGGAGTTTTTAGTTGCCACTTCCTAGTGACTGCCCGTAGTTAAAGGAAACTCTCACTGGTTGATGAGGACTGACCATTCAATTCACATAGTAGAGTTCTCAATGAACACATTCACTAGTAGTGTCCATATTTGCGCATTTGCTTCTACTTTTAGGATGGTCTACAGAATGTCACCTTCAGTCTGATTCAACTCTATGTAGTGCATTACAATTGGTGTATGCATATTTTTCTCTTATTTTGGATCCATGTTAAATGATCTACTTGTTGCTGTTTCTCATTTTGATACTTAACTATACATGTTATTACATGGGCATTCGATGCAGTGAAGATTAAGAGACAGCCAATCATGCCATGACATTACTAGTAGTGGCATCCTCAACTTGTAGCCGTGGTCAATGTGATATTTTGGGTTGATGCCTGGTGCTGTTATTCTGGAATTTACTAAGTAAGATTTGGGAAAAATTGGGGACTCAGAAGGGTGGTTTTATTGGAAGGTATAGATGGGTAACCCACTTTAGGAATCTCTTTAATATCAAAGGGGCTGAGACATCAAAACGACAATTGCTGATCCCTGATAATAAAACTCAGTTTACTGAGATGGAGGTCCGAAGGGCCATCTAACAAATAAACCAGGAATGGCTGCTGGACCAGATGGGCTACCAACCGAGGTATTCATTGGACAAGCCGACTGTTTGGCCCCTGTTTTTGTAAAATTCGTTGATGCAATTGATGGTGCTGGCAGGTTCCCTCCTAAACGGTAGGGTGGAATTATAGTCCTGCTATTTAAAAAGGGTGAGCTAGACAATCCTAATTGCTATCGACCCATTACACTTCTGGACATTTCTAGACAAAACATATTTTGGGCTGACTGGAAGATTGGGTTCTGGAGAATAACATACCGAACCATGTCCAAGCAGGTTTCAGGAGTGGTTATGCAACAATTGATCACTGCTTCATTCTCTCAGCAATCACAGATAAATATTGTAACCTCAGAGGCGCAGCAGTCTACGCCACATTTCTTGATCTAGAAAAGACCTTTCACAGAATTGATAGAAGTATTTTATTGGAGAAACTATCAACACTGGGGATTGCGTCAAGTGTATTAAGGCTCAATTATGTTATGATCAAACTAAATTGGCGGTCTGATATGGCGGAATAGGGAATAACTGAATTGTTCCATACTAATAAGGGGGTCAAACAGGGCTGCCGGCTTGCTATATTGCTCTAAGGCTCAATTATGTTATGATCAAACTAAATCGGCGGACTGATATGGCGGAATAGGGAATAACTGAATTGTTCCATACTAATAAGGGGGTCAAACAGGGCTGCCTGCTTGCTCTGTTGCTCTTCATACTTTTTATGCTAGATTTTGACTTGCAAAATACACTAACAGGGTAAGCCCGCTGAGGATGGGGAATAGGCAGTACAGCGCTCTTCTTTATGCCAATGACACTGTCACTCACTCCAGCAGGTTTAAAGCATGGACTTAACTGCGCAGCACATTTCCTGGAAGTAAACAAACTTAAACTGAATAAAGGGAAAACCAAGATTGTGATCAAGAAGTCGGTAAACTGGAATTTAAAAGGGGTTCCAATGGAGGTAGTTAATTCATATATTTATTTGAGGTTGAAACTCTCAAAAGACTGTCGTTGGTAGGGTACATATTAGATGCCAGGCGGACAGGGACAGAATTTGCCTTCAGGCCTTACAAAGGTCTCATTTTAAATATGGTGCTAGTAGATTGGATAAGTGTATAGAGGTTTTCAAATGTAAAGTTTTGACCCAGATGCTGTATGGAAAGGAGATCTGGGGTTATTTTTCTTGTCAGCCTCTTGAACTCGTCCAATTATATTTTTGGCAACACATTTTAGGGCCCACTTGATGCTGCCCAAGCAGCGCCTTGAGAATTGAATTAGGGATCCAGAGCATCACATCCCTGGCATAAGCTGGTCAACTGGCTTATTTCTCTAAAATGAAATTAGGCGATATTAAGAACGCACATTTGCACCTAGGATTCACAGTGATGGAAAGCCGCCAAGAGATATGTAAGCCGAATTGGTACAAGTCAGGAGGTGTGCTGTGGGACCTGTTTTCTGCTGAAAGAGGAGGGGCTGATCAATGAAAAACAGAAATAAAGAACTGGTCTATGGATAGATCAATATCAGAGGATGTAGGGAAACACCAATGTTTACCACCGCTCTTGGCATATGTGAAGCATAAAGGGTATCTTGTGGCCAGAGGTCCTTTCCAAGGTTTGGATTACCCAGAGGGAAGAACACTTTTAATTAAGACCAGGCTAAATTTGTTGCCATTGGCAAAAAGAATAACCTGGTCAAGGGCATCACCGAAATGTCACTTTAATATGGATAGAAACAAGGATTTAGTTAATTATATTCCGCTATGTCCGTCATATAGAATGGAGAGGGGGGCGAGATGGCTGAAACTCCATTTTTATCAGAAAATATTAGAATCTGTAAGGGCTATCACTACATACTACCCCCCACCAAAAATATCGCAGTACATATGGTTGTCTGGAACGGCCATAGGCAATATTTTTGGGGGGGATAATTTTGGGGGTTTTTGGGAGAAGGGGTTGGGGGGTGTCCCCCGCTCCTTTAAAAATAATGCAGGGGTTGTGGGGGTGTCGCCCGCAGGTTCCATGCCTTAATACTGCCGCAAAAATATGGCGATATTTTTGTATGGCGATATTTTTGTGCGGATGTTAACACATGGAACCCTGTAAGGATGCAATGATGTTAATTTTTAATTGTAAAGTTAGACAATTTATTTTTGATGTCATTCATTATCTAGATCTGGCCTAAAAGGTCAGGATAATGAAAGTAAATTAAAGTACAGGATTGCAAAGATTTACATTTTAATACACACGTTTGTGGATGTTGCTTGGGACAGGGTTTGGTTCAATTTATTTTGCTGGAATTTTTTAACTGTATGGTATTGATTTTATATGCTGTTAATGAAGAAATCCGAATAAAAAACAAAAAATGAGACAGTCAATCATGTCATGACATTACTAGTAGTAGCATCTGTAACTTCAAGACGTGGTGGATGTGATATTGTGGGTTACTGTCTGGTGCTGTACTATGCTGCCACCCACAACACATATACCCTCACAGTTGCAGCAGCTTCCTCATCCACATTTAGCCAATGGTCTTGAGGACATCTTCTTCAGAGTTGCTTATATTGCCTTGCCAACCGTATACAGTGAGAGACAAGAAAGTGAGTTTTCAAAACTAGGCATTGCTGAGTAATTCTGCCCCTGAGCTCAACTGCTGAAGCGAGCTGCAATGCTCCAATCAAGCAGCCCCAGTGCAGATGCCTCTTCCGCAGATGCAGGTGCTGTTTTCTGTCGCATCAAATAATCTTGCCACTAATGCCACTATGTGATCTAACAGAAAGGTAGGCTTTTCTGTCTTGTGGCGGGAAGCCAACACTAGGTCACAAGACATGGATTTTATTTGGGTGCAACCACTGACCCATTCCATTTCTTCTTTTCTCTTGCCCCGCACATGGCTCTTCGGCCGTCTGCACTCTAAAGGTCCGGTCCACTGGGGAACCGAGGCTCCATCTGTTTGCTACACTGCACCATTTTCACAAGGTAATCCCTCTGCTTTCTGCTGTGCTCCCTAGCACACATGGATGAACGGTTACCTGGATGCACCTGGCCTTTTCCTCTTCCTTCACCCCCCCCCCCAACGATATGGTGCTAGTCAAATCTCACCAATGCCACTTGTGGCTTGGATACTACTTGGGAGGAAGGGGGTGGGCAGTGGACTAAATCTAAATCCACAGGTCATTTTGTAGTCACCTCGTTATGTGTAATGTTGCTTTGCCTACATTGGCTATTGCTGTTGGGTGAATGTTCAGTTGCACGGGTAACCGAGGTTCTGAGGTCAGGTCCACAGTGTCCAGAAAAGTGTGGATGCCATCTTGGGAGCTAGCCATGTCTATCATCTTACATGGCTAGCCCATAACATGCTATATTGTATTCATGATTTTCAAAAAGTAATGATGGTATGAGTTTGGTTTGACAAGGGGATTATGCATTTGCACGCTCAGAATGCTCACAAGGCCCAGTAGACCCGTCTCTCTCTCTCTCTTTGATTATTATATTTATCTTTCATTCCCATGTTCCCTCCCTACTTGATGTATAAGCACCCTACAAATGCACAATAAATAAATAAATTAGGATGAGGGGGTACATTATTTAATTAAATTGAAGAAAAATGCTGGTTTGAATTAGCTGAGCCGTGAATGAACGATAGTCTTTTTCACTCCATTGAAAATGTATGTATTCATATAGTATTGTAGAGTAGCAGATATATACATCTGCAGGAGATCCCGCCCCCTACCTCCTTTGTATTGCAGACATGAGACTGTGTCTTGCCTGACACCAGCTATCGCACCAATACCGCAGCGAGTATTTGGAAGGAGATACCCATGGAGACAACCCTATCGAATGTACCCTCCAGTTGATGACAGCCTACAGGAGGGACTCCTTGAAGAAATATGAGAAAGAGCTAAGAAAATGAACTGATGACGTCATGAGAAAGTGTGCACGATGTCCCGTGATACTGAAGGAAGACGATGTATGGATCCTAGAGGACAAATAACCAAGTAAAGAATTGAGTGGACTAATAAAGTGGAAAAGACAAAGACTGCACATTAACAAAGTGCTGCAGAAAGCAGAAGTTCAATGAATGTACAGACGCTGACATGCAAGGTAAATCAAGTCATTGTATAGGCTGGCTACAAGTAGTGAATAGAATTCAGGCAAAGCCGCATTGTATAGAAACTGGACATTGCTGTCATGAATTAAATAAGCCAGAAATCATGAAAGGGGAATGAAAAGCTGTGTCGCAGTGGAATAATAGGCTGCTGAAGCTACATGGTGAGGCTGTCTGGCCTGAAGTCAAGATCCTAAAAATCAAGGTCAGCTATTTACTCTGAAGAGAACGAGTGTGCAAAGGATGAATCCTCTCACATTAAGGAGCAAGGAAGAACAGAAAGGATGGCAAGTTTTAATTCTTTTAAAGCATTGAAAAGCTGTAAAATGGACCAAATCGTGGTCTCTAGTCACGTGAGCCAAGGAGGAAAATAGATTTCGTACCTGGAGTTCAAGACACAATAGCGAGTGCCCTCAATCCCGTGCATTTTCAGGACGAGAATATTCTGCAAAGCCAAGTACAAAGACAATTTCATGGCAGAATGCATGGGTGATGAGAGATATTGGTCTAATTGGGTGGTGAGGTAGCTTCATGCCCTATCTCCCTGCACCTGGGTCTTGGTTTGCTTCCTGCAAAATTAACCGAATGTTCCAGACATGGCACAAGCGTACCAACCAAATAGTATTAGTCAGTTTAACAAAGGACCTTATAGTTTAGAAGACCAATGAAACACAATGTAACTAGTGTTTCTCAAATGACATGTTTGAAGAGGTAGGCCCAAGTTGTCCATCTGATAAAGGACAGCCAATTAAAGCTCCTATATGATTGTATATCTAGATGTTTCCCATAACCATTCCCGACCCTTGATAGGGTTTTCACTATTGCCACGTAGTATGACATCACTGTGATGCATAATGGAGTTTATGAAGTATATTTTTTATTTAAATCATTGAGAGACTGAGCATAGGCCGTTGTTGTTCATGTAACCTCCCTGTTTTAGATAATTGTTAATAAAACCGTGACTTGCCATCTTCTTGAGTTTGTCCAGTTATTTGGACTCAGAATTTTTCTGGTGTAATCCCATCCATTACACATGCTTGTTCCAAGGGCCATAAGCTCAGTATGGTGCGGTAAGCAGAGGGCATTTAGTTTTTTTTCAATAAACATAAAAACTTGGTAACTCAAATTTCTCGACAGAATGACTGCAAACATATTTATAATAGGAAAACTGAAAATATGTCTACCACAACTAATGCAATGAAATGAGGGCTTGCAAAATGTAAACTACCGAAAAAAAAACATTGATCCCACTTTCATGTATATATTTTTTGCAGTATCAACAGCTGTAGTGTTTCCTTCAGCCACTTGCCAGGCTCTGTAAGGCTCTTTCTGGCAGATGTTTCCACCCTGACTTCTCCAAATGTTCCCAATCACAGTTGACAGTGGAGTCGCCAAAAGGAAGAACCTCGAAAGCCAGTTGCACTACCTACGACTAAACTACAAATGAAAAAGTGAGGCTATGGCTGGCCCGTGAGGTGGGGAAAAGCCTCCCCAACCATGTTCCTGAACACTATGGGCCTGGGAAACAGAGCGTTTTCCCATGGGATTATGCAACTATGAAAAATGTTGTGAATCAGGCTCTATACATCTGGCAACAAGCTCACTTAGTTCCAATGGAAGTCTAAATGCTCACACTGTGCTCCTAGGAACCCTGAAAAGTATTTGAGAGAAAGGAGGTGGCAATACCTCTACTCGGCTGTAAAAAAAGGTACTGTTTTCACCCAATTTAAAGGCACTCAATTAACCCACCTCAGAAAGTAGGGCTCCTTAGTCAGTTCGGTTGGGATTCGAACTTGCAAAATGCGAGCTTGCTCCATGTCAAAAGCGAGCACTTAACCTCTGAGCTATCCACCTGGTGGTTGGAGCTCTTAGCCTGGGAGCAATGGCGTGGAAGGGGAATTTACTGTGCTCCCAATGTACTGAGTCAACAGCACAAAGCTATAACACTATATTTTGAGTTCATTGCTAGGTGGGAACAGCCCTGAGATCAAGTTAAAGCCCCATCAAAGCAAGGGCCATGGGACGTTACAACCTGGTAATGGCCTGGAAAGCATAGGTATTAAGGCTATTTGAAAATCCCACCCAAAGAGGAAACTCAGACTCAAAAGAGACAAGTTTAATTTTGACATAAAAGCGTAATACCATCACTATTGCCTTCTGCCAGTGCAATTTCTGCAATTTATTTATTTATTTATGTATTGTTTGCTTGTTAGGCGCTTATACAGGAAGTAAATACTGCTTCAAAGCACCCAATGAAATTGCCCACACCGTAGCATTCTAGTTAAGCTTTATAGCCTAACTTATAATCATTTTATAGACGCCCCCCCAGGCATTATGGGACCTGAAGACGAAGCTAAAGCCCTATACGCAGCAATGGCGTGAAACAAGGTACAATGTTTACTGACCATAACGCAGAGTAGGGCCCTCAGGCAAGTTTCTGAAACTATTTTAACCTTGTCAAAAGGAGTCAAAATGGCATAAAATATTGCTACTAGTATCCGGCAAAACGTACTGAATACTAATAGTTTGTTCAAAAAATAAAAAAAGCTGCCCACCATGGATCCAGAGAAGGGACTACTTAGTCCCTTCTCCCTTTCCACGATGGTCATTGACGAGGCTGCGGGCGGGGTCGTGCCGAGAACACTGTGGTTCCCGCCGTTGGTGAGGGACCAGGCCGTGGAAGGTAAGTGGTGCGAGGATGAGATGGGGGAAAGTATGTGGAAAAGAGGGGGACGCAGGGATGCGGGTCACGTGGTAGCACTTAGCTGAGATCACAGCAGGGGGAAAATGACGGCTTCCCGCTCTGAGGAGACTCGAACAGCAGGATTACCATGTGGAAATATCCCCATTTTGAGCCTCGCCGGGTACCAATATTGTATTATCAGGAACTGTAAACTAGGTTTAAGACAAAATATTGTGCAGTTCAGTTATTCTGACTGTAGACTAAGGGCCTCAGTACACGGTAGGCGGTGAGCCATTTCACTATTAGCGCCATGGCTCATGCCGGTAAAATACCGGCACCGCCTTGGCGGAAAGGGGATTTACCGCCCCATTCCAAGGTTGGAGGGGCGGTAAATCCCCCTTCCACCATTGCCCTTCCCCATTCCCATTTCTACCCCATAGGGCTCTATGGGAATGGGGAAGGCGCTAATTACGGCACCGCAATTTTGCGATGCCGTAATTAGCTCCGAGGTCCCTTAGCGGGTTGGATTTTAACGACTGCAGAAAGCAGGCGTTAAATCCCCCAACCCGCAAAGGGACCTCGTAGTAAGGCGGTAGGGATTTACCGGTACCGGTATTTTACCGGTACCAGTAAATCCCTACCGCCATCCGTGTAATGAGGCCCTAAGTTCTTTTAATCACTTCCCGTTCTGGTGCCAATTCCTAAGACGTGGCACAAAGTCTCGCAGAGGAGAGTTTGGCGATGAGAGCACGCAATATTGAGATGCTGGTTTTAAACAGGGAAGAATTATGCAGGAAAGCCTGAGGGTAGATTCCGTTTACACTTCAACTAAGGCAAGCAATGAGCTGGCGAAGCACGAGAAAAGATTCACTTGTTACCACTTCAATTTAAAATAAAATTCTAAAAAGCCAACCCCGGTACACCACTTGATTTGAGGTACCTCAAAATCTCTTCAAAAAGCTGCCTCAGTTACATGAACGTTAAAAGCAAAATGTATGTGCGCGCAATGAAACATGTGCCATGCATAGTTAAGGTGAGGTGAGGAAGGGGCCAAGAGAGGTACTACATAAAGCCATTTGTAGTTGTAACCTACGGTGCCACACGTAGAGGAGCACCAGGGGGCGCGAAATCAGAGATAATTTTATATTGTGTGATGCCAGAAATGGCACTCTGACTGGGGGAATATAAATCCTTGCACTAGGTTAGGCTTGAGCAGTTTTTAGTTTTGGGTATTAGGAGGCGCAGAAGCCAAAACTATTGCATTAGAGTACAGCTAGGGAGAAATGGCATATGAGGAGGGGCACACATCCTGTTGTCGTTTGGTTATTTAGCGACCCATTGACTGCCCATGGCCATGCTAATCCCTATGGCCACCCCCAAGGCGGCGTTATGCCCCTCCCCGCCCAAAACATATGCACCTGGCATCTCTTTGAGTTAGCTTTATCAAGCCTTAGCATCAAACTGTGTGCTCGAAGTGCCTGCCAGTGTTCTTTCAAAGCAGTCTTCTGAGAGTTAATGACTTAAGTGGAGCCGTAAACATGCTCCTGGTGTCATAAAAATGCCTTAACCAGGCCTTCCTTCAGCCACTTGATTTATAAGCCCTATGCATGCCCTGATAAAAACAATCATTGGCAAAACCAACAGCTTGTCTTGTGTACGTTAATACCACTGCCTGGCAAATGCCTTTCCAATGCCTACACAAGAGCCACAACTGTTGGCTTTGCCAATGCTTTTCTACCTACTGTTACTGAACTCCAAATAGGGATGGGGTGGGTGCTGGTTAAATTACTCAGCACCCTTGGAATGTAATCCAATAAAGCTGTGGGAGAAAAATAAATGTACATTTCATTTTGACAACACAACCTAAGAGAAGGTGGATGGAAAATCTGCCAAGGGCAACACTCTTCTCTGCAATTTGCCATACTGGCTTCAGAGTTGGACACACAATGCATCACAATGAGTTATGTTATGAGCAAGCACGTCGAGAAGCTCACTATCAAGAACACGAGGCGTCAATGCAAGTCAGGTAGACGAGGGTGACTCCAAATTGAGAAGAAAAGAGAGCCTGTGCCATTTGTAGATCCCTCTCAATGCAAGTCTCCTTTTGAATGCTGCACATTGTGGATAGAGGTACACGCCGTGGTTCCACAGAGCACTGCTTCGCCAGTTTACACTGAACTGAGCATTGCCTCCCCAGCTGACCCGGACCAGCCCTCGTCGCATCTCCTTCCACAAGTTCTCCGGCAACTGGCAGCACGCCATACTCAGGAGCAGATGTGCACAGGTGTCACTCACGGGGCAAGTGCTGGCTTGCCCAAGAATTCACCCACACCTTCAATCGGATACACGTTCCCACTGCATCTCCTGACCCCCACACCCACAGGACAGTGTGCTGCCCTCACACAACGGCACAATCCCCCTTCCCCGGTGCATGGTCCTAATAATGACTCCCACTGCTATTTTTAGAAATTGGGCACTTCCAATAAAAAGGGCCTCTTTGGCCAGGGCATTTCCCTCATTTCAACATCAGCCATGACCAGCATGAGTCGCCAACATCAAGAGGGTGCTCAATGGAACCACCACATCACGCAGGCGCAATATGACCCACGAGCAGCTTCCACCACTGCATAGGGCTCCAGGAGAACAATGCGAGCCCTGAAAGCACCCTGCTACTCTTACCACCAACAAGCGCTGCTTTATCCAAAGGCAAGCGAGCAATGCAGTCTCATGTACACAGCAAAGCCCCATTGCAAGGACTCTGTGACAATCATTCCAAGGACAGGGCCTGGTTATGCCCTCATTCCATTATGCCCTCATTCCAAGGACAGGGCCTGGTTATGCCCTCATTCCATTATGCCCTCATTCCAAGGACAAGGCCTGGTTATGCCCTCATTCCAAGGACAGGGCCCTGGTTATGCCCTAATTCCAAGGACAGGGCCCTGTTTATGCCCTCATTCCAAGGACAAGGCCCTTGTTATGCCCTCATTCCAAGGACAGGGCCTGGTTATGGCCTCATTCCAAGAACAGGGCGCTGGTTATGCCCTCATTCCAAGGACAGGGCGCTGGTTATGCCCTCATTCCAAGGACAGGGCCTGGTTATGCCCTCATTCCAAGGACAGGGCCTGGTTATGTCCTCATTCCATTATGCCCTCATTCCAAGGACAAGGCCTGGTTATGCCCTCATTCCAAGGACAGGGCCCTGGTTATGCCCTAATTCCAAGGACAGGGCCCTGTTTATGCCCTCATTCCAAGGACAGGGCCCTTGTTATGGCCTCATTCCAAGGACAGGGCGCTGGTTATGGCCTCATTCCAAGGACAGGGCGCTGGTTATGCCCTCATTCCAAGGACAGGGCGCTGGTTATGCCCTCATTCCAAGGACAGGGCCTGGTTATGCCCTCATTACATTATGCCCTCATTCCAAGGACAAGGCCTGGTTATGCCCTCATTCCAAGGACAGGGCCCTGGTTATGTCCTTTTCCAGAGGACTCTGACCCACATAAGGCCCCGTTTCTGAATCTGGACCCACATGAAACCCCATTGCTAGAAAGATCATCCATGAGAAACCGCCTATTCCTATCTTTCAACAAAAGTACGTCATAACAAGGCCAAATTGTGCCTGAGGACCCGGCACCCTGAGGACACGGAGGGGTAACACGTTGTTAGATCAACAGTCTTTTTTTAATGCGTTTTTTTTAACAATTTCTTTTTCTTAAAAAAAATGAATTGAAAAATATATGGAGTAGTGGGTAAGGGTGTATGCGGTAACGAATCATGTTAGAATATAGGCGAGGAAGGGGTTGGGGGATCTCCCTAAAATCATTTTTATTTTCTCGATAGGTTTATTCTAAAACAAAGTTTCGGTATAAAAAAACATTGAAAAAAAGATTGTTGTAATAACATAGAAATCACAGTGCAACATATTGCTTTGGAATACAGGACACTCATGAAATCCATGAACAAGCCACGTCTTTCACACGCGCTGTATGCCGTAAATGACACACGCTCCACCCTTAGCTTCACGTGACAGTGGAGTACCAGTTAGAACCTGCTGAAGCCTAATGCATGATAGTCTATGCCCATTTACATGGTGATACATCTTGTCTTGAGAAATCAAGTGGTCCGTGAGTGGAAGCTTCCGGAATTTGTGTATATATTGGTATTTTGGGCGAGTTTCCTTGTGGAGGTAACTTGCATATATATGTGAAGAGGGTGTTGGGTATGCATACGTGGGAAGGGTTAGGCAGAGAGAACGGCGAAGCGGATCGCCCAATTAGAATTAAAAAAAAGATTACCCCTACATAAGGATCTTCCTTCAAGCTCTTTACAGGAGCCGATGCTTGGACTCGGGGGACGTGGAACAGACTCCAAGGACTCCAGTATGGAGTTAAGGCTACTGTCTCTAATGAAAAGTTTAGAGAAGCCTCTACTGTTGGCGTCATCATTCATGGCTGCGCTGTGTTGTCAAATTATTTCCTCGATTTTTGTGGGATAGGAAAGACACAGAAGCTGATTCGTGTTCTCACCCGGAGCAGATGTCTTTGGATTGGGGTAATTTATACCTTCCTCTTGGTATGGATGATACACTTAGAACATTATCTGGCCTCTGGGGGAATCATTTTGTTAGTAGGTTCAGGATAAGGGCCATTGTCAATGGGTTGAATTTATGAATTCAAAGTGTGTATCTTGGGATCTAAAATGTTACTTCCCTCAAATGCATTATTACTAAATAGCAAATAGCTTTATTAATTTTCTTTGCGGTGCATCTGTCAGGTGGCATTCAGCTACTTCAGCTACTTAATCTTTTGTCACTGCATGTACCCAGGAGGTCTACAGGCAGGTACTCCTTTCCACGTGGTCTGACTATCATGATATGCAGGTATTTCAGCAAATAAAATGTCCATCCTTCATAAAAATATGGATGCATATCTTTACTTTAGGCATTTGGCCATGAACCACAAATCACAACACATTTGCAATAGCTCCAATCCTGAAGAAGTCCTTGCTTGAAGAACAATTTAGGCCAAAACATTTGTTGACATCATATCAACGGTTGTTGATTTTTGGGCTATAGTTGGAAATCTGGACTGATTATCTTATGTGCAATTAGCGCCGGGATACCGGCCAACTTGTGATGAGGCCCAAATTGTCTCTATCTTCAGGAAAACAATGATGCTAAATGTGCATGTGATGACAAATGATGCCCTCTCTGGTCTATGAAGCATGGGTGGTTTTGGTGATCATTTGCCCAGGGTATGATTTTCTAAGGCAGATTAGTGTCAGTGAGACAGTGGTTGGGTATTGACTTCTGTATATGTTGCAGAAGTTCTGATCATGAAATGCTATGTAGTAATTAAAAAAGTAATATGTCAACCCTACTGTCCATTGGCTTATTTTCCCATGGTTCATAATTATGAGAATCAACACAGTGCATCAGTTAAACTTTCTGTGCATGATATTATTGGTTGGGTGATCATGGGTGATCAAGGTCAAATGCATGTGCAGTTGGCTTGGTACCTCACTCGTGCTCAGAGATAACTAAGTTGGGGAGAGCGGAGCATTGCAATCATTAGGTTAAGAGAGGGCCACGTTGCAATCATTAGGTTAATATAGCATGGGCTGCCGGCCATGGTCTTTGCAACACAAACCATTTTAGGTCCCTGTCTGTATATCTCTTTTAGTGGGGTAGGAATAAGTGCAGTCGAGATCGGCTAATTCTAATCATAGAAACAGCTGAAGAGGAATACAAGATTCGGTTGACCAATTGACAACTAGAAAAACGGTTTGTAAGAATCAAGCGATACACTGTGTAGGGATGTTAGTATCAAATGAAAAAAGTGGAGAAGTTGGAGGAAGAAATAAAAACATTTAAGCTGGTCACTCTAGATAATAAATTGCATAAGTTGAAAAAAGATCTGCAAAATTACAATGAAGAGAAAACCTACCTATTTCTGAGAGAAGGTTTCTAAGTTAAACAAAGACCAACAGGGGGATATAACAGATGCAACAGGTTTGTAACCTTTTCCGAGACCTCAACTTACTGCAGTGACTTCAAGCAAGCAGCCCAAGCTTCCATGGGTGCCATGGATGCCAACTGAACCCCACAACAACAACATTATTTTTCACTGGGGCAATCTGGGAGGCCACAACAGGAGGTGGTACCAACCCACAGAACAACAGATGCGCACCCAGCAATGGTACTTGAATAAGTAGCATCAGAGATGATTCCCATTTTTTATCTATCGACACATAAACTTACAGAAACAGAAAAGAATCTCCTCGGAAAAGGCCTATTTTTGTGCCTGCTGCTAAGACTAATCCCTTAGAAACAGAAATCAAACTCAAGAGGTTCATAAGAAATGTCAGACTGAAGTATTTCTTTGATGTATACTTGCCCAAACAACAGTCTGAGGATGGCTCTTTAGATGATGATTCACCATTGGAAAATGCCATTGGTTTGAAGGTCAAATCTAATTTCAGTCCCCCTAATCACACCATCTCTGCCGAATTCATTACTTTTGAGAACGTAGTCACCAAGCAAGTTCTTGACACCATAAATTTAGGAACCTCTATAGAGACAATCTTAACTCCGGCGAGAGAGAAGCACTTAATGTGTTGAGCCAAAACGAAATGATCACAATAACACTGGCAGACAAGGGTGGGGGATTGTCATTATTAACAATGTTGAGTATGACCAAGAATGCTTACTCCTTCTATCCGACCCAACAGCCTATGTAAAACTGACATCTAATCCAACTAAAAGGCTACAAGAAGAAATTGTTAGCCTAACACAGCATGTAGAAGGAGAGGGATGGATTTGCAGAGATAGGGTGCGATTTCTCAAAAGGTTGCACCCAACAATCTCAGCTTTTTATATCCTACCTAAAGTGCATAAAAATCCCCTCCACCCCCAGGAAAACCCATTGTGTCAGCAATTGATTCTCTCGCAAAGCCCCTATCTCTTTACTCAGACCATTTTATAAAACCGTCTGTGACCAAAATGTCTTCATTTGTTAAAGACACAGCAGATGCTGTGCAAACGCTTAACGACATTACCCTTGAAGCACCTGTAATTTTGGCCCCATTATATGTAGAGGCCCTTTACACTTCAATTCCACAAGCAGAGTGCTTGCAAGCATTGAGTGGGCTCCTAGAGCAACGAGGGTCGGCCGAAGCGATACCGACGTATTTTATGTTCAAGTGCATCCGGTTGTTCAAGTTAGAGAATGTCTTCATATTTAAATGACAACTGTATAAACAAACAAAATGTGTGAGCATGGGGGCTACGTTTGTACATGTGTACAACCTGTACATGGCACAGTACAAAGTAGACCACATTTTTGCTGACACCAATCCGTTCAGACAACACATCCACATGTGGTGTCGAAATATAAACTACGTGTTGTTGATCTGGACAGTTAAGGCCCCAACCCTCAAACGTTTTTTGAATGGTTAAATATGTGTGAAACTAACATCAGATTCACCATTAATTGGGATAACCATTAACTCAACTTTTTAGATCTGATATACAGAGAGGGACCCAAATTGAGAACTGAATTATACAGGAAGAAAATTGATCAGAATAGTTTACTGCACTATTCTATTTTCCACCCCGTGGAGTGCGACGAAACTGTTCTGAAAAAGAATTGTCTAAACATGTGGATAACCTGCAAAATAGATTTCTGCCAAGAGTATATCTGAAAAAACAGTGAGACAAACCAAAAAAGGAGCTGCTTATACACCAAGAGCGGTTTGTCTTACTCCCAAGACTAAAGAACCACTTAATAGATTGGTGTATGTCCTATGAGTAGTAAGGTCAAAAGCTTCATTAGCAAAAAATAGGCATCTGGTAAAAAACACAGGGAACCTATCTAGGAAACCATCCTTTGCATTCAAGAAAATCAGAATTTAAAAGAAAGATCAGTACTGTGAGGAATCTGAGGGTGTCCTCACTGCTTTCCCCAAAATATCCTCCCCCAGGTGGCCAGGGAAAGCCCATGGCTCTTGCATCCTGACCTTGGGGTGGATATGTGAGGGAGGATGACCTGGGAGCAGGAGACTTGCAAAGTGGGGATGAGGCACCCTTGGGTGAAACACGGCACGCCCCATTTCCTTCCATCAGGAATTAAATGTCCCCTAGGCTTTAATGGGATATTGTCAATCCCTTCCCTATTGTGTTAGAAAACCATCTCCCAATTTATATCCCTATAGTACTGAGACAAAGGAGGGACGATATAGGAAATTACATTAATCCTTTATTGAGCCAGACATACACAAGCACCACTCTGGTACTGTGACGAGGAAGAGACCACATAGGAACTTATATCAATCCTTTATTGACTCATACATACACAAACATCACTCTGGTACTAGAAGGAGGAAGAGGGATGCTGTGTACCAAGACCGTTGTGAAATTAATACAAATGGCTTGCACCTGAAGCCGAAAGGGCAGCATGAATGGCCCACTCAGGTGAGGCTAACGGGAACAATATTGGGAACGAGATTGCCTGTGGAATGCTTGCAGACGGAGGATCCGGAGGTGAAGGCAGGGAGACGTCTGTCTGAATCACTGAGGTGCTGCAGAAATTTGACACCCGATGCAGAGAGTGTTTGGCGTTGTCAGAAGGTCTCCGGTGGCAGGGGCAATCTGCCGACCTCCTAGAGTCACAAGTACTCCCTCTCCAGTAGCCCGAGATGTCAGAGTCAACAGAGGAGCTGGGAACAGCGGCAGCCACGAAGGCCGACTGAAGTAGAGAAGGGACCATGAATACAGCGTACGCGCTAAGTCAAGTGATGCTGAATGGCTCAGCGATGCTGTGGTGCGAGCCGCGCCATGACGGAAGGTTGGAGCACTGGCAAGTGTGCAAGAGGCAATGGGATTGCCAGTTGAAGTGTAAAACACAGACGGTGGATGAATACGATATTGTGAACAGATCGGTTTGTGAATACGAAGAGTATGAAAATTAAGTAGGCCGCGAAAGGCCCAGAAAAGCTGGAACATTTACATTGAAGGAGATGCCTAAGAGCAAGGTGCAAATACCCAGGAGGAGAGTGAACTGGGAATTTACAAACCAAAGGAAAGTAATAATGAGTGAATGCCACATGACTGGAAGGCAGAGAAAAGTGTTCCCTGATACAAAAGACCCATGAATCATGGAAACTAAAGAAAGCCAGCATTGGTAAAGACTATAAAGAACTGCAAATTGACAAATTGAGAAAAAGCAAGCAGTGGCAAGAGCAAGAAAGTTTTGATAATCCATCAAGCGAATGGTGGCAAAACAAGTGTTAAAGAGGTCTGAAAGAATGTAAGTCCAATACTACTGTGGAGCTGAAGAAATGGTGGTGCAACTGTGGAAAAGAAGCCAATCAGGTGTGGCGGTTGTGTGACCTGCAATGGGTGGACCATGTGGTCTGACAACTGCACCTAGACCGAGTACACGCCACTAAAGAGAAGCCACTTGACTCATCTATACGTTTCTGGTTGAATATAATGATAAGCTGATTTATTGTGAACTGAAAGAGTTGAACTTTATGATATTGATGAAAGAGCAAAAGCCTTAAAGCTGGGAAGAAACCAGAGGAATTGTGTTGTTGTGAAAACAGTGAGAGACTTGAACACTTGGGAAGGGAAGGTAATTCCTTTGTGATTGAAAGTGAGCTATTTGGAATCCTGGGGAAGGAAGAACCTTTTCCGACAAAGAGCTGGAAGAAGCTCTGAACTTTTGTTTGAACACTTTTTAATTTGATGCTGACATCCCTAGACAGTTTGCGCAAATAGATGTGAGGGCAAGGATAGGGTTGGACACAGACGGACATTTACTTTGTACTTCCTGACAGAGACTCTTCTTAGTTTCAGTTAGGTAAGGAAATCCCACCTTAGCATAAGGTAAGGTAGGCCTTGTCCCAACCTCATTGTGAATTTAATTAAAGCCTGTAGCCCAAACGTTACTGTGGGGGTCATTACGAGGTTGGAGGTAACGGATTACCGGCACCGGTAAGGACACCGGTGCCGGTATTCCCTTAGCACCCTATTCCGAGGTCCCTTAGTGGGTCCCTTCCTTAACACCTGGTTTTACCAGGTGTTATGGAAGGGACCCGTTAAGGGACTTTATAGCTAATAACGGTACCGCAAATTGCGGTACCATTATTAGCTCCATCCCCATTCCCATTGAGCCCGGGCTCGAATGGGAATGGGGTATGGTTCCCGGAATGGGGATTTACCGGGTCCTCCAAGGTCGGAATGACCCGGTAAGTCCCTATTTCGGGAACCCAGACCTGGAATGCGGGAAGGGGGTAGCCATGGTCATGGCTACCTCCAACCTCGTAATGACCCCCAGTGTCTACTTCCTGATGCCTTCACAGTACGCACTTACAAACAACCAGTAGTAGAACAATCAATAGAGATGAGTTGGGGTTTTCCGCCAGTATGGGGGCACCATAAATGTGGCTACTGTGCTGCATGCCCTTTTACATGCCAAATTACAGAGACTTTGTAATTTTTTTAGAATGGCAGTGCCAAATGGCACCTAAAGACACACACTAAATGCAACAGAAAATAGGTAATATATATTATACAGTGCCCATGTAAACTCCTGTATTTTGGGAATTCCAATCGACCTATAAAACAACAAATATCAGAGCATAAATCCTGTATATCAAACACAGTAGCGGATACACCTCTAGTGGGACACTATAAGAACAAGAGACATACAGACAGGCAGGCCAGAGATGTGGACAAACTCCTGTGCAGATTAGAACATCAATGGATATATCGCCTAGATACAGCCAATGTGGTCTTGAATGCATCAGTGGAATGGGACAACTTGATTGAATAGTCTATTGATGAATTGATGTATCCATGCCATGCCTAATTGGACACTGATTCAATGTCTTGTTTAATCGGATAGACAACTGAACAACTCAAATGAACAAGTCTGTGCACACATGCTTATGTGAGTCCAAATTCAATAATGACAATAAGCCTAGAAGTGATAGTTGATTTGTATGTCATATCCAAGCAGAGAACAAGTCCATGCTCTATATGTTCCTGTACCTCTATGAGTAACATGATACACCAACGTCCTATGTATTTCTTTAATAAACTAAATGTACCTAGGCAATGTCATGCCCAAGTAGATCATGTATCTATATTAATAATGAGTACAATAGTTAACATTGGTTTGTATGTTCAAATGCATGAAAATACTGTATAACCCTTTGAGACACAGTTGACATGTCCATTACATCTGAATGACCACAATGTATAAAGCAGTACTCTTTGAGAGTTAGCAATAAGCCGGTATGTGAATCAAACCTTTGTGTATCATGTCAAGACGTTGGTGAGCGGAATACCAAATAGCTAACTACTCTAGTGCAGTACCACAACACTGAGATTGTAACTACCGCAGGCAGAATGCTGGGAGCTAGACAAATTAAACACCACCATCATCTAAAACTATGGGCCATAGCATACAAACACTTCCAATATGGACTGTTCCCTAGAGTAAAAATCTGCTTTGATTGATCCATTCAGTTTGACATTCCGTTCATCACAGTTAAACGTTAAAATCTATTAGCGATGTAAAATGAAGTCAGCCAATAAAAAATCTATAGTAGACTGATGACATGATGCGGTATTCAATGCTCCCCAACAAACAAGATGTCCAAAATTGAAATATGATAATATATTGAGTAGCACACTAATATACTTCCTTGTGTTTTCAGAGCACAGAATTCTCAGTTTGTCGAGACTGGCGGCTGACATACGGAAGTTCATTTGGTGGTAAGCAATACATAATATGTATCATAGTTTGTGTAGCATTAGCTACCTAGTAGAAGATCAGTAAAGAGAGCTAAAAGACATATATATATATATATATATATATATATATATATATATATATTCTTTGTTATTATTTCACAGAAAGGAGCCACACTGGAATTACAGGCTAGAGGCTAGTGGCACGAATTGAGCATTGAACAGGGAGAAAAGAGTTACTTTTTCTCCTAATTCACCAAGATGCGATTTAAGAGGATACATATAGAATGCTTTATGGTACAGATTTACTGAGTCTGTGTACTATTTGTTATTTTTAGATACAATGCAGTTAAGTGTGGATTAAATTCCCTTTCAAAAGTAGATGCAGTCATGCAAAAGATTAGGTGAGTTCACACGGTTTGTGTCCCATTTAGGGTCTTCAAAGAAATTTGAAATCTATTAAATGTAAGTGAAATAAATTTGGATAGACCCAGCTTGAATTTTATTTGTATTTGTATTTGTGTCTTAGATTGTTGGAGCCCAGGTACCCACATGAGGAAGAATAAAGTAGTGATCTTTGTCCTGATGAAGGCTGTGAGAGGAAGTGCAGTCTCCAATAGCTCATGATACCGAAACAAATCAGTATCGACAAGTTTTGAACATAGCAGTGTAACATATAGACACTGCACATTAAGTCAAGTGAGAAAGCAGATAGCCCTGAGTTCAATATGAAGAGTTTTCACTTTTTGGATAACTAGCGAAAAAGAAATCTACAAAAAAAAGCATTTAATGTTTTTGCACTTTACTCTTGTGTTGATGTGAACACCTACAATATTGTACTGTATATTGTCCTGTATAATTTATTTTACTTTTATTGCTTTATTTCGACAAAATAGTCATAAAATCAGTTCACAAAGAACAAATGAAACCACATCAGTTACACCATCATAATCACTTAGCTCATAAATCAATTCCACTAAAATTTCACAATCATCACTTTACCATGAAGAACAAATAAAAACAGAGTCAGCATTATACAAACACTAAAAGCTCCTACAAATGGTATTTTGACCCCATAGCACCGTTCAGCAGCTTGGCCTTCCTCATATAAATGTTTCTTGCCCAACTCAAATATCTTGTAGTGGCATGCAAAACTTCTGCATCCACAGTATCCAGGCGAATTGTCATTGCAACAGCTATGGACCTGCAACCACAGCTTCGAAACAGAGGCTTCAGAAATTGCTTCCTCAAAGGCATGGTGGCCGGACAGAGTAACAAATGATGTTGTACCATATCCTCAGACGCACCGCAGAGAATGCATGACGCGTAAACGACATTGTTCCATCAATGCCGAAATACAGCAGTCAGCAAAATTCCAATGCGGAATGTTAAATATAGAGCTCTTTCCAACCTGGGTGAGACATAATCCAGGTATTCTTCACAGTCCGCACACGTCTTTATTAGAAGGTATCTGGCCAGCTGTTCAGAAGCCCTGGATCTTCCCAGGATATCCTCCTGATCCTTTGCCCCTGCTGCCCTATTGATCGCTTCCATTGAAACTGATGTGATCATTGAGGGATTTGACCAATAATCCTCCAAACCCAGCAAGGCCAGTTATCTTTTCACATGAGCAGCCCACTTTAAGAAGTTGCTCCCCTGCTGGGGCAACACATCTGTAACTGCCTCTTTGTATTTATAAAGGTGAGGATTAGACCAGAGAGGAGCCCAGTAAAGAACCGGATGTAATTTACAGAACATCTCAATCCCCTCTAATCCAGTTTCCAAAAGCACAGGGATATTCAGGGCAGCAGTGGGCAACCCAAGGATACTCTTCAAAAATGTTGTCTCAACCACTGCAAGGGACTTGGTCTCCAAATTCCCCCAAAGTTCTGCTCCATACAATGCTGCCTGTCATGCTTGTGCTCTCTAGGCCTCCAGGGAGACCCTCACTGCCCCGTTCCCATGTTCATTGGTGAATCTAATGAGGGCCCCTTTGTATCTGACCAAGATGAGATTGGCCTTCTCAACCTGCATTTTCCAACTGCATGATGCCATAACACTCAAACCTAAATAATCAAAAGTCTGAACCTGCTCAATTGCACCCCCCTCTACAAAGAGAGATAGGGGCTTCTGCTTCTTCTTATGGTTAACATTGAAGATCATAGCCTTGGATGTTGTAATATTCAAAGAGAGCCCATTCCTCTTTGAAAAAGACACAGAAAACTCCAAATGTTTGTACACACCAGAAGGTGTGTGAGAAAGACGAGCACAGCATTGTCTGCAAACAACAATGCGGGAAACTTGTCGCCTGCTAACGAAGGAGTGTCAGTCCGAGTGGCCAAAAGCCTCTTCAGAACTTCATTAATGAAAATACGGAACAACATAGGCACCAACACTCTCTTCTGTATATCAATGCTACGAGAAGCTTTTCCCTCTGGACTCCATCGGACCACCGGCAAGTTCTCTGTATAAAGGCTCTGGATTGTTGAAAGCAGAGCCACAAGGATACCCAGCTCTCCCAGAACCTTCCACCAGCGTGCCCGTGGGACCGTGTTGAAGGTCGTGCAAGATCCACAAACACAGCATAGATGTTAATCTTTCTCAGATCAGAGTATATTTCAGAGATCAAACGCAGTCGGAGGCATTGGTCCATCATACTCAGACCCTCACAAAACCCCACCTGGCGATGATCTATTACTCAAATGCTAAGTACCCACTCGTCCAGGTGGAATCAAAGTGCCCTGGCAACCATCTTCCCCCCAGCATCCAGCAAGGAAATGGGTCTAAAGTTAGCAGGGTCATTGCACGTGCCCTTTTTATGTAATAGGAAATTTTCAGCCCCGGTCCAAGACCCCGGGACCATGGTACTGGCCAACACAGCATTAAATAACTTGGTCACATAGGGTACCCATATTGAAGACTTGTTCCTGTGAAAGTCTATTGGGACTCTGGGCCCAGTGCCTTGCCCAGCTTCTAGTGCACCAGCGCTCGCTCCACCTGGGCCTCCGTGAGCATCAGGGGGCTAGGGGTACAACCAGAGCTAGTAAAGATCAATCACCATCAGTGCACAACCCAGTCAAAGTCCCATGGTCCTCATGGTAAAGGGCAGCATAGTAATATGCCCATTACCATGTTTCCAAAATTAAACCATGCAACTGGGTTTGGCTCCCCTGGTGTGCACCCCCTATCGTGAATCAAAATCCCCTGTAATCCCCACTGGTGATTGCTTCCAGGAGATCCCCCCATAACTCCTCATGCCAGCCCCTTTTCTTCTCGTTCAACATCGTACTGTAATCAGATCTTGCCTGTCTGACCACAACACATCTCAGGGGCCCTTTGCACTTAGAAGCAGATATAAGCCGCCTCTTGGCTTCTCGATCATCCCTATCATACCACAGTGTCTCGTTCTCCCTATGTTTATGTGTATTCATCACAGGTTTAGAAGAATAGAATCCTACTGTCGCCATCCTTTCCTCATGGAAATTAATCAAGGCTGCAACATCTCTCGAATCCGACCTTGCTAAGGCCTCGAGGAAAGGAATGATTGCAGCATACACCTGCAGGAGAACCCCTTACAGGTCCAAACGACCCCACCTCACGTTTTTTCACCTGGTCAAGTGAATCAGGGACAATTGTTATGTCATCTTGGGCGACATTGCTTGGGCAACATTGCTCCCTCCTATGTCCCCCCAGAAATCCTTGCTCACCATCAGACATAGGGGGTGGTGATCACTCTCCACCCTCCTAGTGACTTCAAATGCCCTTATGAATCTTCAGGCCTCCAAGTTAATAAACATGTAGTATATTTTGCTAGACGACGACCATTGTCACAAGTGTGCGCCGCAGGGCGGTCACCCACAAAGCGACTATTACACGCCCTAAGATTAACCAAGGCTAACAAGAAGGCCATCTCATCCACTGCCCCATACTGCCACCTAAGGGGGCTGGTGAGTGGGAGGATCAGGCCCCAGACGTTATCCTCCTCAGTAATGGAGTCTGCCAAAGTAGACACTGGCTCAATCTGGGCATTAAGCTCCCATGATCAGAATTTCAGGAAGTCCCGAGAAGCAACCCCTCCATGCCACAACTTCATTTGTGATCATCTCTACAAATGACACCCCACTGCCAGGCATGCACCTGTTGTAAAAGTTAACAACAAAGACAGAAGTGTTGTTCCACAGTTCCAGATCCAGCGGCAATACATCGGGAGAGTGCATATCCAGCACCATAACTGCTTTACATAGGGATTCCTTGATCGTTGTCACCAGTCCCCTGGATGGCCTTCCCCTGGGTCCTTTGAGCACAGGTGCAAAAGAGGCTACATACCCCTCCAGATCTATTGACTTTAGGGCCCAAGTTTCCTCCAGCAAAACCACCTTGAACTCCCTATGAACAAAGGCAGTCTTCATCAATAAGATGTTTCTCAACCCCAGCTATATTGAAGGATAGGACCCGCGCCCCGAGTAATATGTCTGGTGGGGACTCTGCCACACATTGGGTTGGATTTGCTCACAGCACCCTGTTGTCCAATTCCTGGGTGAGAGCAGAAAGAATACAACTCAAACCTTGCTTGGGGTGTCCAATACTTCAAATGCTATGAACCCACCCCTGGTTTACACATATTATTCGGACGGACTGTGCTATGCAGCCTTCTCCAGTTTTCCATTCCCTCGAGGGGATTCCAGTATGTGGCCGGTTGGTAAATGACTTACATAACTGATGCTGGGATTCTGGCATACGATGGGGTCCATGCAGGCTCCCATCAAAAGGCTGGGTGGTGGGTGCCTGCCCGAAATGGGACTTTGGGCCTAACATGTGATAAGGTCCATTCGAACCACCTGGGTTACGCCTCTGCCCACCCGACGGAGAACACAAGGACCACTCAAGCAGTATATATATATATATATATATATATTACATGGCCATGTAGTTATGGTTAAGTTGGTGTTTCCATAGGAAGAGCACTTTTTGGGCGGCTTATAACTTTGCTCCCCCTGGACGAATCCTCACCAAACTTTGCAAAAAAAGTATATGGCCCTGTGTCTCCCTCCTTTCTCCCAACCCCCCGCTCATGCCCTGTGTGTCTCCCCCCTCCTCCCCACCCTCCGCTCATGCCCTGTGTGTCTCTCCCCTTCCCCCCACCCCCACCCCCCGCTCATGCCCGTGTCTCTCTCCCCTTCCCCCCACCCCCCGCTCATGCTCCATGTGTCTCTCCCCTTCCCCCCACCCCCCGCTCATGCCCCGTGTGTCTCGCCCCTTCCCCCACCCCCCGCTCATGCCCCGTGTTTCTCTCCCCTTCCCCCCACCCCCCGCACATGCCCCGTGTGTCTCTCCCCTTCCCCTACAACCCCCGCTCATGCCCTGTGTCTTTCTCCCCTTCCCCTCCAGCCCCCGCTCATGCCCCATGTGTCTCTCCCCTTCCCCCACCCCCCCGCTCATGCCCCGTGTCTCCCTACTGTTCCCCCCTCCCGCCTGCTCATGCCACATGTCTCCCTACTGTTCCCCCACCCCCTGCTCATGCCCCGTGTCTCTCTCCCCTTCCCCCCACCCCCTGCTCATGCCCCGTGTCTCCCTACTGTTCCCCCACCCCCTGCTCATGCCCCATGTCTCTCTCCCCTTCCCCCTCCCCCCGCTCATGCCCCGTGTGTCTCTCCCCTTCCCCCCCACCCCCCGCTCATGCCCCGTGTGTCTCTCCCCTTCCCCCCACTCCCCGCTCAAGGCCTGTGTCTCTCCCCCCCCACCCCCCGCTCATGCCTTGTGTGTCTGTTCCCTTCCCCCACCCCCCGCTCATGCCCCGTGTCTCTCCCCTTCTCCCCACCCCCTGCTCATGCCCCGTGTCTCTCTCCCCTTCCCCCCACCCCCGCTCATGCCCCGTGTGTCCCTCCCCTTCCCTCCCCACCCCCTGCTCATACCCCGTGTGTCTCTCCCCTTCACCCCACCCCCCGCTCATGCCCCGTGTGTCTCTCCCCTTCCCCCCACCCCCCGCTCATGCCCCGTGTCTCCCTCCTTTCCCCCACCCCCGCTCATGCCCTGTGTGTCTCTCCCCTTCCCCCACCCCCCGCTCATGCCCCGTGTGTCTCTCCCCTTCCCCCCACCCCCACTCATGCCCCGTGTTTCTCTCTCCTTTCCCCCACCCCCCGCTCATGCCCCGTGTGTGCGCCCTGTTCCCCCACCCCCGCTCATGCCCCGTGTGTGCACCCTGTTCCCCCACCCCTGGCAATGCCCCGTGTGTGCCCTGTTCCCCCACCCCCGCTTATGCCCCGTGTGTGGCCTGTTCCCCCACCCCGGCTCATGCCCCGTGTGCGTCCTGTTCCCCCCACCCCCTCTCATGCCCCGTGTCTCCCTTGTGTAGACCCTCACCCCCGCTCATGCCCCGTGTGTCTCCTGTTGCCCCCACCCCCGCTCATGCCCCGTGTTCCCCCCACCCCCCACTCATGCCCTGTGCCTCCATTGTGTACCCCCTCACCCCCCGCTTATGCCCCGTGTGTCTCCTGTTGCCCCCACCCCCGCTCATGCCCCGTGTGCGTTCTGTTCCCCCCACCCCCGCTCATGCCCCATGTGCCCTGTTCCCCCCACCCCCGCACATGCCCTGTGTCTCCCTCGTGTTCCCCCCACTCCCGCTCATGCCCCGTGTCTCCCTTGTGTACCCCCTCACCCCCCGCTCATGCCCCGTGTGTCTCCTGTTGCCCCCACCCCTGCTCATGCCCCATGTCTCCGTCGTGTTCCCCCCACCCCCCACTCATTCCCTGTGTCTCCATCGTGTACCCCCTCACCCCCCGCTCATGCCCTGTGTGTCTCCTGTTGCCCCCACCCCCCGCTCATGCCCCGTGTCTCCCTCGTGTTCCCCCCACCCCCGCTTATGCCCCATGTCTCCCTCCTGTACCCCCACCCCCGCTCATGCCACGTGTCTCCCCTGTTCCCCCCTGCCCCCGCTCATGCCCCATGTCTCCCTCCTTTCCCCCCCACCCCCCGCTCATGCTCCGTGTCTCCCCTGTTCCCTCAACCCCTGCTCATGCCCCGTGTGTCTCCTGTTCCCCCCACCCCCTGCTCATGCCCCGTGTGTGCCCTGTTCCGCCCCACCCTCGCTCATGCCCCGTGTGTGCCCTGTTCCCCCCTCCCCCTGCTCAAGCCCCGTGTGTGCCCCGTTCCCCCCAACCCCCGCTCGTGCCCGTGTCTCCCTCCCATTCCCCCCACCCCCTGCTCATGCCCCGTGTTTTCCCTGTTTTCCCACCCCCCGCTCATGCCTCATGTCTCCCCTGTTCCACCCCACCCCCCGCTCATGCCCCGTGTCTCCCTCGTGTTACCCCCACCCCCTGCTCATGCCCCGTGTGCCCTGTTACCCCCACCCCCTGCTCATGCCCCGTGTGTGCCCTGTTCCCCCCACCCTCTCTCATGCCCCGTCTGTTCCCTGTTACCCCCAACCCCCTCTCATGCCCTGTGTGTGCCCTGTTCCCCCACCCCCCACTCATGCCCCGTGTGTGCCCTGTTCCCCTCCACCCCCTGCTCATGCCCTGTGTCTTCCTCCTTTCCAGCCCCACACCCCGCTCATGCCCTGTGTCTCCCTTTTTTTCCCCCCGACCCCCCGCTCATGCCCCTTGTCTCCCCTGTTCCCCCCACCCGCTGCTCATGCCCCGTGTCTCCCCTGTTCCCCCCACCCCCCGCTCATGCTTTGTGTTTCCCTTTTGTTACCCCCCACTCCCCGCTCATGCCCCGTGTCTCCCTCATGTTACCCCCCACCCCCTGCTCAGCCATGTGTCTCCCCTGTTCCCCCCAACCCCTGCTCATGCCCCATGTATTCCCTATTCCCCCACCCCCGTTCATGCCCCGTGTATGCCCTCTTCCCCCCACCCCCCGCTCATGCCCCGTGTCTCCCTCCCGTTCCCCCCCACCAGCCCCCGCTCATACCCCGTGTCTCCCCTGTTCCACCCCACCCCCCGCTCATGCCCCGTGTCTCCCTCATGTTACCCCCTACCCCCCGCTCATGCCCCGTGTGTGCCCTGTTCCCCCCACCCCCTGCTCATGCCCTGTGTGCGCCCTGTTCACCCCAACCCCCTCTCTTGCCCCGTGTGTGCCCTGTTCCCCCCACCCCCCGCTCATGCCTCCTGTGTGCCCTGTTCCCCCCCGCTCATGCCCTGTGTCTCCCTCCTTTTGCCCTCCACCCCCCGCTCATGCCCCTTGTCTCCCCTGTTCCCCCACCCGCCGCTCATGCCCCGTGTTTCCCCTGTTCCCCCCACCCCCTGCTCATGCTTCGTGTCTCCCTTGTGTTACCCCCCACTCCCCGCTCATGCCCCGTGTCTCCCTCATGTTACCCCCCACCGCCTGCTCAGCCATGTGTCTCCCCTGTTCCCCCCAACCCCTGCTCATGCCCCATGTATTCCCTATTCCCCCACCCCCGTTCATGCCCCGTGTATGCCCTCTTCCCCCCACCCCCTGCTCATGCCCCGTGTCTCCCTCCCGTTCCCCCCCACCAGCCCCCGCTCATACCCCGTTTCTCCCCTGTTCCACCCCACCCCCCGCTCATGCCCCGTGTCTCCCTCATGTTACCCCCTACCCCCCGCTCATGCCCCGTGTGTGCCCTGTTCCCCCCACCCCCTGCTCATGCCCTGTGTGCGCCCTGTTCACCCCAACCCCCTCTCATGCCCCGTGTGTGCCCTGTTCCCCCCACCCCCCGCTCATGCCTCCTGTGTGCCCTGTTCCCCCCCCGCTCATGCCCTGTGTCTCCCTCCTTTTGCCCTCCACCCCCCGCTCATGCCCCTTGTCTCCCCTGTTCCCCCACCCGCTGCTCATGCCCCGTGTTTCCCCTGTTCCCCCCACCCCCTGCTCATGCTTCGTGTCTCCCTTGTGTTACCCCCCACTCCCCGCTCATGCCCCGTGTCTCCCTCATGTTACCCCCCACCCCCTGCTCATGCCCCATGTGTGCCCTGTTCCCCCCAGCCCCCGCTCATGCCCCGTGTGTGCCCTGTTCCCCCCACACCCCGCTCATGCCCCGTGTCTCCCTCCCGTTCCCCCCACCCCCCGCTCATGCCCCGTGTGTGCCCTGTTCCCCCCACACCCCGCTCATACCCCATGTCTCCCTCCCGTTCCCCCCACCTCCCGCTCATTCCCCGTGTTTTCCCTGTTCTCCCCACCCCCCGCTCATGCCCCGTGTCTCCCCTGTTCCACTCCACCCCCTGCTCATGCCCTGTATCTCCCTCCTTTTCCCCCCACCCCCTGCTCAAGCCCTGTGTCTCCCTCCCGTTCTCCCCACCCCCCGTTCATGCCCCGTGTGTGCCCTGTGTTTTCCCTGTTCCCCCACCCCCCCGCTCATGCCCCATGTCTCCCCTGTTGCCCCCACCCCCTGCTCATGCCCCGTGTTTCCTTCCTTTCCCTCCCCACCCCCTGCTCATGCCCCGTGTCTACCTCTGTTTCCCCCCACCCCCGCTCATGCCCCGTGTCTCCCTCCTTTTCCCCTCCAACCCCCGCTCATGCCCAAGTGTCTCCCCTGTTCCCCTCCACCCCCTGCTCATGCCCACGTCTCTCCCCTATTCCCCCTCGCCCCCTGCTCATTCCCACTTGTCTACCCTGTACCCCCCACCCCTGCTCATGCCCACGTGTCTCCACTGTTCCCCTCCACCCCCCTCTCATGCCCTGTGTCTCCCTGCTGTTCCCCCACCCCCCGCTCATGGCCCGTGTCTCTCTCTTGTTCCCCCCACCCCCTGCTCATGCCATGTGCCTCCCTCCTTTTCCCCTACACCCCCGTTCATGCCCCTTGTCTCCCCTGTTCTCCCCACCCCCTGCTCATGTCCCGTTTGTGTCCTGTTCCCCCCCACTCATGCCCACGTGTCTCCCCTGTTCCCCCCACCCCCAGCTCATGCCCCGTGTCTCCTTCCTTTTCAATGCCCGTGTCTCCCCTGCTTCCCCCCAAACCCCGCTCATGTCCCATGTCTCCCTTCTTTCCCCCCCACCCCCGCTCATGCCCCGTGTGTGCCCTGTACCCCCAACCCCCGCTCATGCCCCGTGTCTCTCACCCGTTTTTCCCCCCACCTCTGCTCATGCCCCGTGTTTCCCATGTTCCCCCATCCCCCGCTCATGCCCCGTGTCTCCCTTGTGTTAGCCCCCCACCCCCGCTCATGCCCTGTATCTCCCTCGTGTTCCCCCACACCCCCCGCTCATGTCCTGTGTCTCCCTCGTGTTCCCCCACCCCCTGCTCATGCCCCGTGTCTTCCTCATGTACCCCCCACCCCCAGCTCATGCCCTGTGTGTCTCCTGTTGCCCCCCACCCCCGCTCATACCCCGTGTCTCCCTCGTGTTCCTCCCTCCCCACGCTCATGCCCTGAGTTTCCCTCGTGTTCCCCCCACCCCCCCTTATGCCCCGTGTCTCCCTCCTGTTCCCCCACCACCCGCTCATGCCCCGTGTCTCTCTCTTGTTCCCCCACCCCCCGCTCATGCCTCGTGTCTCCCTCCTGTACCCCCTGCCCCCCGCTCATGCCCCGTGTCTCCCTCCTGTACTCCCCACCCCCCACTCATGCCCAGTATCTGCCCTGTTCCCCCCACCCCCTGCTCATGCCCCGTGTCTCCCTTGTGTTACCCCCCACCCCCCGCTCATGCCCTGTGTCTCCCCTGTTCCCCGCACCCCACGCTCTTGCCCCGTGTCTCCCCTGTTCCTCTCACCCCCCGCTCATGCCCTGTTTCTCCACTGTTCCCCCCACCCCCACTCATATAACTGACTAACTTAATTAACATTGCTAAATACTAATTCTAACCTCCATAACATTATAATGTAGTCTCATGTGCAAAATAAGGTGAAAATACATGTTTTGGTGGCACTACTGAAATGCATTTTAAATGCACACTGGCGTTTACTTTAGCTTGCAGGGAGCAGAAAGAATGCTGCAGCAGGAAACCAAAAAGATACAATAATTCTGTTCTGAAGCTCTCATTGTTCGGAACATGAGGGTTGTTACATAACACATCCTTGTTAACCTGATTAGGGGAGAATTATAGGCAGACATGCCACGTAAACATGGAAAAGATCCAAGCTTTGCTAATGGCAAAAATTGTGGAGAGGAGTTAGTTCAGACTGTGCTGTGAAGACAGACGGAGTTTCAAGGGGTTATAGAGCGCTGGCTATGAGAGATATCTCGCTGGCGCTCCCCACACACAAGATTTACAGAACCATTTTGTGCTGTCACTGGGCCTGCCTTTGCGAGTGGAGCAAGGTTGTGCTGAGAACTTCAAAGAAGGGCTAATCTTGGTGAGATTTGTGCCAAGTGAGGATCATTTGAATTCCGTATGTTTGGCAAGATTTATTACAGTGTAGAAAAGTTAGGAAATCACTGCATGTTAATTCTTGTCATTTTCAGAATGTGCGAACATTAATCTATGTTTCAAATAGACCTTCTTGTTATGTTTTGCTTTCTTTTGTGTTCCAGAGGCTGCTGTAAATAACCATGGTAAGACTTGATGACATGTAAATGTAAGTCAATACAATAATTACCTATGAAAACAAATGGGAGTTTGTGTCATTCATGCATCTGTGAATAACTTTCAATAGATGATGTCTAAAGGGGAGGCTCATATTAGTGCAGTAGTGTATTTGCCAATTTACCAATGCAAGTAAAGTAACAGATAAGCAAAGGTCTGTGTGCGGTATGATGAATGCCCATTTCTTGCATGCTGATGGGAAAGGATCTGTTTCATAGATTACTGGATGTAAATCAGCCAGTGATACTTTATGACACATAGATTACTGGATGTAAATAAGCCAGTGATACTTTATGACACATAGATCACTGGATATATATAAGCCAGTGATACCAGCCACAAACTATAGGTGGCACTCTAAATAATATCAATGAGTTATAACAGTGCATAAGTCTGAGGCTCTCTACAGACCACTGGGAGGTATTCTAATAGAAAGGAAAGTTTTTTGGGGTTATAGTATAAGGAAGAAAACCATGCTCATCACTATGCCACAGAAGTAATTACAGCAAAACAAAATACCACTAAAACTACCACCAATATAAGCTAATAAGGTATGGTCACTAAAATAATGTGATGCCAAATCCAATCTAAGTGCAAGACTAATTTACCACCAAATTACCGCCACTATTTTTACGGTAAGAAAATACCGCCACATCCCATATTTACCCCAGTAAGACAAAATATCTTACAAATCTCACAGGAAACTAGGTCACTGTGAATCAATGACAGACACCCCTTCCTATGCCTTAACCAATAACTGACTTTATTCAGCAGGCTTTTGCCCTGTTCCTGCCTGGCAGTCTGGCTTTTTGGAACATTTGTAAGATAGAACCATTCCTGGTTC
Source organism: Ambystoma mexicanum (assembly GCF_040938575.1). Classification (NCBI taxonomy): domain Eukaryota; kingdom Metazoa; phylum Chordata; class Amphibia; order Caudata; family Ambystomatidae; genus Ambystoma; species Ambystoma mexicanum. The sequence continues at coordinate 503,642,308 of NC_090940.1, read as the reverse complement.
ACTGGACCAGAGACCCTGTGAGCAGGGCCTGAATTCCCTTCAGGCCCACCCTCCCCTCTACCACACTGGCAATGGGGAGGAACTATGTTTGAGGAGGAAAAGACAACATTTTTTACTGGCGGTACAGGAGTCTTGGGTGGTGCACTTAGGCAAATAATATCCCATCACCCCTCCTCCTGCTCCACCTTCCCGCTCACCCCCGTCTCTACCCCCATTGTCTCGAGCACCCCCAAGGGATTGGGATCCCGTCACATCAAACACTCCACCAATTTATTCAGTGTGCGTATACCGCACTTGAGCTCTGCATTTTCGTGCTGCATGAGCTCCAAAAAGGTAAAGGCATGCTTGCAACCCTCAGAATCCTTCGTTGCTGTATCACCCTTACTCATAGTATCAATCAACTGGGCCCCCCTATCAAGGACAAGGCATGGGGAAAGGAGGGGTTAAGGCCTTCCCGGTCCATCATCAAAGCCCCACCAGAGTTTGTTGTTATTACTTCACCCATGGTGGCCAGGACCTTGAATTTGTTACTAGTAGGAACCCCCTGCGGGTAAGACATATGCCCAACTGGGATGCCACCTCCCTTACTACCACCTCCCTCCCTTGTACCCAGAGGTACAACCTTCCCCTCAGCCATCTGGTGCATGAGCTGCTCCTCTGCCCTAAACAGGCTTGGTCTGGGCACCGCAGATACCACCTGCTTCGCCATAGGAATCGCTTCGGTTACACAAGGTGCAACTCCTTGTCCTAAATCAATGCTCCCAGCCACCAGCATATACAATTTGCCCTCCTGTTGACCTGGCTTCTTCTCAACCGCATACGCTTCCAATGATTCCTTAGAGAGGGGTGTTGGTTTCCCCATGGGATTACTTGAAGAGGGAAACATTGAGGGGCCAATTGCGGGTTCTAGGGTGATCTCAGTAATACCTCTTGCATGGTCCTCTACCACACAATTAGATTTGGCTATAAGGAGGGGGAGATCCCCTATGTCATGCAGTAGCCCCTCGATTTCCGAAATCAGGGCATTGACATCCGGATGGGTTTAAATATTTTAAACATTTTCGTGGCCCGCCCACGGAGAAATCTCTGTTGTAGCCTTTCTTTTCAATTATTATTATGCTCCAGGTGTTTCACCATGCGCCACCCTGCTTAGTGTATAGGATCACAGCAATTAAAACTCAGCAATTTACAATAAAAAAGATAAGACAGTTATCTTGCACACTTAAAAAATGAACATATAGATTGCCGCTGATGTGAATAATATAGTAACACTAAAACAGTTACAAAAATGTAAAAAAGTTAAGAACACTAAAGAGTTTTGTTTTTAAAAGTCACACAGATGCACAATCTGACACAATGGAAGAACAGTCTTAACCCCTGTGCACATTGACCTACAATGTTTCCGCAAAGTCCGGCATATGGTACAAGGTGGAGGAACGGCCGACCGGCTAAAGGGGGCATCCATAGTGCGACTCCACCTCCTCCCCAAAGCAGGAATTAGTGCTGGGTAAAAACAAGGCTTCAGATAAAGACTCGCAATCGTCAGGCAGTAAGCCGCTCCCGGAAAGAAAATGCACAGGATATATGTGAGACACTGGGGCCGGTTCAAAGACGCCTTGGCCCACTGTCACTGGCCAAGCAGAGTCGAGTTGATATACGCTTAGAATTATCACAGAGCAGTCCTGTATAATGTCTTTTTTAATAATTTTTGTGATAAACCTGATGAAATAAACATAATTTGTATTGAGAGAGTTAAGTGGTTCTAGGTCTACCCAAAACTGCCCCGATCAGTGTGTTATTTTACATGTGTTGGTGCCTGGGTAGTTCAGCGAAAAGCCATGTCCCCTAGAATTGTAGTTCAGAGTAGAACAAGGCTGCCATGTGGTACCAATGCCAAGAAGAAGCATATGTGTTCATAGAAGCATATACTGTAGATAAAGGTACACTTGGAAAATATTTGTCACCAAAGTGATGCTGCCATGAGTGAGCAGAGACAATTCAACTAACAGTATGCACTATAAAAGGCTAATATTATCATTATATATGGAATAATAATGTAGTCACACAATGTTTGAGACTTTCTCTATTGAACATAATGGCCTAATTGTGAACTTGGCGGTAGAGTAAAAAGTAAATACGTTAGAATCACTTTTTGGGGCAATAATGGAATTACTGCTATTTATACTGGTATCAAATAATAATGTCCCCATTCATTATGTCATCGGGAAAAGCCATTGGCAACATTATACATGTTGACATTATGCATGGGGACGGGTTGTGGGGATGTCCACTGCTCCCCTTGTAAAAAATGTAATAATGTCTCTGCAAAAAACAGTGACTTTTTTGTCAGGAGACATTTTTGTGGGCACATTATTACATGGAACCTTTTTACTACTCCGCCGGATTTCAAATTTGACCTTGAAGTCATGGATTTACCTCCAGCATCGTCTTGGAGATAAATCCACCACATTCAAGGCACAAATCGTCTGAATTACTGTGGCGGAAATATAGCTTGCAGTAATTACCCCAGAATCCTCATGCAGTTCTAGGGACTTCAAAAATGGGCATTTACACTGCCTGTCCACCATAAGTGATAGACCCATGGCACCAAGTGGTAGTTAGGGTAGGCAAGACTTGTGGTAATTTAGAGTATTGATACAGCTAAATTCATAATGGTGCCCAATAAATTGATTTACTGCTGGGAGATCCCTGTTTTGGTATTTAAGGGATAAAGGGCACAGTGAGATAAAGTGATTAGCTGAGGTTTACATAATCTTGAAGCTGAGTTTTGAATCCTGCTTTCCAGGTTCCGCAAATTACAATGTGGTCAGTACAATACACTGCTCTCTCTTTAGTCTTAAAACTGGGCAAACCATGCTGTGCATTTGCCTTCCATGGGCTAATCTAGGGCCCTCTTCAATAAACCTGACCTGCAAATCACCAACTCATGTGATAAACCAAGCTGACAATTTATATAATTGCAATAGAAACAGGTTTGCCAAAGAAGCCTGACTCACTTCTTCATAATAAAAGAAAGGGACTACGTAAGCCCCACAAGGATCAATACAGCTGCAGTGCTATGTCGTTTACCCACAGACCACAGCACCAGCCACCCATTTTGCTGAGCTACCTAATATTCAAACACAAGGGACTCGCTCACTGTAAAAAACAGATGGGTCCACAACAATAGCTTTCAGGTGGAATCCTTGATGGAGCAGTCACATGGGGCATTCAGTCTTTGATCAAGAGGTGTCCAGGTAGCAGCAGAGTGCCCAAGGCCCCAGCAGGACTGTGCTCCTCCTCTTCCTCAGGATGCCAGCTCAGCCCCCTGGAATATATTCATGCCTCTCTAGACTTAGGTGTCCCCATTTAAGTCTAATGGCTGTTCTTCCTTGACACACAAAATTGCAAGTGATGTCGAATAAGGATCCGTTTGATGCATTGGCTTTGGGCTGCCCTGTTAAAATCTACGTACCTGTGAAATGAATTTGCAAGTACTCACTGATGGGGCCAGACATTGTGAGCAGGGGGGGGGGGGCAGTGACACATCTGAAACCGCCCTGGAGATGTCACTGTTAGACAGCGGGTAATTTACTTTTAGAAAAATTGCGTTTGTTCTCACTGGCTGTGTTTTAGGGCCTCACGTCTATCTTCCTTCCTTCCTTCCTTCCTTCCTTCCTTCCTTCCTTCCTTCCTTCCTTCCTTCCTTCCTTCCTTCCTTCCTTCCTTCCTTCCTTCCTTCCTTCCTTCCTTCCTTCCTTCCTTCCTTCCTTCCTTCCTTCCTTCCTTCCTTCCTTCCTTCCTTCCTTCCTTCCATTTTTTTATTTAGTGCCACACACCCAAAGGCCTCCGAGTGCTGACAAGACAAACAACAGAAAACTTGTGCTCTAAGCCTCCTCCTCAACATCCTTAATCTTTGCCTTTATCAAAGAGGAAAGTTTTCATACCTTTTTAGGAAAGGGCTAAGGATGGTATTGACCTCAACGAAAGAGGCAATGCATTCCACAACAGTGGAGCCCAGACATCAAAGCTGGTGCCTCCGAGCTTACTGTGTGGCAGATGGTGCAGTGCCCGCTAAAGCACCTGTCATTTTCGACATGGGTTTCCCATGAAGGAGGCTCATGCCGTGGTCGTTTGGAAGATTGGTGGGAAGGTTTTCTAAAGGTAAAGACTTGTTTTTCTCCGGCTTCTTGTGATCAAGTCCTGCGCCGGTTCTATTCCTGAAAAGAGTTTTTTCTTACCTCACTAGTCGCTTTTGATAGCTTCCTCCTGGTGCAAGTAATCAGGGCTAACTCTTAAGACAAGCAAGTTGTGGTGTCAAAAATCGCTTGCAATGATGATTTTATAGGTAGAAATAAATTGGCCTATTGGTTATATGTTGAAATAGCGGGAAAAAACAACGTGGCACAAAACAGCACATTTTTTACAGTTTTATTTTGCCTTATTTGTAGTTTAACAGCAGGGGAACCCGCACCCCCCACCACATCCCTTCACTTTATTTAATACCCTAAACCCGCAACCAGTGTTTTCTGGCACGTTTTCCGACTCTTCATTTTGAAGCAATATCGGCCTAATGCTGTGAGCCTGATATATTGTGATTATAATTGTTCATTTATAACACGCTTAATACCAATGAGTGATTTCTAAGCACGGATCGGGATTCAAACCTGTGTTGCACTGTGTGGTCTTGTTTCCAAGACAAACATGCTGCCCCTGAGCTATCCTTCCTCCCTGTTGGAATCACAAACTGAACTAGGAATTTTTAGTGCCATGTGTCATCACCTCACCCTGATCTTCTTGACGGAGGAGTAACGTGTGTGCTGTATCTTAGAACAGTCAGAGGGAACCCAATGTACCCTATGACGGTGTTCTGCGATAGTCCTAATGGCAGCAAAATACATTTGTCCATATCACCATCATCATCATCATACGATTTATTTTGGTTAAAACAATATATAAAATCAACACTATACACAATAAAATCAACATCACAATCTTATATTGAAATATTTCCAAATCGTGTCAAAATTGGTCCATATCAGTTACACTCACAGGAATCACTCTATACACACACCACCCCCTCCCCCACTTGTAGTGCAGTTGGCTAATCAAAATCGGTCCCATGGCGCTGATTGGGAGAGTTGGATAATGAAGAAGATCTAATGTGAGTGAGAGAGAGAGAATAGAGCCAGGTGGCTAGATAGTGAGACAGGCAATGAGAGTGTTAATGAGAGATAGGGGGATAGTACAACGGAGGGAGAGAGATAAAGGGAATGAGCTAGGGTGACCAGATTACATTTTTTTTTAAACAGGACAGGGCATCACCATAAAAATGGGACATCAATTTGAAAGGGAGTACTTTGAATACCCGTCAGTAGTGGGATCATGAGGGGTGGGGGAAAGGGGTTTGGGTCCAGTTACTAATCTGGAAATAAACTTTAAAGATTTGGTTGTGACTGTCAGCAAGCTGAAAACAAAGACACTTTTGCTTTGATTACTATTTTAGGTTTTGCTAATATTTGCAGCCTCTGTGGCATTATCACTCAATGCACGTTACTGCTAAGCAAAAGGTCACCCTGCCTAGTGAAGGCACGCCCATGAACGCTCATGCCAGAAAAAATACAACCCAATAGGAAAAAAGGCAAGAGATTTCTTGTGAAGAAGTTTTAATAGCACAAAAAATAAGTATGCCAGCAAAGAACTCTGCTGCCCAAGAACGTTCTGCTGGAAAATAGTACAAATAGAAGGTTATAAGGCAACACGTCATCATTACTACGTCATACTTGCAGTAAAAAACCTGCTTGGCTGGTTCGTGAGACCCTACACATGGGCGACCTGCTCCATAGGGGATGCCAGGCTGAAATTGGGCCCAGTCCCATCCGTCCGTCTTCCATCACGTGGGGTCAGCTGGGCTCATCTCTCCAAGGACAGAAGGTCAAGTTCCTCATTAGTTAATATTGTACGACAATGCTACTCTATCATTATGGCATGCACCTGGGAAAATCGGGGTCTGGTACAGGGGAACGCTCAAGATCATGCTGACCCACACATTCTTCACTCAGTACACATCATACTCTGCACACCCAAGGTTTCCACCCTTGCATTGGGCTATAATATATTCCACCCTATATCTTGTATTACAAAGTGTGTCCTTTATGAAATAAGGTGGCATGGTCCTGTTCTTTTAGATCTTTTATGACCACTGGATTTATGGTTGGTGATATGATATGATATGATATGATATGGCACTTATAACTCGCCTATACACAAGTCTTTCAAGCCACGACGAAGCAAGGGAGGGGAACAAAGGGAGGACAGACAACGATCCTACTAGGCCAGGTGTCACGCAAGTGCGTGGGAAGGGGCAGGTATTGTCACAGGTTTCCTTTTTTCTCACCTGTTTTTGCTGCCTTGCGGGATCCTTCACCGAGGTTTTCTTCCGTGCTGTTCGGGTCTTGTATGTGCCCGCTCGGCCGTCGTTGCGCCGTTGGATTCCAGGATTCGATCAGCTTCATCGTCCGGGATCAAGGAAACTCCAGGGAGACCAGGAAGGAAGGCCGCACACGGGGGCAGTCTGCACGGAACGCGGATGGATACAGGTACAAGGGGAAGGGAAGGATAAGGAGAAGGAATGGGTCCGGGAATTCGAGCAGCAACTCAGTTCCAGGAGCACGAACTGCGATGCACGTCTAGCCTCAGCTAACGATAGCATTGAGACGAGCAGAGCCGCAGGGGCATGGTTAATTTATGCAACGTGCTGCATGGACGTAAAGGTTGATAGACCGCGTTCTGTGAATACGGCCATGTTGGGTGTACTATAGTGAGTAAACCCCGACGTGCCAGGGACCAGGAGGACCAAAAGGGGCGTGATTGATGGATCATGACAGCATGCCCCCTTCTAAAACTCATTCCGCCGGGTTTGCCTGGATGTATTAGATGGAACTTTCTGAGCAATCTGGGGGAGTTTATGTTTGAGACTGGTTCCCAGGTACGTTCACTGGGTGGATAGCCCTTCCATTCCACCAGGTATTGAAGTTGTCCTCGCCTATATCTGGAGTCACATATTCGAGACACTTCATATTCTAGCTGGTTATTGACAATCCCAGGACTGGGTCTAAGATTAGTCCGGGTGGTTTGGATGTAAGGCTTCAATAGAGATTTGTGAAAAATGGGATGGATTTTCTTCCAGGAGTCTGGTAGTTTAAGTTGAAAGGCCACAGGGTTAATGACTTCTTTTATAGGAAAAGGCCCATAATATCGAGGAGCCAACTTATTCGGTCTGAGATGTCGGGGCAGTAGCTTCAAGGATAGCCATACTTTATCCCCAATGGTGTAAGAAGGCCCTGGTCTTCTCCTCGAATCTGCATAGTGCTTAGTTTGGATCTGTGCCCTTTCTAGATGTTCTTTGGCTTCTCTCTGTACATTTATGAGTGTTTCAATCCAGGATTCGACTGTTGGAACTGGTGTAGGGTGCGGAAGGACTGAAGGTAATACCGCAGGGTGGAATCCATGGCTGCAAAAAAAGGGGCTGGTTTTAACAGCCGAATGGTCCAAATTGTTGTAGGCGAATTCTGCCACTGGTATTAGAAGCGACCAATCGTCCTGGACTTTAGTAGAGAAACAACGAAGGTATTGTTCAAGGGTTTGATTCACTCGTTCTGTGACTCCATTGGTTTGGGGATGATATCCTGAGGAGTGGGCTCGTTGGATTCCTAGTATCCTGCAGAGGTGTTTCCAAAATTGAGAGATATACTGTCGTCCTCTGTCCGATATAATCTTGGAAGGAAGTCCATGCAGTCAGAAGATGTGTTCCAGGAAGATTCCAGCAAGTTCTGACGAGGATGGTAACTTATACAGAGGTGTAAAATGAGCCATATGAGTGAACAAGTCAATGGTGACCATGATAGTGGTGTACCCTCTGGATGGCAGTAATTCCACAATAAAGACTGTAGCAATGACTTCCCAAGGTCTTGCTGGTGGTGTAGGCTGTATAATAAGAGTCCTGCTGGTTTCTGTTTGTCATGTTTGTTTTGATTACAGACAGAACAAGATTGAACATACAGTTGAACATCAGCCTTCATTCTGGGCCACCAGAATTGTCTTTGTATTAGACGCAGGGTGTTGGAAATGCCATGATAACCGGAGTGAAGGGTATCATGGAAGATGTTTATTATCTTTTGTTGTAGTTTCTGTGAGGGAATGACCAGGTTGTTATTTTTAAACAAGTATCCGTCCTTGGTTCTCAGATCCCATTGATTTCTATTCGAAAGACCATTCCAGAGTTCCGAAGTCTGAGTTTGCATGTGAATGCCTTCCAGGAGATTGTTTGCTTGAGCTACAAATATTGTATGAGGAAACATCTTGGGATATGCCCGCTCTCCCGTAGGTTCGTAGTCTGGACGTCCAGAGAGGGCGTCAGCTATTAGATTTTGTGTTCCGGGAACGTGGTGAATCTGGAACTGGTATTGGGCAAAGAAGAAGGCCCACCCAGCTTGACGGCTATTCCTACATTCCAAGGCCTGCAGTACTTGTAGGTTTCGATGGTCCGTGCGGACCTGGACAGGATGTTTCGCTCCGAGGAGTAGATGACGCCACTCGGTGAAGGCTTGACGGATGGCTAGCAGTTCCTTTTCCAAGACTGAGTAATGGGTTTCACTGGGAGTTAATGTCCGTGAAAGGTAAGCGATGGGGTGCTCCATCCTGTCCCTGAATAGCTGTTTGAGAACGGCACCAATAGCGTAGCTGGAGGCATCTGTCTCCATTATGAATGGTCGGTTGACGTCAGGTTGAGCAAGAATGGGGGCTTGTGTAAACTCAGTCTTCAACCGTTGGAAGGCTTCCTCTTGAGCTGTGGTCCATAGGAAGGGAACGTCTTTCTTTAACAGGGCAATGATTGGTTGGGCTATCTCGGAAAAGGAAGGTATGAATTTCCTGTAGAAATTAGCCAAGCCCAGGAAAGACTGGATTTGTTTCACAGAGGTGGGACTTGGCCAGGATAATATAGCCTTAACCTTGGATTAATCCATTCCGATGCCTTCTGGACTAAGGACGAATCCTAGGTAGTGTATAGTAGAAGCATGGAAGATGCATTTCTCGGGCTTTGCCAGGAGCTTGTTTTCGCGTAGTCGTTGTAACACTGCCTTTTCATGTTCTTCGTGCTTGGAAATGTCCTTCAAGAATATTAGGATATCATCCAGATAGACAATCACGAAAAGAAATAGCATGTCTGAGAACACCCTCTCCATGAAGCGTTGGAAGACCACCGGGGCATTAGCAAGTCCAAAGGGCGTGACCAAGTATTCATAATGACCGAAGGGTGTTCTAAAGGCTGTTTTCCACTCGTCTCCTGCCCTAATACGAATCAGATGGTAGGCACTCCTGAGATCCAACTTGGTGAAAACAACTGCGCCCCTTACTGCCTCCAGAATGTCCAAGATCAAGGGTAATGGATAGCGATCCTTAAGGGTGCATTGATTTAGACCTCGATAGTCCAGACACGGTCTGAGTTCCTTGGTGTCTTTCTTGGGAACAAAAAACAGTGAGGCTCCTGCTGGGGATTTAGAGGGTCGTATGGTGCCATTTGCAAGATTAGTATCCAGGAATTCTCAAAGGGCTTTCTTTTCGGGTTTGGATAAGATGAACATCCTTCCAAACTGAATCACAGCGGAAGGTTCCGTTTCTATAGCACAGTCTTCTGGTCTATGGGGAGGTAACGCCTGGACAATGGCAGGGGAGAAAACATCAGAATATTCCTGGTATATCTCCGGAACCCGGATAATGTTTGAGACTGAGATTGTACCTTGGTGATTCGTAGGAGGTCCTTCTGATGGTGTCGGAGCAAGGTCTGACATTATGCAGTGGGACATACAAAATTCCGAGCCCAAGAACAAGGAACCCGCTGCCCAATTGATGTACGGATTGTGTTTTTGAAGCCAGGGCATTCCCAAAACCATTGGGTAATGGGCCGACTTGATGATGTCAAATTCTATCCTTTCTCGATGGTGGTTTATGGGAAGTTCGACGTCCTTGGTCTGAAGGGTTATGGGTCCTGAAGAAAGGGGTCTTCCATCAATTGCTTCTACAGGTTGCATGATAGTCTGGGATTCGTAAGGAATATGGTGTTTAAGAACCCATTCTTGGTCTATGAAAATCCCCATAGCTCCACAGTCCACCAGTGCCAGGATGGGATACGTTTCCTTCTTGGATGGCGATAAGAAGGCCTGTAAGATCACCAAAGAATTTTGTCCAGGAGAGTTCAAGGATGGAATTGATGTGGAGCAGGCATCTCTCTCCCGAACCTGTGCTCCATTTAGGATCGGGAGCTGGTTTTTCCCGAGCACCGTGGGGGGTCTATTGGGCACTCTCTCACTAAATGTTTGTGTGATGCACAATACATACACAACCCGGTATGGATCCTACGTATTCTTTCTTGGGAGGAAATGGGTCCATGGAATGCCCCTAGCTGCATAGGTTCAGGCTCGTTACTCGAAGTGGAAATACCTTCGGGGTTCAAGGCTATCCCAATGGGGTTCTTCTGGAGTGGTAACTTGCTTTTCTTTTTCTCTGCCTTCCTCTCCTGAATGCAAAAGTCAATCTGCAGGGCAAGATCCATCAGGGCCTGATAAGAACTTGGGCGCGCCACTCTGGCTAGTTCATCCTTGATGTCTTCATTTAGCCCTCTTCGAAATAGGGTAAAACACGCTTCAGAGGACCAATCCTCTTCTTTAGCCAGCTGTTTGAAGCGTGTGACATACGTAAGCATATCCTGGGTACCTTGTTGAAAGTCGAGTAGACATTCCTGGGCACTGTAGACCTGCTCTGGGCGGTCAAACATGGTTTTAAGGGCTTGTATGAAGCCATCGTAATCATCCAGGAGAGAATCCCCAGAGTTAACCAGGTCTTTCTACCATCAGCACTTGGGCCTGTTCAGGTTTCTTCATCGGGCCTGTGTTTACCGCACAGTCATGCAGGGCCGAATCGATGTATCATAACTACAAAAAGGATGCCTCCTTATATGTGCACACTAAATCTACAAATATTGTGTTTGTGCTGGGTTCGTTAGCATGGCTCCCTCCCCCCTCTTACATCACAAGTGTATCAATGGAATCACCTCACTCAAAAGTGCCTAATTGGGTGGGAAATGTTGATTTCCTTCCAAACAATTTTCCCAAAACCGGGACAGGGATTTTCAAATTAAAAAAGGGGAACAGAGGTCCTCATTCCAGGAGAGTCCGGCTAAAATCGGGACGTCTGGTTACCCTAGAATGAGCGAAATGGTGAGATATTTGGAAAGGGGAGAAAGACACAGAGGCTCATTTTTGAAGTCCACAGAGCATTAATCAAGGTGAAAAAGACAGCCATAAAGGTGTTACGCATGTTGAAATTACTCCATTTGCCCTGTATGACATTTACATTGGCGGAGGAACGGTTTCCGCCTCATTTTAACAACCCACCTTTAAAAACAACGTATTTATTTATTTTGTACAGTTATAGAAACGCGCAAAACCCACAGGCATCTAGGCGCTGGTTAGGTTTTCTGGAGTAAAACCAATGATTTGCCATTCAATCTGCATGCTTTTTACACCAGCAAAAAGCAGGCGGATTACACAGGAAATCATTTTAAACATTGCATGCGTACTTTGCAGGAGGCATTTACTCATGTTGCACTGCGGAGTGTAAACGAGAGGCGTAAAGACGCTTACGCAATCCCTTTACACTTCTCTTTTGCACTCCACAGCGCCAATGACGGATATTGCTCGGAGGGGACCTGCTTGCACATAAGTGGAAACGTTGGCTCATTATTAAAGTGAGCTCCATAGTGAGTGAAATTGAGAGAAGGTGTAAGCGGTTGAAAGAGAGAAAGAGACAGAAAGGGAAAATGAGAGAGCGGGAGGGGGCACAGTGTGGGCGAGTGAACTTAAGGACCAATTAAGAGTACATGCTCCCATTATTTTTCTATATTTGGCAAGGGTGTAAAGGACCCCCTGCAGCCTTAGGGGGTGGCCAGCACTTTTCTTTGGCCCCAAAACTCTTCCGAGTTTGTGTGGCAGACGTGCCATGGTCACGTGACGCCATTTTGCAGGCCCCACCTCCTTTAATGGCAAACCTCTGAAAACCGTATAAATGAAACATGATTAGAGTACTTCAAAAGTGGCTGGTTACATATCCTCACTATTGCCTTTCCTCTCACAGGTCACCTGGTTTTGCTCACTGACCTTCCTCGAACAAAGACTTTCTCTTCCCTCAAACAGCCCTCATAACTCAGACTTCGTCCCTCACAAGCAAGGTTTCAAAAGGTTAAGCCATCGAACTAAACCCAAGCCGAATCACCCCTCTGCGCAAAACACCCGCATAGGCTATTTATCTTGGACTCGAGTCCCTGGCAAAATGCCCGCCTTAAACCTCCAGAATGGGAGCTTAGCAAAGAATGCTGGCATTCACTGGGAGTTTAATGTCCACGACTGACCCCACCCACTGTACTTAGCTCAGAGCCTTTTGGCACGCACCGAGAAACCGCAAGACAAGTTTTATCATCTGGTAAACCTGTCGCAAGAGAGAGAGAAAAAATGCCTTCAATAAAATATTCCAGCAATTACAGTACGTTTTAATTAGGCGTATACCGCATAATTATAGATCCTTTTAATGTATAGAGTTTTTTTTTAAAAAAAAATGGCATTTTGCTTTTGGACTATTGTTTAGGCCCTCCAGACCAGACAGAGTTTCTCATCCTATTTTTGGATATGGGCTACCCGAATTGTTTGTTAATTCTATTAATAATAGAACCGTGTTAATTCCATTGCAAGAAGCACATTAAAAGAGTACCGTGGTCTGTCAGATGACAGCTCCTATACTACCGCTCCCAGAACATCAGTACAGGCCGGCTTCTGGAGAAGGTGAGGGCTGGACTCACACGTGCAATGTCCATGAATCCACTACTTTTTAGTGCAGTGAGTCATCGGCACGGCTGGCAACTGGTTCCATGTTATGAGCACCGCCATTAGCTAGTTCTACTCTTGTAATCGACAGCACTTTGCATGCTAGCTTTTGCAGACCCTTGCCATTAATGGGAGTTAAAAAACTGGTTGTCCCAGAAACCAGCTCTCTGCTGGTGAAAACGTTTATACTGGCTGAAACGGCTCCTCGTGTTATGGCATGGAGTCGGTTGGCAGCTAAGGGCTGAGCCAATTCTGTTTGATATGAAGTGATCATTGGGGTACATACAAATCGTAGTCTTACGTGATGTGACTAGTGCCATCTAAACCATAAGAGAGAATCAGGACCATGTACTGGTATGAAATTACCCATATTTATAGGGTGACCAGATTTTAAAAGTAAAAAACCGTGACAGAGCAACTGACATAAAAGTAGGACTAACTCTTGAACGTGGCTGTCAAGGCACTACACTTCAGTAGCATTTGGAGGAGAAGGGGGTTTAAGTCTTACTGCTCAAAGAAACATATATAATTAATTAATCACAAACTAACACTATCTTAAGTTGTAAATGCAGCATTTCTTCTGTGAAAGATTGTGCATTCCTGCCTGTCAGTTATAAAGACCCTCTATAAAAGAGAAAGGGGGACAGAGCACCAAAAACCGTGAAAGTCCTGGCAAAAACCGGGACGTCTAGTCACTCTACCCATATAGCAGCGGAGGGCCCCATGTTCAACAAGGCTGAGCCATTGCATTGTTTATTTGCAACGCAATGATCTGTAAGTTATGTACACCTCCTTGCCTTGAACCAAGAGTCACGCGTTAGCTGCTCGCCGGCTTCACAAGGGCAATGGTACCGCCTGGACAGATAATCAAAATGGCTGCAGTTTTCACCTCCATGACAAAAAATATAACAGTCAAATGATGAAAACATAAACCCCTGCACCTTCATAGAGTATTTCCACAATGTGTCAAGTGAAAATAGTTTTCATTTCAAGAATAGAATCAGTATTGAGAAGTCGTTCTAAATAGCTTTAAACAGAGTTAACACTATTCACTTATCAGCATTCTATAACAAGGCCAAAAAGGCAAACAGCCCTGGAAGAAACTACATCTGAAAAACCACAAAGATAGGGAATGGCCTCTCTGCAGAATAGCAAAGTAGGAGCGACAGACAGGAGGGTCGGAAAGGTAGCACTGAAGGTGACGGGGCTTGTCCGCAGACCTGTATACCGGGGAAGGTATCTAGCAGGGCCTGAACTGAAGCACAAAGAGTAAAGGGGCGGGGAGGGTGCAAGTAAGGCTCCGACACAAAGGTGGCATCGTTTTTTGGCACATACATTCATTATATAACAAAGGGGTGGAAAAATGCCTCTCTGACCCTAATACTAAGAGGGGTTTCCCTGCCTCTAGGAAAGCTAATGAAACTGTCTGAATGTCAAATGATGAAGTCTGTCCCTGTTGTGTCTAAAAAAAACTACCTATCTCCATAATACTAATAACATGAAGCAACTGTGCAAGGATGATCTCTCCTAGAAGTGAAGATGTTCTTCATGAGTTCAATAAACAGAAAAGTTCCCAGACTCTTGGGTAACAATAGCAAAAATAGAAATGTTTTAAAAAACTCTAGGCTCAAAGTTAGGGTTGTAAACCTTTCCCCTACATTCCTTGTTCAATGTGCTCGTCGCCTTTTGGGGCATCTCAGGCCTATCGTTGCTTAAACCAATGTCAATAGATAGTTCACCATAATATCTTCTATATGCTTTGCTAATTTATTGTAGCAACTTGGCACACTCCTTTTTAAGTACATGACTTGTTGTACTGCCTTTTCTCCTGCGATTGAGTACCCGACTCACAATATAACTACTTGTTTCACTCTGCTGCCAAGCATTTATGCTTTTATGGAACTTCTTGTTTGGGCGAGGGTCCCAGACTCGCAACATTCAATTTGCCTTTGTATACTCTGCTGCCAAGCAAATCCTCTCCTTAAGTGCGGGTCCCAGACTCGCAATATTCGATCCGACTTGGTATACCCCCCTGCCAAGTCTTCGCCCCCTCTCGAGGACACTGTGAGTCCCAGACTCATAACATTCACTTTTGCTTATTCTATTCCTCTGCCAAGCAACAGCTTTAACATGGACTGTATCTTTTTGGGTGCGGGTCCCAGACTCGCAATATATGGTTTGTCTTTGTTTCAGTTTTACATAGGAATGCAGGTCCCAGATCTCAATGTTTGAGTTGGTTTGTTTCAGACTTTGCAATGGATGCATGTCCTAGACTTGTACCCGGTTTCCAGGGTCCAGACCCTCTTATTCTGTGCTCCGCCTTGGCCCTCTCGCTCCCGTTGGACATACTGCGCTACTCAGCTCACCCATTTTCCTGTGTGCTTCTGTCTGAAAGATAACAGTGTTTTCCGAGTGGCTACAGCTTCTCTGGAGGCTCCGGTCAAATTCGGTTGGCAGTGGCTTCCTTGGTATCTGCTTCTTTATGACCGCACGTCCTTTCTGCTGGCTGTTTCGCCGGCACTCATTGAGCCCTGAGGTATCGGATGGCAAGATCATGAGCAGTCCTGGCTCCTTGGACCTTGCTTGCGTTCTTCTCCTTCTCTGCTTTCTGCTACCCTCCAGCTCACTCTTGCCGTTCTTGCTGCTCCCTGCTTTGCCGGTATCCTCCTCGGATAATCGGTCTCCCTCATAAAGTCAGCTGTTCCAGGTTTAAACTCCCACATTGGGAAAGGGAGTCTCTTTGAACCAATCACATTGCCTTAACAACTAGAGCGCTCCTTCTGCTTCATGATAGTTATCTTTGGACTCCTAACCAGCTTCCACATCTCAGTCCTTAAAAAGCTAGAATGTTCATTCTGTTTCTCAGCAGTGATCTCTGCACTCCTGATATTCTTCTTCTTCTCAGTATGTATCAGAGTCAGATGTGAAACATTCTGCATAATCTGAAGTTTGGCGCCTGCCAAGTATATTAGTTTGACAATGTTGACTTTAAAAGATATGGGCCATATCACAAGGAGGGAGTGAAGTAGCTAATATTGGAGAGGGGATAAGGGGTACTGATGCAGTGGCATACTGCGTTCTCTGAAGAATCCCATAAGGGGGTCCAATGTGATCCCCTCATGGTGCACCACCCCTAATGGGGATTCTTGCATTGCCCAGGCCCCATAGGAAGGTCTCCCCCTATGTGAGAAAGAACGACATCCTCAGATTTGTCACAGGGTCTTCTCTGCAGACTGGCATATATGGGAGAGGTGAAAAGGGGAGGGGTTTACAAGAGAGGGGTAAAAGGTAGCACACATCTGAAACAACATGAAGTAAAATCAAAGGCAGGAGAGGGATAGGGAGGGGTGGGGAGTATATACAAAACTAAAAGGAGGATTGGAAAAACACAACACAAGAGAACATCTAGGGAGATTAAAAACATAGGCAAAGCCTGATTTGCATATGGTCTTTCCCCTTTTGTAATGACTTGACAGGCAAAGAGTGATGATCTGAAGGGTTGCCTAGAGCAATGCCAGTGCTTAAGATTAATTCTAAACATTCCAGTCATCATCTCTTTGTTTTTCTGTAGTCACCTGACTAGAACAGGTATGCCCAGACGTGATTTCCGTGCCTGCTGGGCTGAGAGACCCAATTACTCCTCACTGATGTGGTCCAATGAGGCTGAAACAGGTTTGGGGTTGCTTGTGGTCTTGTGCAGATGGGATGTGACCAGGCAGTTGGGACTGGACTGCCCCTTTTGGGGTGGGACCAAGCCTGATTTGCATAGGGTCTTTCCCCTTCTGCAATGGCTTGGCAGGTTGAAGAGCAAAGGTTTGGAGGGTTGCCCAGATCAATGTCAGAGGTTAGGATGAATTCCAAACCTTCCAAACATCACCTCTTTTGTTTTGCATAAGTCACCCTGAGTGTGACGGCATGCCCAGGAGTGGGTCCCGAGCCTGCTGGGCCTAGATAGCAAAGCTACTCGTCACTGATGAGGCCGGAACATGTCTGGGAATGCTTGTGGTCTCGTGCAGAAGGAAAGTGACCAGGCAGTTTGGGCTAGACCGCCCCTTTTGGGGTGGCACCAAGTCTGATTTTCATATGGTCTTTTCCCTTTTGTAATGGCCTGGCAGGCTGAGAATGATGGTTTGGATGGTTGTCCAGAGCACTGCCAGGGGTTAGGATCAATTCCAAACCTTCCAGGCATCATCTCTTTTGTTTTGCAAGATAAGAGCATCTGCAGGGTACATGCTCTCTTGATATTCTTTCACACAATCCAAGAGCTTCAATACAAGAGGAAAGAGCAGGGGAGATAATAGGCATCCAGGTCTTGTCCATTGGCTAAGCTTAAAAGTCAGATGTGCCTTAACAGTAGTTTCACAGATTTCTGGCTCTCAACTTACCTATACCATAAAAGTCTAGAGACACCCTCTCTAAGAACATTAACAAAAATACTTTTCCAGTTCAACGCTATTTCAACATCTAAGAATATCGTGGCATCAATGCCATTTATAAAAATAAGCAAATATTATGTACCAATAACATTTGACTCTTTGACCAAAATGGCCTACGTTTCAACACATAACATTTTTCAATGTGCCATTAAAACCGCTAAAGATCAATACATTTCAGATCGCATTTTGAATGCCAGCTGCACCTCTAAGGAACTGTTTAGCGTGACAAAGGAACTAACCACTCCAATCTGCCCTCCCACTGCCTCTCTACTCATTAAAAAAATACTGTGATCAAATTGTGCTTTCTTTAAGGATAAGATCTGCAAAATCCGAGAGCTTATTTGCACTGACAGACTCATTGCTAATATACCCCTTGCTGTCCCTTCCCCTCTGACTACTTCTTTTGTTAACAGTTTTGAATTTGAGACAGTGACGGACACTATGGTTTCTACCGCCCTTTCTAAACTCAAATCTAGCCCTCCTATGGACCCGATTCATTTCCATATTTTACAATTCCTTTCTCACGACCTTACCCCTCTTTGCACCTCAGCTCTTCAGCATTCCTTCTCCACTGGCCACATACCCGAATCTCTCAAACATGCTGTGATCTCCCCTCTATTGAAAAAGCCACATCTAGATCCTTCTGCAGTGGAGAACTAACATCCTTTTTCTCTTCTTCCAATAGTAATGAAATTGCTTGAAGCAATTGCCACGCCTCAACTTTCTTCCTTTTTTGAAAGTACTCACATATTTTATCTCCCAAAAGGCAGGCTTCCGCCCTGGCATGTGCACTGAGTCTGTACTGGTTTCTCTTCTCGCCGAAATTGCTCTACTTCAGGAACGCAGAGAGGTTAGGGCCCTCATCCTCCTTGACCTCTCTCCGGCCTTTGACACCATTGATCATCATAGGCTCCTGCAGTGTCTGCACAACATTGGCATTTCAGGTACCCCCTTGAAATGGCTGTCATCTTTTATTTCTAACCGGGTTCAGACAGTCTCTCTCCCTCCATTTAAGTTTCCCCCCATTACCCTTGATGCAGGGTCCCGCAGGGATCAGCCATTTCCTCTCTTATGTTTAACCTATACATGTTAGCTCTAGCAAAACTGATTTCTAGTCACAGTATTCATTTTTATTCATATGCCGATGACATTCAAATTCTTTTTCGACTTAACGCTTCTTTAACAGCCCCTCCCTACAAACTAAAGAACTGCCTCTCTGCAGTTGCTGAGTGGATGTCTACTAATTGGCTAAAACTTAATGAGATAAAAGCGAGATCTTGCTGGTTGGTGCCACTTGTTCTTATTCTCCCTGGTCCTCTGTCTATTTGCTTCTCTGCCTTGGTCCCTGTCCTGAACCTGCCTCTGTGGTCAAGAGCTCAGGTATAAAAATCATCTAAAAAAAGTCCTTCCCTTTCTCCCGACACATGCCAGATCAAAAATGGTCGCTGCCTCTGTCATGGGGTCCATTGATTATTGCAATGGAATCTATCTTGGCCAGCTTCAATTTTCTTTTCAACGTCTGCAGATACTTCAGAACTCATCTGCCCACCTTGCTCTGAACGCTCCCAGACAGTCACATTCTCGGGAGCTTCTCCATCAACTTCACTGGCTCCCTGTTAAAAGTCGTGTCCAGTCCAGTTCAAGGACCTTTGTCTTGTGCATTGAGCTACTCACAATGGTGGGGCAGAGTTCCTACAATCTAAACTGATACCTTACAACCCCAGTAGAACTCTTTGCTCGTCCAACCTGTTTTTTCTGTGCATGCCCCGAGTTCCTCGTGCACGGCCTGGTGGCCATTCTTTCTCTGTCCTTGGCCCTTATGAAATGCTCTCCCGGCTGAAATTCTTAATGTTCCTCACTTTCTCTCCTTTCGTAAACGTCTGAAAACTCTTCTTTTTTAGTTCTCTTCTAACATCCCCCACCTCTTGCTTTCCCCGGGTCCTTAATGCCTCTTTTGGTCTTGTTCATGCTTTATCAAGTTCCTATATAATACAATAAAATACAATGGCTTATATTGATGACTGTGAGCTGCAATGAATGTTTCTTGTGGCTAATGCTCTGATTGGATCTGTCTTATTCTCTATGATTATTGCCCATGTGTTTCATTATTCCAGGTCTCTTTTAATCTTGTATCCCTCCTACTCTATCATACCACTATTTTCTTCTACTTGTTCTTGTCTATTGTGCCACTTATTCCCACTGAAATAAAACAAATTGACTTGTAGGTAATTAGTGAATGAGAATGGCTATCTTCCTTACAAGATTTAATATATGAATTCAGCAACTTAAACAAATATGAGTCAGTGGTTGCATTACTTACAGTTCTTAATAGCTCTTATTTTCTTTTACAGGATCTCTTTTAGATGACCTTGTTACACTGTACCTTCGTTTTCGTTTCCCCAGTAAACATCCTCATGAAAAATAAAAGACATACATACATTAAAAACCAGAAACTCAATATCATTGGCAGTGATTTTAACATTGTGTAACAACCTCAGATATGCAATTCATCTACATAAAATAACCAATATAACCTACGACCCACGGATTGTCAGATGATGACCACTTGTTACCTAATAGACATCTGCAGATGACATCATTAAAGCAAACTGGGAGAAACCTTTTTTTCATGGACCCCTCTCTAAATTCACAAGAATTGATTATATCTTGATAAGCAGACACAGGATAGAAAGATGCATAAAATGAACATTAGCAACCAACAATTGCAGCTATTTGTTTGTCCAATCAGGTGCAAATGTGTATAAAACACTTGTGTATAGGGGCGTTATAAATGCCATATCATATCATATCAAATATCTATCCAATTAATTAGAAAGTCACAGAGTGATATTAGAAACAGACATTAAAGAAGGTTAAATAAAGGATTAAAACATAATAACTAAATTCAAGATAAGATGTGAATATTTGAGGCTGATCATGAGACAACAAGACTATGGGCCTCATTACGAGTTTGGAGGTAGCCATGTCGTTTTTAGCAACATGGCTACCCCCAAACTCGGGTCCATGTCCGGGTCCCGCAAAAGGCGATTTACTGGGCCATTCTGACCTTTGAGGGGCTGGTAATTCCCTTTCACTGGACTCAGACCCGGTACGTCCCCATTCCCATTTGAGCCTCCATAGGGCTCAATGGGAATGGGGTGGATGCTAACAACGGGCCTGTTAATGATGGGCCCATTTCTAGTATCCTGTACAGCTAGTGGGTCCCGCTCTGAACGTCTGCTCTGGCCAGGCATCCAGAGCGGGGCCCGCTGCAGAACTCGTAGTGTGGCAGCCCGAAATTAATGCTGCCGGTCCCTTACCAGCACCGTTCATTCCGTGGCCGCCACAGTTGTAATTAGGCCCAATGTATTTTTTGGGATTCGTATTATGTGCATTTAAGAGATCTTGCCATTGATAAAGAGTTTTAATATATTGCAGCCGGAAGCATAACATATATAATGAAAAGACAAGCAGAGAGTACTTTAGATCCAAAAGAGTAAGTACTAGGACACAACTAAGGCAAAATGGATGATTGAACTACAGAAAGAACTAGTACATATTTATTATGATAAATTACCCAGTGCTCAAGGTCAATTGAACAAATTATGACTTGAGCTGAAATCCGGGGAAAAGGGTGCAGTGTCCAAATGTCATGTAGCCAGTAATGTCCAGAGGGTCCTAACAGACAACGATGCAAAATTTGGTGCAGATTGGTGAAACGGTGTGGAATTGTATTATGAACAACGCTTTGCCACAAATCTTGCCATGAACAGATTTTCACTTTTATGTAAAGATATAATTATATTAGATTGTTTCTGTTTGTTCCTCCTAGTATAAGTGTGGGTTGTGGGTTTCTAGTGTATGCATGTAATTGAACAAAGGCTATTATGGACCTCATGTACCGTTTTGAAGGTTTGGTTAGGGAAGCAGTGTCAGTGTTATCAATTTAGAATGCACAAACTAGTTTGACTCACCCACCAATCCTAGGAGAATAGTTTGATAATTGTATTAAACAGGTATGAGTCCCTGTTACCTCACTAATAGAGTGACACTCATTTTTAAAAGAAAATGAGAGGTATACATGGGGCCTCATTACGACCCAGGCGGTAAGTTACCGCCTGGGCCGTGACTTTACAACCATGGCGTAAACTACGTTTACGCCATGGTGGTTGGCGGATTTACCGCCCCATTCCAACCTTGGCGGGGCGGTAAATCCCCATTTTCCCATTTACCCTTCCCCATTCCCATTTTGCCCCATAGGGCATAATGGGAGTGGGGAAGGCGTTAATTACGCCACCGTAAATTACGGTGGCGTAATTAACTCCATGGTCCCTTAGCGCCATGGATTTTAACACCTGCTAAAAGCAGGTGTTAAAACCTCCATGGCGCTAAGGGACCTCGTACTTAGGCGGTAAGGGTCGGCGCTGTTTACGCCGCCGTAAAACCCTTACCGCCTGAGTTGTAATGAGGCCCATGCTGTACATTGTCTTCATTTGTTTGGGAATGGAAATAACACAATTAAACTTGCTCTCATTTTCCATTCCTTATTAAATAGCTATGGCTGTCACATAACACACATGAAGAAGCAAATATTCATTAGGCTCAGTCACAGATGTCTTACTATCACAGTTAAATGTTAACTATTTCTGTGAAAACACATTGGGTACAATTTAATGAGATTATAATTTTCAAAGAATTGCATGCATTACTGCAAAAAAATGGCATCTGTATTACTGCACACACTTTAAACATGTTTTTTGGGGTGGATTTAAAAGACATCTCACTTGATTTTAACTGCAGTGAGATTTCACTGTTCATTTCCCATTTAAAATCAATGTATTTTGGTTGTACCCTTTCCAAATAATCCCACTTCATGGACCTATTATGAGAATATATCTAAAGTGCATCTATCATATCTATTGGGGAATTCTCTTACTCACTTTGAATTGCTATTTAGTGGCATGGAGCCAGCAGAGACCTCTCAGATTGGAAATGTCCCAGTCAGCAAGGCCCCTCCTGATCTACTTCTACAAAGTTAGAACTGCCACAGGGTTTTCTTGTGGACAGGACTCATTGAAACAGGAAGCCTATCTTATGCAGCCCTTAAATTGGTATCCCTCATTAATCTGTTGCTCCTATAAGAACAGGTGGTATTCATTCTTGCATCTTATTCCAGAATCAGAATCATCCCACTTTTTAAAGTATAACATATTCCCATGCTTATGCCATACAATATGATTGGCCTGATATTTCCATTAACCTGCCTCATATTAAGACGCTCCTATAGAATACACCCCCCAATCTTCATTGGATGAGTTTAATGTCCTCACAGTCACACATCTGGGAATGTGACACAATGTATAGTATATTTTTTCAGATTCAAGAGGAGTTTCTCAGCTTCAGAATGCATCCAATTCAGTGTATGTAATGAGTATGGTTTCAACGTTATGAGCTAAATGTGTTTCTATGTATAATGTAAGATTTTAAAAATGCCCAGCGTATGTCCTATGGACAACATCTGGTGCTTCAGCACAGGACTCATGTATACAAGCTTTGATGCAGGCATGGTATCAAGAGAGACACAGACTCAAATGTAACAGTTTGAAAATCTATATCATTAAAATGTGTAGTGTTATTGTAATGCCTAACTGGCCCTAACTCTAATGGGGTTGTTCCCTCAGCTGATGTTTCTAAGGGCTGTCTATATCTGTAAGTCCAAAACCAAAGTCTGACTGTGTCCAAACCTATGCTTGCCCTCACTCCACATGTGATGTTAGGTCTTCTTAAAGAAAAATTGTGGTTATAAAAGAAATGTAAACCACGGCTGGTTTCAGGTAGCCTTACCATCAGGTTTAGCTCTGCCAGTTTAAAAATAGTCCAAAGCAGGACAATGCAGTTCACAATGTCTCAGTGTCTCTTTGGGTTCCTTCTCTCAAGTTCATATTCCTCTGTATTCAAAATGAAGAGTTACAGTTCCTGTTCCTTGTAGTCCTCTGAGAGTTTCCTTTCCCAAGTCTAGGCATCTCTCTTTTCAACAATGGCCCTCATTACGACCTTGGCGGAGGACCATGGTGCTATGAGCACCATGGTCCATGGCGCTAAGGTTGCAATTCCGCCATGGTGGTTGGCGGACTTACCGCCCCATTCCGACCTTGGAAGGGCGGTAAGTCCCCAATCCCCATTTACCCTTCCCCATTCCCATTTTTGCCCCATAGGGCATAATGGGAGTGGGGAAGGCGTTAATTACGCCACCGTAAATTACGGTGGCGTAATTAACTCCATGGTCCCTTAGCGCCATGGATTTTAACACCTGCTAAAAGCAGGTGTTAAATCCGCCATGGCGCTAAGGGACCTCGTACTCAGGCGGTAAGGGTCGGCGCTGTTAACGCTGGCGTAAACCCCTTACCGCCTGGGTCGTAATGAGGGCCAATGTCTCTCACAGTTTTCTTTGGGCCTCTCTGGGTTCTCTTCCTCAAGTCAGGTCCCCTCTTGCCTCACAAAGTTCACTTAAAAGTTCACAAACACAAAGCACCACAAATTAACCTTGTCAGGATGTACTGCTCAAAGCACAGTTCCTTCTGGTGAGGTTGCAACAGCCTTTGCTTCCCTTTTGTGTATTTTGCTCTCACTTCACTCTCAGTGTAGCTCCTCCTTCTTCCACCTTCTGTTAAGTGGCGCTGTAACCATCTTTGGTCAACACCGGGGTAGTATTGGAGACTTTCGAGAATGCAGGGATTTTTTACTTCCCCATGCGTGACCACCCTGATTCCTAGCCTCTCTCCTTACATTCTTTGTTTTCCCTCTGGCACCTTTTGCCTCTGCATGCCTTTTGCACACTTTTCTAGCACCTTCTGCCTTTCTGTGCCTCTTGCACACTTCATTTGTCTTTCCATGCCTCTTGCACACTCTCTTTGCCTTGTTGTGCCTCTTGTATACTTTTGTTGTCTTGTTGTGCCTCTTGCACACTATCTTTGCCTTGTCGTTCCTCTTGCACACTTCCTTTGCCTTGTCGTGCCTCTAACGCAGTTTCTCTTTGTTCGCCTTGTGCTGCTCGCACCTTTTTCACTTTTGCTTCCATCTTTCAGGTTGCTTGTACCCTCTCTGTTTTCAGTCCTTCACAACTTACTGCTTCTGCTTTTTCTGCTTTTGCACCACTCACGCACCTTCTTTCTCTTACTTTCTCTTGTTATTCAATTATCATGCCGCTTGCACCTTCACATTCCGCTGATACTGCTCCCACTCCAACCACCCGCACGCTACTGACTTTCTCTCTCTCATGAAACTCACTGAGTAGCGCAGTGCTGTCTGACAGTTTCCTCGGGATGTGTGTGTGTCGAAGTCAGGATCACACCACCTGACCCTCAGACATCCCTGGGACGTGCACATGTCCCAAGGTAATGAGCACTGGCCTGGATACGGCCAACAGGTCACAGCTGTCGCCAATCCAGCTCCATGGCGACATTACTCCCCCGCCATGCTGCAACCCCTCTGAGTCACCGGGTCAGCGTATTGGCATCCCGTTCTCCTCCAGATCCTCCGGGCTCCTCCAGCTGCAGCCTCCTATTCCCTGACTTCCATGATCCATCTAGCAACCCCAGCTTGCTCATTTACTCGGGTAGAACTCCACCTTTTATACCTTAACTGAGAATCAATTGGAGTCAGATGTGGTAGAATGTAGGCTTTGCATTCATCTTCCTCTTCACAGTAGCTTTCACTTGGGTAATCTCTCTAACTCTTGGTTGCCTCTTCTTTGTGCCAGTACATGTTGGAAATGGGGAGGGAGTGATAGAATGAAACTGAAAATACCCCATAAAGGCTGAGGGAGAATGGGCTGATGTACAATTGGGAAAGGGGGAGTAGCATGTCTTGCCTTTAGGCATTCTCCTCCCAATCCCCCGTGACCCTTCACTCAGGTGATCCTCTCTTGCTTGTCCACCGCCAGGGTCAGGATCCAAAAGTGGTGGCCCTTCCTTGACCACCTGAATGAAAGATCCCAGGGGAGTAGGTAGGAGAATACCTTCAGGTTTCTTAGAAAGCTATGCAGTGAGTACAGTGAATGATGGATTCGAAATGAGATTAGAAGCCTCCTTTGTTCTTCTGCAATAATTTAACAGATTGATTAATTCATTGCCAGGCAGAGTTCAAAAGTGTCACATTAGTTGGAATGATTTTCTTTTGAGGCTTAGCAATAAAACAAAGTCACTTGGGTCTGTTCTGAAAGC
Source organism: Ambystoma mexicanum (assembly GCF_040938575.1). Taxonomy (NCBI): domain Eukaryota; kingdom Metazoa; phylum Chordata; class Amphibia; order Caudata; family Ambystomatidae; genus Ambystoma; species Ambystoma mexicanum. The sequence continues at coordinate 503,616,715 of NC_090940.1, read as the reverse complement.
ATGGGATTACAAGTGATGGTGTCACACATTGATTTCTCAACACCCCTGGTCGGGTAAAAACTCTGCCCCTTCCTATCTGTTGCTCAGATAGGGAGGATAGTATATTTTTCTTTTGCAAACACGAGGACCAATCGGTTACTGGGCCAGCTGAAAGAGCAACGTCTCCCTCCATGCCTGCCCAAAGATGATCTCTGCTCACACTGCAATATTTTAGAAGTTTGGCCATCAATTATGTTTTCCCTCCTCTCTCCCATAGCATTTATAAATAATAAAAAATACTTCCAGAACCTGACATTTTATTCACAGGTGCAGCAACTGTTCTGTCAACCTCTTAATGTATCCTAATGCACAGAAAGAGAGACATGGAGATAATTAAAAGAACAATCAATACAATGCTTCTTTTAAGCTACGCAAACAATTCTCAACATGCGCGTAATGCATCAGAGACAATAACGACCAAAGTTAATGTCCAAAAATAAGCATTTTATTTACAGAAATCTGCACAGTGTCCCTCAATACATTCTCACTAAATCAGCATGTGTTTCATATGTTTAATAACCAACCAACATCGCAATAACCACAGCTGAAATCTCTACATCAGATGAGTCTCTTTTGCAACACCCTTTTGGTATCATTAACAGGGCTTCTGCATACTAAAGCCCTGTTTCCAACAGTCCGATAAGGAAAGGTATAACATGTCTAAAAGCTCTCAAAACTTTTCTATTACTTCTAAAACAAACCAAGATGCATAATTCAATTAATCAACTTGAGCATCTAAAACACATGAAGCAAAGCACAATGTACCAAGACCAGAAATGCACACATTTAAGTGGTGCAAATTCAACATCAACATTTACAATGCAAAGAATTAATGTAATTATGACATTTAGGTAAGGCTTAGAGCTCACACCCCGAGCCTGTCTGCTGACAGGCTATTTATAGGGTTCCCCACTGGGAAATCCCCTTGTTACCTAAACGCATCCACTATTAGAAGATTCCCCCAGCTTCTAGCTTCAGAATTCTATGTTCCTCCCATTTTCCTCCAGATTATGATAAACAATTTTAGTTGGTATCACTCATACACCCTTGGTTCATTTATCAGCAAAAACCCAGAGCCAAATTATTAGCAGAGGCTCTACCCAAAATGCCCCAAATGTCTCTGTCCAAGGCCTCAACATCACAACGTACTTTTATTAGCTTAAAAGCGAGAAGCCGTATGCTTGGCTAAAAACAAAATGGAGTGGGACTTGCATCCCTGGACTACTTACAATGGCTATAAGTGTACATAGCAATGAATAATTTGGACTGCTTAATCCTGCTACACTACATATGTATGCATTCATGCATGTAAGCTTTGATCTGATCTGATCAAGTTGCTTAGTGCCTTGCTATGCTATATTGTTACACAAAGGAACGAATGCTAACTTAAAACACCCGTCTTTCAGTGTCTGAGACATTACTTATAGCGCTCCATTGCTACATAGAGCTTCTTTCTGTTACAAAGCTAATTTAGGCCCTTATGAGTCTCTTTGCACAATAAAGAGCTTTGAATACACTGTTGCATTACTAAGCACTACAGTTGCTGGTTTAAGTCCTCCAGGCTACACTGTCCGTAAGCAGGTATCATGATACTACCTTTGCTACCTATATTTAAACATAATATAATGTATCCTCAAAAGATTTATACTATAGGAAACTATTTGCTTCTCCCATTGAGGGTGAGAGCCTTTAACCCCTTAAGTGCCAGGCTATTATGCAAGTCTATGCAAAAAGGACAAGCATACGTGTCCTTGGAGCCAATGCTAAAACAGTTCTTCTGATATGAGCAAACATTCTGAAATGAGATGGTGTCTTTCAAATTCCTCTTACCCCACAGGCAGAATGGGTAAGACCCTGTGACAGTGGTAGCTGTACATTTTTGCAGCACATGTGCGTCCATGTGGACATTTGGCAGATTTAACACAAGCGGAATTACCGCAGGGTAAATACTGATTTCTGCAGGTAAAGGAGATGATTTACCTCCAGCCAAAAGCTGGTGGGCAATCTGTCACTTTTCCCCCAAAACATGGGATTTACCACATGGCAATTCCACTAGTGGTAAATCCACCAAAAATTATTATTTGGTGGTCCGCCAAAAGGAATGGTGGTTACAGAATAACTGAATGTTTTTCCTTGCACTGCTAAACTTGAAATGAAGCCCTTAGTGTATTATATTTTTAACATTCTCCCTACCAGAGGGCTGTTATGAGGTGAAACTATAGTCACCTTGAAGTCAGCACAATATCAGGCTGAATTAAACACATGTGTTATACAAACCAAAACAAAATAACCACTCCTTTCCAACATATGTACACAATGATACATTATGATATAGCCAGCATGTTTTCATAAAAAGTATTCAATAATCGAAACATTGTTTGAGTAATGAATACACTGTTACATTACAGAAAACAAATACTGTGATGGTTCATTTTGGCTCATTTTCCAGGTACTTCAGGGAAACTTCACTTCAAAATGTAGATTTCTGTAACACATGCCATATTCTATTTTTGATATGAAGTCCTTGATTTGTAAAGAATATTGCTGTCAATGATATTGTTCCAATGTTACAGGCAAATTTCTCCATGAATATAGTGTTTTCACCTTAGAGATTTTCAGCATTTCATGCTGCCAATTTAAAGTTATTCAAACACGGTTTCGCAATGAAAAGTACTCAAGGCCCAATAGTATTCCCAAGATGGCTTTGTTTGTGGCACTATCAGTGCCATGTGTCGAGTCCTGTCGCTATGGTGCTTAGGTACCTTCCTGCATCACATATGTGCACCCTTTTCGTAACAATGGAAGAAATATGAAGTAAGTAAAGAAGCAAAAGGCTCTATTCCAGCAACTCTCACTTTTAACTCAGGGAGTCTTCATTAGTCTTAGATTCTCCCCACAGTGGCATTGGGTTATTTCCTGTGATGTTTAAGTGTGGTGACAAGTCAGATGTTGACAGTGGGGATGTTCGAGGGTGTGTGGGCATGGACAGAGAAGACCTGTGTTCTGGTTCTCTCCTTCCTGGTGCAGGGGAGTGGAAGTATACACTGCCGCTGGTGGATTGAAGGGCTGTAAGCGGGGCATGGGTTACCCTAAGTTTGCTAGGGGACTTGATACAGACAGGCTTGCATATGGTGCATGCTATTTTGAAGGTGATATGTTTTGAGGGGGGAACCAATGCTGTTCAATGTGGGTTCTTTAAGTGTTTCAGGATTAGCAGTCCTGGGATGATCAATGCTGCAACACGCAGGACATCTTTCAGATGCGTCAGGGTGGTGTCCAGAGGGACTTCAAGAGACCAAGGTTGAGCTGGGATGAGGGAATACATAGACTTGTAGAACGCACAGACACCCATGGCAACTTGGTGCTAAAGATACCAACAGAACGCCGGGAAATTGAAACAAGAGAAAGGAGGAAAAACCCTTCTAGTACAAGGTTTTTAGCAGCTGTCTGAAATGTAGATGATTATCAGTGGCTTTTAGAGGAAGTGGTAAGGCACCAGAAAAAGAAGGGCCCCCAAACCTGGCTAAACAAAACCCGAGGTGCTAAGATCAACTGTACAACCTGAGAGCGCAGTGAGCGAGTAGGACAGTACGGTGGAAACTTATCCTACACCATGACCATAGAACGCATGGTGCAGCATACAAAGTGACTTAAAAAAATGCGCTTAGGGACAGTCAGCCAGTCAGCCAGTGCCGAGAGCGAAGCACATGGAGATATGGGACCCATAAGGAGTATCAGTGGCCATATGGGCTGTCAGGATTTGTAGGAGCTGGAGATGATTAGTGAGATTAGTTTGTTGTGAATTACAATAATCAATGTAACTAAGAACAAAAGCAGCTATAACCAGAGCACGAAGATGAAGAGGAAGGAAAGGTAGGACTTTCTGCAACATTTTTAACTGGAAGTAGCTAGTCTGACAGACAGCACTAAACTGTGCCTCAGTAGACATATATACAGAGAACTTGAATCCAAGATTTTTCACCACAGATCCAGGGGCGGGAAGCAGGCCAAGCTCCTGAGGCCAAAATGAAGAAGTCCAGAAAGAAGAAAGAGAAGAAGGAGGGGATGGAGAACCGACCGCCAGGACTTCCGTCTTCTCCGTATTCACTTTAAGACAGTTACTGCCCATCCATCCTGTGACTGCTGCCAAGCAACCCTAAGCCGAGAAGCTTTGTCCGCTGGGAGACATCAAGTTGGACGATGATCTGGGTGTTGTCGGCATATGGGTAGCAGCTTAAACAACCGGAATGGATAAGCCTGGCAAGAGGCAAGATGGTAACATTAAATAACATGGGGGACAAAGCGGAGTCGTTGGAACACCACAGAAAAGAGTGCGGAAAGAGGAGTGGAAAGATGAGATAGACAGAGTTTTGCCCCTCTCAGCCAGGAAGGAAGTAAACCATGATAGAACCAAGCCAGAAAGACCAGCCAGTACAAGGCAGCCGAGCAGGAGGTAGTGGTCAACCGTACCAAACACTGCTGACAGATCAAGAAAAATCAGAGCACCAAATCCCTCCTGATCGGCCAGTCGAGTGAGATAATATGTTACTGAGACTAGCACACTCTCCGTACCCTGGCCGTGTTGGAATCCCGACTGAAATGGGCAAAAAAATTGAACTCCTCAAGAAACAAAATCAGAAGAGGAGAAATCAGTGCTTCCAAAATTTTCATAACAAAAGGCAGGAGAGAAATAGGATGAAAATGTACAGGGTCAGTGAGATCAAAGAAGTTTTTTTCAGAAGAGGCCTAACAAGTGCACGCTTCAACTCTGCAGGAATAAAACCAAGTGAGCAAGATAAATTAACCGTGTGGGCCACATGAGGAGCAATAGCTGGCATAATCTCTTTAATAACAGCTAGTGGAATAGGATCTATCGGAGAAGACAATTTAAGGCTTCCAGTGGCTGCCAACATATCATCAGGTAAGAAAACCAGAAAAGAAGACCAATTATAAGAGGGGAACAATAGCTGGGGCGGTGAATACCAGGGAATTAGCAGTCAAACAGAAGAAAGAGATGTGTTTCCTGATGTCCTCAGTTTTCTGGCAAAAGAAATGAAAAAGGGAGTCACATAGGTTTTGAGATGTAATTGTGCCTACCAGAAGATTGATGTTAGAAGAGCGAGACCTTACAAAAGAGAACAACTCCTTAGGTTGATTAAGGGCCTTGGTCAGTTTATCAGAAGAGAAAGACTATTTATCTTCCTGGATGGCCAGAACATTGCCATCAGAGCTGCTCTTAATATCCCCAGAAAAGAGCATATTTCAGAGGCCATAAGAAATGCCCACTGGCTACCTGTCAAGGAAAGGATCATTTTCAAAATGCTCTCGATTGCTCACCGATGTCTATCTAACTCAGCACCCCGCTACCTCTGACACAACTTCACCAAAGTGCAATCCTCCAGACCCACAAGAAGGGCCTATGTCCACAGACTCGTCCTGCCCAAATCTAAGCGAGCCAAAAGTGGGGGCACCAGCTTCCCCGCCATAGCAGCCTGCCAATGGAACTCACTCCCAACGCACCTGAGGGATGAAGAATCGTATTGGTCCTTCAGAGGAGCCCTGAAAACGTTGCTCTTCCTCAAGTTTCCCAAAACACTGTCCCTGACATTACCTGTTTTTTTTTCTTTCCTTTCCTTCCCCGCCTCCTCTATGTACAAGTACCTGGTTGTAACAGTGCCCTGATGCCCTTGGGTTGTGCGCACTTAATAAATGTAAACATAAATAAATAAATGGCCAGATGGTATTGTTTGGCAAACAGTTAAAATATCAGCCAGGCAGCAGAGGAGTAGGTTGAACAGTAGCGGAAGTGTGGCATTGTCAGTATAACTGGTACATAGAAGAAAAGGTAGCAGGTGCCCCTCTCTAGAAAGAACATTGCATGATAACCTGTTCTGTGGTTTTTTCCCACTTTGAGAGTCCGTAGCCATCGCTTTTAGCTCACTGTACTTTTCACAAAGGAGGAATATACATTTGCATATAAGTCTTTGTCCAGCCCACAAGGGCAGTCCAGCACCGAAATGCCAGGCAAACCTCCTTTCTACAAGAGTCCTTTGAACAAGAGTACCAACAGCAACCCCATACACGTGTTTCAGCCTTGTTGGGCCTCATCAGTGAGGTGGAGATGTGCCTATCAGAGTACAGTGAGCAAGGGGTCCATGTCTGGGTTCCCCCAGATAACTTAGGGTGACCAATCTGAAGTTCCTTGCAAAAATACAAGAAAAGGTAGCAGGCGCCCCTCTCTACAAAGAACATGGCATGATAACCTGTTCTGTGGTTTTTTCCCACTTTGAGAGTCCGCAGCATGACTGATACATAGTATTTTGTGTTGTCAAGATTTTCAGTCATATGTTCCCATGTATATTTCTATTCATATTGTTCCATAAAATGTTCATTTTTCACCCATAGCTACACCGCATTATTGTTATTGTTAGGCTAGATTGCCCTCAAATGTGAATTTGTCCCCTGCAATGTAAATCCAACTATTGCAAAGGTTTAGCTATTAAAAAAAGTACATATTTCCAATTAATTGCTGGATCCAATTTGGATGGTTGCCTTTATAGAATACATGGAAGAAGCAAAGAATACACCCACTGTTCGGACCCTATAATTAACCCTATAATTGAGTTTCTGATCAATAATCACACTTTAAGATCAATTTGTGATTTTTTAATTTTGAGCGGTTCTACTTATGTACTGTGTAACATGCAAAATGAAAAACATAATAGTGGCAGCAGAAAAGTGAAAAGTGAAAGGTAACTGGGCTTTCAATGGTAGATGAAAGCCAATGGTGTCAATAAAAAATTATATCATACAAGCTGCCAAAGTGGCTTAAAACAGATAAAAAGTGTGCACCCTTTTAGGCAGATATAGGTTGTGGCGGATCTGCTGGTCTTTGGAGACCACAGTTATTATGTTTCTTCTTTAAAACAAAGTTATCAGGTAATTACATATTTGGGGACTAAGTCATATAATGTTTTCCATGCGAGTGAAGGGAATAAGTTGTGCCTCCCTTTTAACTTGAATGGAAAGTGATTGCAGCCAATCCCCTGCATGTGCAAACCAGAGAAGGAAAAAGGGCATTTTGGTATTTCATTCACAAGACCCTCATGGTTCACAATTGGGATATGCTTTGAAATGTTTGAAAATGGTAAACATTCTGGAAGGATTCACCATGCAATGAAGGGCATTTCTGACCCTTCTGGGCATCATTTTAAACAAGTACAGCAATGGTATGAATCGTTGCTGTCCTACTTACATTGTTATCCTTCAAACAGGGACTTAAATTCTTTCCTTATGTTTGCAATAGTTCTCAATGGAATGCCATTTTGGAAATGGTGTTCTAATACTCACATTGGTGATGGGAGGTAACATAATACCTTTGTTGCTGGCACATGAACACTAATTTAGCCAAAGGGGCTGACTTCTGCGTCATTTGTGCTGGCACATTTGTGAACACAGTTTTCCTGCACCTTTCTTAGAATTAGGTATAAAAAAGTGCAGTCCTTGTGCTAAATTTAGATAGCATATTCTTTGTGAAAAGGTCCCTTAGTCTTACAGATCCCCCATGCCAACCCAGTAATGATAGTGAAAGTGTTTACTTTGGATAAAACTGATATCCATAAAACATATAGAGTCATAAAACTCATTTAAGCAATAAACCCCAAGCAGGTGGGGCATTACGGTCTGGCCCCGGGGCGTCAGTTACACGTGCGAGCAAAGCGAGGCACTTAACAATAGCCCTAGGGCATTACCAGACCGGTAATGCTGCCCCTGAGATGTTTTATTTGCTATTAGTACACCGGCAAGGAGACACAGCGGGAGCCACTTACCTTTTTTCCGGCAAGCGCCAATGGTTGCCTCACACTCTGAGGAGGCTCAGAGAGGGGTCTTTACCAGTGTGGTAAAGACTCCATTCTGATCCTCCTCATTGGCTGGGAGGCTGCCACCCCCTGTGGGATATATCGGCCCACTCAACAGCATTGCACCACATCACCAAGCTGCATTTGTGCAAGAAACAGCAACCTGGCTGCACTGGCTCCTGGGTGCAACAGGACCTCAAAACCGCATTTTGACAGCAAGAAAAGATGGCTGCAACATCCTGCCTAGTAGTGAAAAAGTATGCCAGTGTGTTCTGAGACATATATATGGAATCAAGTGAACAGGCAGCACTGCATTGCTGCAAAAGCCAAAGATTCCCTTTCAAAATGAAACCTTTTTTCACCCTTTCAAAATGCTGTGTTATGCTATTTCCATCTGTGCATTCTGAAACCACTGTGATGGAAATGGCCCTGCCAGGCCCAGGATAAGTCATTGTGCCTCAGAAAAACCAGGCATAATTCCTGAATGACAGGTCCTGTCAAAGTAGATTTGAAAGAAATTGACAAGCAACTTTCTTTTCACTCACACAGGAACACACATTTATTTCTTGCCAAAATGTATCCAGGTGCAGCAGTTCAAAGAGACTTTTTATTCTCTGAGCCAGGTCAAGGATAAATGTATCTATGCGTTAGAGAAAAATCCTGCATGCAAGCAAAATGACTACAGCGGCAAAGACAGTGGCAGTCTGAGGAGCTGCAAACCGAATGGAAGAAATACTAGCAGTGTTTAACACATATGGAAAAATAGGCTGTGCTGACTGAAGAGAAAAAAAATGTCTATTGATGAAATCCTGCTAATTTACCAATTTGTAAATGAATCATGTTAGTGGTGATAATACACACATAGGATATCGTCTGTCACAGGTTTGTTTAAATCAAGACCCAAAGTAAGAAATTAAACAATTTAAAACACATGGGATGGATTTGCAAACTCTCAGAAAAACCTGTTATTCCAGTTGCCAGCCATGAAACTTCCCAAAGGAAGGCAGATACACCCAAAATCCAGGACATGTAGGTGTAAAGTGCCAGCTTGAAAAACTTTGTATGGGACAGGACAATGTAAGTTCACAAGCTCGTCAGACATTTATCTGTGCTCCAGGCTGGGACAATAGCAGTCCTGGGACATTCACCTGTCAAGCGTGAAGAGGCAATAAAACCTTCAATTAAGACTGGAAACCCCCTTTCCTGGAAGGAAATGACAGCTGCTTGCAGTTGGAGGAAGAAAAAAAACAATCTAGTAACAAAGGGACTGCCTTTTGGTGCCAAAGACTATGTCATAAAGAAACTTTAAAGACTTTTATTCCTGCAGCAAGAATTAGCAAACATTTTGAATGTTTGCAGTGTTAAAAATTATTTTGTGGGCTATATTTTAAAACTTGGTAGAACTCATTGCCGCATGGGGAACTGAAGTTACAAAATATGAGAGATTCCAAGGAAAGTATTAATGTGGCAAACATAAGATTTTGTACATGCATCCCTCGGGACAATTCGCATTTGCGTATTAAATTGTGGAATTTTGGGCTAAATCTTGAATGTGTAAAACTACCAAAATGTATCAGAAAGATGAAACAACGTCGCACAGACCTGAGGATTGGACTGAAATGTGATGCACATAATATGTGAACTGTGTGTATAATTTGCCAAGACATTGCAAGTGAAGAAATGTATGTTTTTGGCAAAATCGGATTTTAAGTAAAGTAAATGTGAAAGTTTTGGGACATTGTAAACCTCACCTCATAAACCTGTCATCATCTCTTAGAAACCCCACCAACTGAGAGCGAGGCGGAGACTAGCTCCCCTGCCTAATCCAAGTAGTTTAGGGGCAGGCATAGTTAACCCTGCCCAGCCTCTACCTTGATGATGTCATTTTGGCATTATAAATAAGGGTCCCTGACAAGACCCTGGACAGACAGACACAAACTCTTCCTGATTTCCTGTGCTGCGTTCCTGTTCCTGTTTCATCTTTCAGACTCCAGATTCCAACTACAAGGCCAAGCATTGCTGATATTATTCCAGGGCCCATTGGAAAACCCAAGCATTGCTGATCCTGCTCCAGCAAGGCCTACCCTATAATATTAAAACCCACTAATATCCCAGTAACAAGGAGAAACTGTGGTACTTTTGGCATCCTAATCCAGTTTGGATTGCTGCCACTTACTGCATGCTGCTGCTATCCTGCTACCCTGCTGACCTATAGTATCCTGTAACCAGAATTGCTAGTCCAGAAGAACTATCCTTTGGTATTCTGTCCCTGCCCAGCTGATCCTGTCCCACTGATTGTGTCCTGCTGTCCTTTGTTAGACCAGACCAGTGTGGTGACCAGAACCGCTGACTGTCCAAAATCCAAAGTAAAAAGTGGACTTTGAGTGTCAATAGGAACCATAGAAAACCATGCCTTGCCTTGTCCTTAGTTCCACTCTCTAAGTGATCCTATCCTTATCCTGATAAATGTAATATTGCCAAAAATCATTCTTGAAACCATGCCTTTGATTTCTTGTGCTAGCGCCAACGTCTTTAATAATTTTGTCTTGTGAAATCCTAAGCTCTTAATCCTCTTTCGGGTGATCGGACTGGTTCCGTCAGGGCGGGCGCAGAGGTGCTAAGGTTGAACTCGCGAGTCAACCCTGGAGTTTACTGTGTCTCAATCTGGTAGCCTAGCCCAAATGATCTAGTGTAGAGTAAAACTGTTCTTGTCAAAATTGATTTCTTTTCCTTTTTCGCGCTTCAATTTCTCAAAACGCACCTCGCTAGATCTTGCATAACTCACTCAATTCACCAGCTAGAGACCTCATTTCACTTCCACGATTTACAATATTTCACCTGTTTTTATTAAAAACTGTGCTGGTAAATTCAGGCGGGAATTGCAAACATTTTCTAAATTTACAACGTGTCATTTTGATTAGAAACTGTTTTAAATCTTCAATTAAATTCGAGTTGTATGCTTTTGCTCAATCCATTGCTTGTGATTGCTAGTATCTTTACAGTGTTGCTCCAGTAAAGAATTGTTTTTGTTTCAAGAGTTTTATACACATTCATTGTTTTATTCATCCATTTCCGGGTGTCATTTTTAGCATTGCAAGGGTTTAAAATTTTTCTCTCTTGTTTGGGGAGGGAAAGTCAGATTTCAATTCTGTTTTCCATTTGTCATTCCTGATTACCTGCTGCTTCTGTTTATCCACTTAGAATTGATTATTTGTTGGTTGAGGGAACATTGCAGGGGGAAATTATAACTCAAGTGCTATCTTACCTAAAATCAAAAAGTGCTCCTATTCCCTGGTGTTTTGTAGTTGTCTGAATAAAAGCTTAAACTAAGTGCTTTGCTTACATTCCTATTGTTCTTATCACTCCATTGGTGATTGCTGCCCCATATTAAAATTTGTATGATTTCTTTTGAATCTTAAAATAAATAAAAAAATATTACATTTTATCAACCAGCCTGGTTCATGGTCCATTGTGACCTGGGGTATTTGAAGATGGGGTGTGATATGAGTGGCACACAATCACAATATAGAATCGAACATAAAACCTAAGCATTTCAATCACGCTCTGCATACTGGGCTGAGACTAAGGTGTGCGTCGCTTGATTGAAATCCTTAACACCCCTGTACCCCTCGGTGGGTACTAACATAATAAAACCATTACCATACAATAACATCTAAAGTTAAGAACACACACAATTCTTTACATATCTTTGTACAAAAAATAATGTCACAATCAATCAGTAGTGTAATCCGTAAAGCATAGATCTTCTTTCCAGAGCAGTAAACAACAGGAAGGCAGAGCACCATTGCCGAAAGCCTGTGTCCTTCATGAGATCATAAGAAGAAATTGATGCAAATGGTTATATAAAGGACAAAGATCACTAAATGGGCCAATGTTTCAACAGCATTGCATAAACAGGCCGCATCTATCAAGGGCCTAGCAGCCAATCCTGCATTTACGGCCTTAACATGTATTACATTTAGCCTCACACGGGACAGTAATGACCTGCGATATGAATTTGTCACAAAATTAAGATGTGGGCCACCCCTTCAGAGGGAGAGAGTTGCAGGTATGATTGAACCGTATACCGGTAAAGACTGTGATCTTCTCTGTTGTTGACCCAGTGAGCCAGCAACAGTGATTTTAGAATGGACATTTGAACCATTGTGATAATCTGAGGATTACTGAAGTGGGAGCTAAGGCCCATGAAATTATCATTCGATTTAATGAAGCAACATAATCCAAGCAGGGGGGACATTACCGGTCAGATAATGCCCTGGGCATCAGTTACACATCTGAGCAAAGTCTGTTGTACTAGGGTACTAATAGTGTGTTCATCTCAAGTTGAGAAACAACATGTTTGCCCGTTCTCAGCTCAAGAGAAAAACTACAAATCAAGATGGGCACAATGGATCGCGGAGAAGGGAACAACGTGTAGTCCCATCTCCCTTGAGGATGCACTGGGAACATTGGTGTTCTTGGTGCCTATGAGTGACGCGGCAGCGCAAGGTAAGTGGGGTGACCTGGGGGGTTGGAGATGTGGAAAAGGTAGGTGGGGGTAGGAGAATGGGGGAGGGGGTGCAGAGGGAGTACACTTACCTGATTCCCAGCGAGAGCCTCCTACTCTGAGGAGGCTCGGAAGAGGGTCTTTGCTGTGTAGTAAAGACCACATACTAAGCCTCCTCATTGGCTGGGAGGCCACCACACCCCATTGGCGGGTACTAATATATATTAAGAATCAACTTCATAACAGTTCCCGAAAGTTAGAATGTGCCTCAACAAACATTCTGTCAAACAGTCTGCATCTGTGGTACACAACGAATGCCAGAATAGGATACATTTTAGCCACAATTTATCGGTGATCAAATCCTGTCCAGTCTCTAAATGTGTAATATGGGCTGCAGTTGTTTTAGGCACCTTCAAAAGTCGTGAGAGGAAAAGATATCACTCTGTCTGAAACCGCTTAAGATTCCTCATATCCAATAATTCACTGCCATAAGTGTCCCACCCGACCCCTTCCCTCTGTATGATGTAAGTACATTTGGCACTGAAGAACGATGCAGAATCTTTGCAGATCTAAAAAGGCAACCTACAGCCTGCTTCATTTTTATTCTGTTTGCCAATATATTGTCCCTCCATGCAGTGGTCGAAAGTGTACGAAAAGAAGTAGTGGAACTATGTTCCCTGCTGGCCTTCCCCGCTCCGAAAAACCGCATCACCACACCCCATCCCACGCGCAATCCAAACGCCCAAACAAATACACCTGCTTTTTAAGGGAATGTTCAGTGCAGTGCTCTGAAGTGCAAGTTTCAAGTTCTTCCTACACTTTTATTTTAAAAGTAAACCATTCCAGAACAGTTTTTTTTTAATAAAAAAGTATTGTAACAGTAAAAAAAAAATATTTCAAAAGTGCATGAGCACCGCTCCTAATCACTCCCACCCACTTTGACCAGTGCCTTCATGTCAGCTGACAGTTAAACACAATCCCCACATATTCAAATTTCTTGCAGAATGAACGTTTATGGCCATGCAGATAAACACTGGAGTCATGTTCCCCGCCTAAGATAAAAGACATTACTTAACACTTTCCCTCATTCAGACATAACACTTTCCCTCATTCAGAAATAAGTTAACACTTTCCCTTATTCACCTTAATTCCCAGATGAGCCATACAATTTGTATGGCCATCTATTACATCTCTGGGGATTTGGTGTTCTGGCTAAAAGAGCGGGGTCATCGACATAGACCAGGACCAGCAAATTCCTCCCTCCGCACAGTAGAACCCCTGCACCCAATTGTTCCAGACACGATGGGACATAATTCACATAAAAGTTCAAAATCGAAGGGGCAAGTGCGCAACCATGACAAATTCCCTTCCCCACTGCTATACTGTCAGTTACCTTGCCATCATTTCGATATTTAATTGTTACTCCTGTGTCAGCATTGAGAATTTATAGGACTTGCAACAGAGGACGGGGGACTCCCATCTCATCCAAAGATCTTTAAAGAAGGCTCCTTTCTACGTGGTCAAAAGCATAGCTCAAACCCACAAAGACCACGCAGGCAGGTGCCCCCAGAATGGTAACATTCTTTGAAATATTCAGGTAGAGATTAACGCTGGGACGTCATTTAGTGGTCGCCAGGGGTCTCAACAGCGACACCTGAGGTCTCCCTTGCTACCCCTGTGGACTCCCTTGCTACGCCTATAAATAACATTTTTGTTTTCTTTTTTACTGCAAGGTCCTGGGCTGTGGCCAGTGCCATGTGGCTCTTTGCTTCTGGAGTGGCTGGCTTTCTTGTTCAGGCCTCTTAAAGAACATGCCATGCTAAACAAAATCAATCTCCTCCAAAATAAAATCCAGGATAACTATAAAGACCTCCCTCTACATCTTGGGACTTAGCAAACCAATTCAACTCCCGCTCCAACTAACTCCACTAAACCCGTCTCCAACTTCAGTGACATCACTGAATTAGACGTAATGCACCTCCTCAAAAACCTCAAACCCTCTATGTGTAAAGGGGACATATGTCCTCCTAAGATCATTAAGGACTGTGCAGACGTCTCGCACCACTCCTGACGGTCTTCATTAATGCTTCTTTCAGGATAGCCATTATCCGTGACAGCCTCAAAGGGGCCTGGGTCCGCCCTCTTCTAACAAAGTCTACTCTCGACCCTCTACAACTAAATAACTACTGACACATAACGACTGTGCCCTTCCTCCTTAAAATATTGAACAAAGCCGCCCATAGCCAGGTCCAACACTTCCTTGAAACCCACTCTATCCTCGGGACCAGGCAATCTGGTTTCCGAAAAGGACACAGCACTGAAACAGCCCTGGTGGATTTAAAGAATCAGATCACCCAAATCATGGACAAAGGCAAGCCAGCCTTATCGATATTCTTAGACCTCTCGGCTGCTTTCGATCTGGTGGACCCTCACATCACACCTTATACATTCAGCTAACTTCTCTAAAGAAGCAGCTCTTTGTGTTATCTTTTTGCTGGAAGGCAGAGCAATGAAGGTATTCTCTAACATAGCCAACACTGCCCCCACCACCATCCACTGCAGAGTCCCACAAGGCTCTTGCACAGCACCCACACAGTACAATTTGTTCATGAAGCCTCTGTTCGACAAGCTCGACGCACTTGGTATCGCATACACGAACTACGCTGATGATACCCAAGTACTCTTACCTCTCTCTCTGGTTCATACCATAAAGACGTCAATGCACTTCACACAATATACACCACCATCCAGGCATGGATAGCGGTCAATGGCCTCTGCATCAATTGGGATAAGACTGAAATAATTATACTAGGTAAAAAAACGACTCTAGCCAAAATAGACAAACTGTACTCCAACTTCACCATCGATAATACAATCATCCCTGTGTCTACATCTGTTAAGACCCCAGGGGTCTACATAGACTCCACACTATCCATGTCTAGACAGGTCAGCGCTATCACATCCTCATCCGCACACACCACCAAGCTCATAAACACCATAAAACCATACCTATCCAAACCCAACTATCAATAGCCAGAGCAAATATTGGTGCTAAAATAGACTATTGCAATGTTTTACTAGCAGTTACATCTGAAAAAAATTAAACAGATTACAAGTCACGCAGAACAATGCTCTATGTGCAGCATTAAGCATCCCGAAAAGGGAGCATATTTCCCAGGCCAGACTCAGCTCAATGGCTCCCGGTCAAAGAGTGAATCACTTTCAAAATCCTCACCCTGACGCATAATGCCTCACCCTCTCTGCACCATCATACCTATCAGACACAATTACCAAATCCGCCTCTACACGACCCACCACGACACAATACACCAACCAACTTCACATCCCAATAGGGCCAAAGCTGGCGGGCTAGGGTTCCCCTACATTGCAGCCAAATCCTGGAACGCACTACCCACAGATATTAGAGCAGAAAACTCGCTCCTTGCCTTCCGAAGAAAACTCAAAATCTCACTGTACTGTAAATTGCAATTGATTGATCTAACTGTAACTATAAATAGTCTGTAACAATAGCCACTATACTGTAAATTGCAAATGTTCACTTATCTGTAAACTAAGATTTGTCTGCAACAAGCGCCACGATGCCCACGGGCTGTTGCGGGGTCTACAAATCCGAATAAATAAATAATGATAACAGAGGTTCCACAAGTCTAACACTTTCAGCAGTGAGGCTAAATAAGAAAGAATAGGAAAACAACATCATTTCTCTTTCTGGAATTGTATACACGAATTGCTAGACTCAAAGGTTTATTTCTGACACACTTCAGGGGCTGAGTCACTGATTTGGTCTGTTCTTAAACACTCAGCCTTTCATCCTCCTGAGGTCGATAAATGAGTACCACCACAGGTTGGGTGATATTGGGTGTATATTTTTTCTATATAAAGCGCTTAAGCGTAAGTGCTATATAATAACACATCATTATCATTTGGCCCTGGACATCTGCTTGCATTCACAGTCATTTGGTTGGTAATATGGGCCTATACACACTCATCTTAACAATACATATGGTGATCCATTCTTGTATGAAATGTATATCACATTATAGTGATATCGTAACGATATTTTTCGTAGTGTACTTAGGAACAATGCTATGTGATGCCCCTTCCTGTTTTGTCAAGGGGTGAAAGGTTGTGTTACATCACTTCCCGTGATATCACTTTGGGGTGGCTTCAGATGACATCACTTCCTCTGATGTCATCAGAGTTCAAGGGCCATGTGATGTCACTTCCACTACCCCCGGCATTTTGGTGAAATGACGTCCCTGGATTAAAGCACTGGTTAATCGTCCCCAGTGCAGGCTTGAATGCCAGCTAAGTATCTGATAGAATATTATTAACACACAGCCCTCCAGTCTCCTCATAATTACACAGGTTAATCATATTTTTTATTTGTCCTGTTTCACTTTCAGCACACAAAGTGGGCCTGATTTACAAAGAGTTTTTAAATGGGATTTTTAATATTCAAAAACGTTTTTGTAAATCGGAGCCAGTAAGTTTATTTCGGTTCTGGAAACTCCTTGGGGCTGCCCATTGCCGAGTCAAATTAGCCTAGCGTCCCTTTATTTTATATTGGTTTGCATTCAAGGCTTTATAGAGCCGAACGTGCCAACAACAGTCCTTTAAACAATGTATTAGTTCATTCATTGTTTCTTTTATTATCGCACCACTTGAGCAGCAGATTATGAGCACTGGCACTATAGACAGAGGACTAGACAAAGCAGCAGTGGCTCCTTCCTGTGCGGCATCAAGAGAACTACGTACTTTTTCTGAATATATCATAGTCCACATTAATGTTCCCTTTCGGCACACTCTGTCCCGCTAGATGAAAAGTGGAAGAAAGCAAAGGAACGTGCATGTTGCTTGAAGTGTTTTTACTGCCGTTTTACAAAGACAGTAGCATGTCAGCCAGCTGCTCCTTCCTCGGCAGCAGGTTTGATGAATGTTTTTGCTTCTGTTTCTCACATAAAGTAATTTCTGCCGATCCAAATGCCCCATAAACTCTTCATGGACTGAGAACACGGAATGGAAAACGATATCTCTGTTTCTGTAAATTAAAGGCGCAGAGGAACCTGCGATTAACTTTATCTTAACTTTCAAAGAGTTGTGTTCCAGAAGAAAGGGGATACATGAAAAGTGCTACTTAAGCTCACCATTCGATCATGCCCCTTGACAGATATTTTATTTGAATGCATGCATAGTGCACAGTGAAGTGCATTTTATCATTTAAATTAATTGCCAAACGTCCATTTATATTGGACGCTTAACTCGTTTTAGTGGTCTTTTGATTGTCGATTGCGCTTGCTGGCACTATAGTTCAGCGAGAGAAGGGCTTGCTTCTGACCCACACGTGGGAATCCCGGAAAGGCATGCCCTACCGCCTGATACCCATACATTGGTAATAATAACAGCACCTTTTATTACAGTGCCTAGGAGCTGTATGAACCAGGCAAGAAGTGCTATTTAAAAATATTACGATGTGATATTAAAGACTATAACATAAACAATTATACTATCATAACATATCACCATTTTGTGACTGCTCTTGAATATAAATAAAAAAAATAGTAATATAAATGTTGCAAATGTTTTGTGTTTGTGTGGATCCTCAAAGTGTCCAGCCCATCTTAACGTCTCAATTTGAAGATGCCTTTGCGCTAGCGCAAGGCATAGTTGAGGTTGAGACGAAGGGACTACTGATTCACAGAGCGGTTTCCTATGGAATTGCACCATTGTAAAACGCGTTTGTGAATCAGGCCGAAAGTCTCTATGGCGTTTCAGAAAATGACTTTTCCTAATACATTTTGAAGGCTTGCATGAAAAAATCTAAAAATATTTCGAGGTGGACACCTGTGTATGTTCAGTAAAGGCTTTCATAGTTTAAAAAATGTTTATTTTTATCCCATTTTGACCAGCTTTTAACATGGGGTTTCCACCCAAATATTTGAAAATTGTCTGTTCCGATTTTCCTAATTGTTTGCAGGCGCCTAGATTTTATCTGGAGTTGGTGTACTGAAAAACCGTTTGAAAATTGACTTTGCCAATTTTGAGAGATTACAGATGTATCTATATATGACACATGCAAATGACAACTACATTTTCATGGAATAAAATGCAAACTATGTAAAAAATACACGCCAACCAAACACTCATCAACCACACCAGGCATATGCACAATAGCTATAAACACACACAATAAATGCGCTCTCATCTATTGCGGCCACATTCCAATATTTACTTAAGCAAAGAATTACATAATTCAAGCAAATATATGTGCCAAACATTATCATGACCACACACAACATACATACTCACCCCCACTGGGTATGCATTACAACATACACATAATTCAAGCAACAATGTACAGCCAACATTATCATGACCACACACAAGATATGCACTCACCCTCACTGCGTACACATTACAAACATAAGGAAATATATATAATTCAAGCAACAATATGCAGGCAATATTATCATGACCACACAAAATCGACACATTTACCCTAACTCTGTACACATGTGCATAAATACACTCAAGCAAGGAAATACATAATTCATGCAACAATATGCAGCCAACATTTTCATGACCACTCACAACATATGCACCCACCCCCGCTGCATACACATTACAAACATACACTCAAGCAAGGAAATAAACAATTCGAGCAACAATATACAATGAACATTAGGGTGTGCAGTCAACATTTTCGAAACAAAAATGTCAAAAGTCATAATATCGAAAAACAAAAAGTTGAAGAAAAAAAAGTCGAATTCATTTTTTTAAATTATACATTTATTTTGGGATCCCGGAATTAAAAAAAATGGGTAAAAAAAAATAAATAAAAAAGGGGGATCCGGGTGGGGTGGGGGGAACCCCCCCATTTCGAATAAAAAACGTAATTAAAAAAAATGTGACTTTTTTTTGACATTTTTTTTCGATATTTTGACTTTCAACCTTTTTGTTTTCGATTTTATCACTATAAACCGGACATTAGCATGACCACACACATCATACAGACTCACCCCACTTCGTACATATTCCAACATGCACTCAAGCAAAGAAATACATAATTTCAGAAACAATATGCAGCCAATATTATCATGACCACACACAACATACACACTCGCCCTCACTGCATATACATCACAAACATACACTCAAGCAAGGAAATACATAATTCAAGCAACAATATGCAGCCAACAATATCATGGTCACACACAACATAGGCACTCTCTCCCACTGTCACTGCGTACACATTACAACCTATACATAATTCAAGCAACAATATGCAGCCAACATTATCATGACCACACACAACATATGCATTCACCCCCACTATGGCCCTCATTACGACCCAGGCGGTAAGTATACAACATTACCGGCATGGCATAACTAACGTTTATGTGCTGGGTCAAAGCCGTAAAAAGCGGGACATTACGACCCATCGTGCATGAGCATTACGCCATGCCGGTAATGTAAACTGCACCATGGCGTTAATGCCCCCAAAACGGCACCTACCGGCATCGTATCCCACGCAAGGTGCACTACCGCCCCCCCCGACCACCGTTCATAGCGGTGACCGTAGTTAGCGGTCACCGCAATTAGCGGTGACCGTAAATAAGCGGAACTGGAAGTAGCGCCATCGCGGCGGAACGGGAAAGAGCACGGCGGCCATCTTTAAAAACACAATCCATTGGCATCCTCCGCAACCAGTGGACATTCGAGCCTGAGACCCGGCAAATACCATCAGCAACCTTCTTCCTGGAAGAAAATGCCTAAAGTTGTTAAAAAAGCCTGTGACCGCCAGCAGCAAGACCGTTTCACCAGGGAGGAGCTTAACATGCTTGCGGAGACCCTCCAGGAGAACGCCGCAGTGGTATTCTCAAACCAAATGACCAGAGCGGCCATAGCAAAGAAGAAGGCCATATGGGCCCTAGTAGCTCAGCGGGTTAGTGCAGTGGGAACAGTACCCCGCAATTTGAGACAGTGCCGCAAGCGGTGGGACGATCTCCGGCTCCGCATCAGGAGCATCCTATCGGCAAACAGGAACCTGGGCACGGCAACCGGGGGAGGATCGGAGTCCCCTATTAAATTGCAGCCATAGAAGGAGTAGGAGGAATGGAGAAAGGAACCCCGACATCAGGCCATGCAGGTAGGTGGCTCAAATCAAGCCATGCAAAAGTCACCAAAGTCCATTCATGTGAAGTACAATGTTGCCCTATGGTGTAAATGCAACACATCAGCAGGAGACTGCCCAGAGAGACACATCCGATCTCAACCCTGTACACATGCAGTATGCACACCCTAACTGCAGGCACCCACATACCTCCATGCTACTTCCAAACAAAAGGGATACAACCTGTATGCCCCTGCCTCAAATGTGCCGCATGTACTAACTGATAAGATATCAGTCGTCACAATGCCCGCCCAATGTCTGCAGACCCATCAATAACACTTTCCCTCCTTTGCTCCACCACAGGCTCAAATTCCGACCTTGAGGATGAGGACACCACTGCCTCCACACCTGCTAAGAGTGCCAGGACAACAGTGCCAACACCAAAACCCTCCACCTCTGCCGTACCGAGGAAAACCCCACAGCAGCCAAAAACCGTGCCAAGAAAACAGGACAGGGCACTGACAGCCACCCCAGCAGGCAGCACAGTAGCAGCAGCAGCAGCGGACATTTCCCAAATGGTGCCCACAGAAGGGACAGGCTCTGCTGCAAGTAGCACTATTGGGGAAACTGCTGCCATTGCAGCCTCCTCCGACAGCGATGCAGGGATTATTGAGGAGATTGATGTCGGAAGCCCCACTCCTGGGGAGGGGGGAGTTGGTGTGTTCACCAAAATCACTTTTACAATACACTTTTCCTATTTGCACAAATCACATGTGTGGACATTGCTCATTGCGTATGTGTGATTTATTGGTAAACAGTCCCCAGTGTCCATATAACAGACGCACACAGTGCCACAATCGTCATCTCCAGGTGACACCCCCATCCGCGTGTGCTAGAATAATTGGTTGATCAGAGTACTACGCATTTCACGCCCCTCCTGTGCATCGCCGCCTCCATGAGTTGCTGCCCCATCCCCACCCTCATCATCCTCACCGTCAGGTGGTTGCAGTTCTGCGTCAGGGGTTAGGGGCACATTTCGTCTGACGCACATATTGTGTAGCATGGCACATGCCATGACGATCTTTGCCACCTTCTCATGGCGGTACAGGAGTGCCCCACCAGACCTGCTGAGTCAGTGAAACCGTGCCTTCAATAGGCCAAATGCCTGCTCAATCACCACACGGGTACGTGTATGTGCACGGTTGAAGTCCTCCTCGTGCTGGTTCTGTGGGTTCCGGACTGGTGTAAGGAACCACCTCTTCAGGGGATAGCCTGCATCACCTGTATGTGGGCGAGAATGTATGTGTCAGTCATGACGTCTATTTCAAAACATGACGTGCCACCATAGCTTGCATCCAACTGTTACTTTGGACCTCTTTTAAATGCACTAATTGATTCACACTATGCGACCGGTATATGCTCATGGCTCTTATGGACTGCTGTGCATGCCACCAACCAATGTATGCAGGAGGGTCAAGTGCCTTGTGAGTGCCCATCCACTGTGTTCGTTCATGCCGTTTGTTTTGGTGGCCTGGCACGTGTCCTGTGATGTCAACGCTCACATCATTGCAACATCGCTGTCAGCCTCATCATGACCCCAGTGAGCAATACTGATGTTGATAGGGACATTTTCTGGGCCTTGCTGTCTGTGTGATGGTGTGTTGATGTTTCTGTCCGTCATGTGCCTCCTTCATGCGCAGTTATGGGGGACAGGCCTTTCAGTTGATGGTGTTTAGTGACGTGCATGTAGGTCCATTTCGTTGAAGTCAATGTGGTGTGAATTGGTACAATGCACTTGCAGATGGTTGTGTCATGGTTGGGGCACACCTTCATTCACGTGGTGGGGCTGCATACATCGGGCATTAGGTTTAGTGGTGTCAGCTGAAGTTTGTGCTGCTTTAGGGTATGATCTGGCTCTGTTGTCTCTGCTACTCACAGCCAGGTGGAGTATGCATCATTCCTCCCCCCCTTTCAGCCAGGTGGTTTATGCATCATTCCCCCCTCCCTTTCAGCCAGGTGGAGTATGCATCATCCCCCCCTCTCAGCCAGGTGGAGTATGCATCACCCCCCCCTTTCAGCCAGGTGGAGTATGCATCATTCCCCCCCTTTCAGCCAGGTGGAGTATGCATCATCCCCCCCCTTTCAGCCAGGTGGAGTATGCATCATCCCCCCCTTTCAGCCAGGTGGAGTATGCATTGGTACGTCGTTCACCTACCACTTCACATTTCCATGGTCATGACATGAGACTCACCGAGTAGCCAGGATCTTGGCCCTGCATGTCGCTCCATGTAGCGTGGTATTGTGCAGTTCCGAAGGACCATTGAATCATGGGTTGCTTCGGGGAATCGGGCACAGCAATGTGTGATGATCCTGTTGGAGTCACAGACCATTTGCACGTTGATTGAGTGAAATAGTTTACGGTTGCGGTACGGTACCTCCATGGCATGTGGGACCACCAATTCCACATGGGTGCAGTCGATGGCACCAATGCAACCAGGTATGCCGGCTAGTGCATGGGAACCCACCTTGGTGTTTGCAATCTCCTGGGCAGACCGTGGTAATGAGATGTAGTCGTCTGTGTACTTGAGGAGGGCATCAAGCACTTGGATCAGTGTACGTGAGAATAATGGTTGTGAACTGCCATGCAAGTGTCCCACTGTGTGCTGGTAGGTGCCTGTGGCCAGGAAGTGGAGTACAGACACTACCTTCAGTAGGGGTGGGATGGCGGTTGGTGTTTCTATCATGCTGACGATGCTGTTGTGTGTCATGTCTACGATGGCGGTGATGGTGTCCCGGTCCAAACGGTACAGGATGTGGATCTGCTCAGCGGTGAGGTTGAATGGACTGGCTCTGATGCGTGGGATTGTGGGCTGCCTGCGTGGTGCCACTGGCTGTGCTGGTGGGGCTTGCTGGCCCTGCCTTGCCCTCCTTCTCCTCCTGCGTCTCCTCTGTGCAGCCTGTTGTTGTTGTTGTTGTTGTTGTTGTAGTTGAAGTTGTAGCACTTGCATTGCTATCAGGTCCTCCAGCCCCAGCATTGCTAGTCCTATTGGAATCATTGTGGCATGTGACTGGGTGTGGGAAGGGGTGGGATGTGCTCTTTATGTACTTCCTGAGTCTGTATTGCCTCCACCTGTGCTGATTCTGTGCACCTGTGGCAGCTGGATTCACTGCACAAGGCCCTTTACGGTTGGTTCGCACTTGCGTATTTAGCACCATGCCTGTAAGGTACTTAACGGGCTGGGTGATAGCGTTAGGTGCATGTCCTCTTGGGTCGTCATTCGCGTAGCTTTGCGCCATGCCGGTATTTACAGTGTGGCAGGTCGCGTGCATGCGTCTTTGGTGCAGTTAGCGGCAGCGTTAACTACGATGCCGCTAATGGCATCGTAGTTAACGGTCACGGGTCATGATCGGACCTAGCGGAAAACGATGCCGGTAATGATTTACCGGCATCGTTTTTCACTTACCGCCTGGTCGTAATGAGGGCCTATGTACATATTACAGAAATACACTCAAGAAAGGAAATACGTAACTCATGCAACAATATGCAGCCAACATTATCATGACCACACACAAAATACAGACTCACCCCCACTGCGTACAAATTACAAATCTAAACTCAAGCAAGAAAATAAATAAATAATTCCAGCAACAATATTCAGCCAACATTATCATGACCATACAAAAAATCCACATTCACTGCCATTTACCACACATTACAGGTACACACTTAAGCAAGTCAATGTATCATTCAAGCAACAATATGCATCCAACATTATCATGGCCACACACAGCATACACACACCCCCCATTGCATACACATTCCAACATATATACGAGCAAGGAAATATATAATTCCAGCAACAATATGCACTCAATTGTATCATGAACCTACACAACATACACACTCACCCCAACTGCGTACATATTACAAGCTTACACTCAGCAAGGCAATAAATACATAATTCCAGCAAAAATATGCAGCCAACTTTATCATGACCATACAAAATACACATTCACACCCACTTTGTACACATTAAATATATACACTTAAGCAAGGAAACATATAATTCAAGCAACAATATGCAGACAACATTATCATGTCCACACACAGCATACACATTCATCCCCACTGCATACACATTACAACATATACATATTTCAAGCAACAGTATGCAGCCAACATTATCATGACCAACACCATAAACATTCACCCCGACTGCGTACACATTACAAACATACTCTTAAGCAAGGAAATACATAATTCAAGCAACATTATGCAGCCAACATTATCATGTCCACACACAGCATGCACACTCACCCCCACATTACAACAAACACTCAACCAAAGAAATACATATAGCCAGAAACGATATGCAGCCAACATTATCATGACCACATATAAACATAGGCACTCACACCTACTGCATTATGTGCAAGCTCGAAAGAGGACTCAGACCAGAGGAAAATGGTATAAACATAGTCATATTTAAATAAAAAGAAAACATCTTACTGACTGACTCAAAGAAAGTAGCCTTCCTTTTTTTTTTAAAAAACTTTTATTTATTTAGCCTGGTAACACAAGAACAGGTGAGTAGCATTCAAGGCATGTACTATCAGAACAATACAGGTAGTACAGACATATAGCGCAGGTGAAAAAGCCGGTTTATGAACATGAGGGATACATCCGAGGTGGGTGCGGAGCAGGTAGGGGGCAGTTCAGGAGGTGGAGGTGGAGTGTTGGGGGGAGAGAGCTGGAGATGCCAAGTCTGAAGCAGTGTCAGCGGGGGACATTAATGAGCAAAACTTTGACCAAACAACTCTGGGTCTTGAGTGGGATGGCTGTTGTACAGCCTAGGATTCTTCGGTATCCGAGGCCCATGTGACTGCCCTGAGCCACTGTGCATGAGTAGGCCGGAGCCAGCAGAGTAATATAGAGCGTACTGCAAGTAGCATGCAGAGGCCAGCCAGCTTCTTGGAGTCTCGGCGAAGCTCAGGAAAGTCATGGAAAAGACACCTCATTGGGGATGGAGTGATAGGGTACTCGAGGATAGCTGACATAGTAGAGCATACTGCGCCCCAGAATTGGGTGAGACGGGGACATGACCAGATCATGTGGATATAGCCAGCGTCATCACAGCCACACCTAGGGCACCTAGGGGAGAGGTCATTTGAGATATGGTGCATTCTGTTCGGGGTGTAGTGGCATCTGTGAAGCACCTTGAATTGGATCAGTTTAAGGTGGGAGTTGAAGGATACCCCATGAATGCGTGCACACATCTGGGCCCACCGTTCGTCGGTCATTTCCAGCCCGAGGTTATCCTCCCAGGCATGCCTTAATTTGGAAAATGCAGGGGCCGATCTGGCCTGCACCAGAGTGTAGAGTCTGGAAACTTTGCCCCTCGTGGCAGTGGGAGAGGATAGTTCCGTAACTGCAGGCTCATCAGGCGGTAGTGCCGGGAAACTGGGGTATTTGTGTTTCAGAGTTTTCCAGAGGGATGAGTACTGAAGCCGAATGGAGGGTCTCTGCCTCAGGGACAGTGGGAGGTCGGGCCACTCTATGAAATTGCTCTGTTCAAAAACGTCCCGGAGCAGTTAGTTTCCAGCCTCGGCCCACCGACGAACAGTGAGGGATGGTACGTGTGGGACCTCTGGGAGGAAGTTCCAAAGCGGTAGGTTACTGTGAAAGGGATGGGTGATGCCTAGTAGTTGCCATGTTTTAGATAGGGCCAGAGACGTGCAGGCCGCCGGGTCGAGTGAGTCTAATGCCATCAGCATGGGTGTGACAACCAAGGAGCGGATATCGCGGTCGCTGACTGATATCTTTTCGAGTATGATGTATATTGGAGTTGTGACACCAGCCAGTACTTGAGGAAGTCAGGAGCACCGAAGCCGCCAACCTCCATTGGGGTGGCTAAGGTCCTGAGTTTAAGCCGGACCGTGCCAGAGTGCCAAAGGAAAGTGTTAAAGATACGAGTCAGCGCCTGGAAGAATCCACTGCCCGGCCACTGGGGAATATTGGTGGACCTGAACAGGAGCTGGGGCAATACTACCATCTTCAGTATCCCTATCCTGCCCGCAAGTGAAATCGGGAGTCTGCTCCAGCCCAGTGACTTTGTTGTAAGGTTTGTGAGGTATTTTTGGTAGTTTTCCTCAGAGACCTGTTCGAATTGACGAGACACTACTATGCCTAGATAGGTAAAGTTTGACTGAGCCCAAGTGAATCCCAGAATATCAGAGGGAGGGGGTGTAGCGTCAGTGAGCAGGAAAAGGGTGGATTTAGAGCAGTTCACTTTGAGACCAGAAATACGACCAAAGAGGATAATGTCATCCAATATCGGAGCCAAATTGGTGTTAAGGGAGTGGATGAAGAGAAGGGCATCATCAGCATACAGGGACACTTTATCCGAGGAACCGGCGGTACGCAGGCCCCTATGTGCATGACATTGGCGAAGCATGTCCGCAAAAGGTTCCATCACTATTGCAAAGACTAGGGGGGAGAAGGGACAACCCTGCCTCGTGCCCCAAGCTATTTGGAAGAGGGGGGAGCATCTGTCTTCAGTGCGGACCCTGGCCACAGGATTGGAGTAGAGCAGCCTGACCCAGGAGAGGAAGCAGGGGCCAAATTTGCATTTTTTGAGAACCCACCAGAGATACTTCCACGGGACATAGTCGAAAGCTTTTTGCGTGTCGAGTGTCGCTGCTACTACGTGAACATTTGGGTTAACCCTGCTTATAATGTTGATGAGGCGCCTCAAGTTCAATGAGGTGGAGCGCCTCGGAATAAATCCCTCTTGGTCAGGGTGAATTATGAGTGGCATTTGGGGAGCGAGGCGTAGGGCTAGTAGTTTGGCATAGATCTTGACGTCACCGTTGATAAGTGAAAGTGGATGATAGGAGCCACATTGAGTGGGGGGTTTACCAGGTTTCAGCAAGACGGTTATTGTGCTTCGCAAAGCGAAGGTGGGAACTGGCCTGCCTCCACTGATTCTTCCCAAAGGGCCATTAAGCGAGGGAGTAGGAGTGATTTGAAGTGTTTGTAGAATTCGACGGGGATGCCGTCTGAACCTGGGGATTTGCCTGATGAGAGTGAGTCTATGGCATCCGAGAATTCCTTGGGGGTGAATGGGTTCTCAAGAGAGCTGATGGTCTCGGGGGAGAGGATCGAGAGGGGGAGATTGTCTAAATAGGAGTCGATTTACACCATTGGGGCGCTATCCGCATTGGCATATAGGGATTCATAAAAAGAAAGAAATTTGGAGTTACTATCTCGCGGTGAAGTGGCCAGGGTTCCATCAGGTCTTTTCATTCCATTGATGGGTGGAGAGCCAAACTCTCAGCGGAGAAGCCTGGCGAGAAAGCGGCTTGGGCGTTTGCCCTTGCCGTATTTCCTCACAAGGCCCGGGCTGTCCAGAAACCTCAGTTCACGGTCTGCAAGAGAGCAGAATGTGTCAAGTTCCGTACCTATTGACGCTAGGATTTCCGGGGTTTGATGTAGCGAGCATTGGGCTTCCAGTACGGAAAGCGTGGCTTCGCTTTCAATAATATCCCTGCGAATTGTTTTGAGGATAATGTTTTCCTTGGACAGGGCGATACCTCTAATATAAGCTTTAAAGGACTCCCAGAGAGTGGCCTGTGAGGACACCGTATTGGTGTTAATTTCAAAGAATTCCTCAATTGCCGTCTCCAGCTCGGAGCTGAAGACAGGGTCGAGGAGGGAATGAGGTTTCATTCTACAGTGTCTGATTTGATCGCGGTCCGGACCCCAACACAGGGTAATAGTCACTGGTGAATGATCAGAGAGGGTTCTGGGAAGGATCGTTAGGTGAGATACTTTCCTTGTGAGTATGTCAGACACTAGCCACCTTTCAATTCAGGAATTGGAATCATGCACCGAAGAATAGAAGGAGTAGGAGCGGGAGTAGGGGTAGAGAAGCCTCCATGCATCCACCAGGGCCTGGCGGGGGAGAGATGACAGTGTAGTGTAAGCAGCTTTGGAAAGTTGGCGGGGTCTGGAACCGGATCTATCTAGGTCTACATCGAATATCATATTAAAGTCACCTCCCAAGAGGATTGGTATCAGCGGGAAACTGTCAAGGAGGGACGTGAGGTGTAAATAGAACTCCAGATCATCACTGTTGGGGCCATTGATATTTAGCAGAACCTCCTCCTTATTTTGCAGGGTACCATGAAGAAGCACATATCTTCCCTGGGGGTCGATCTGTGTAGATATGGAATGAAACTTAAGGCTCCTGTGAATTAGGGTCATAACCCCACGGCTTTGGGTAGAGTAGTTAGTATAGTACCTTTGAGGGCCCCACATTTTGGCAAATTTTTCACAGTACTCAGTGCATGCACATGAAACAGAATTTTGACCCCATGGTGTTTGGCCTGAAGCTGTAATTGCCTCATTTACTTTCCCAGACCCCGCACATTCCAGCTCATGAATGTCAAGTTGTCCTCTATTAACAGTCCAGGGGTATTTGTTAGAGATTACGGGTGGACAGGATGGCGACCCAAATGTATGGTGCACCGCATGACCAGTCCTGCAACAACATCGGGTCAGTATTGCCCTGTGCTCTACCTCTTCCGTGGATACCAAGCTTTTTTTAACATAAAACCCAACACCACCCACCCCCACCCACATCCCACCCCCAAACAGAGGAATGATAAGCCCGTACCCAAACAACCAAATCCAAACCAATGACATCAACGCCGGGGGGGCCTGTGAACTGGCCTGGCGGTGATGCTCCAGACCGGAAGGCAATTTGAGGATGAACATGGTGCCTAATAATAACAACGTGTGCAACCCAGGCAGGACCCTACCCGGGGGGGGCGAGGCACAGTCGCACAATAGAAAAACAATTTGCTCAAGGTTGGGAGGAGTAGATCCTCTCAATCAACCAATTCAAGAGAGCCACCATGCAGCAGGCAGACTGTTGTAAACGCTGCCTGCCATGGGCACGTGTTCACTCAGTTGCACGGCCGGGAGCAAACATGCAGGCAAATGGCAGCTTATACACGTGTATGTCACAATTTGTCCGGCACATTTGCACTCCACTGTGCAAACTACCAAAATATAGTGCCAGGGAGCCGCCTATGTGTAACGGCTCCCTGCTGCCAAATTACAGTCGGGAGCAAAATGAGCTCCTTTGTGAATTAGGCCGAATAAAGTAAAAAATGCAGCGACAGAAAAAATACACACAGGCGGGTCCAGGGAAAACATAGGATTTGCCGTTGCCCCGATTGTGCTCACTCAAGTACTCCACTGGCATATGTTACTGTGCTACAGAATAACTGCCCATCTATTATATGCTGCTTTAAGTGGGGAGGGGTTGGTTCACAAAACCTTGCTTTCCAAGTAAAGAATCCATCTCTTTCTTAATGGTTAAAAACCACTTCTCGTTGCAATTTTCAGTAGCCATAATGAATGCATGTCAAACATTTGTGAACTCCCTAAAACTAGTACAAGCGTTTTCAACTTTTTAAGCCACCATCTTTACCTAGGTAGATTTGGGTTGCATGGATTAGTACCTATCTTTCTAGAATATGCATTGCCATTTTCCTAGTTTTTCTTCTTACAAGGTTTATAACTATGTTTGGATATTTGGATGGGTCCTGATTCTGTCTTGTCCTTAATGTGGGCTCTGATGTGTTGGGAAGAGCTCCAGAATCAAGATTGCGCTCTTGGCCATCATCTTCACTACTAAAGAAAGGAGTTCTCAAAACAGAGATGGTTTCTTGCAAACTCCAACCCATACTCTGCAGGGGTGTCCTAATAAAGGCTTTCTCGTGCCTGGCAAAACTGAAGCTTACTTCTGATAACACATAAATCCAGTATTGATTAAGCGTTGGTAATGTCCAAAGGATAAACACCTAAGAACCTTTCTGTTTAATCCAGGCACAGTGTACATTATTTCTAAACGTACCTAGAATATTTTCCGGCTCAGACTTTAGTTTATATCTGGTGTTTGCATTGTAGAAAATCGTCTGGCATCGTCATTTCTCCTAAAGGACACACCAATGAATGTGGTTACAGTACTGCCCAATGCAAGAAATAACAGAAAAGGGGCAAACAGTACTTTACTCCTGATGTAGATATAGATTTGCTATTGGCTTGTCTGAAAGTCGACAAGAGGCATAGGGCCTGCAGAACCACTGATCGTAAACTACGCCTGCAGTCATTACCACATTCCTGGATTCTTATGGGCCGAATGTGTGTCTGTATCTGTCTGGGAGACACATAGGATGCATGACCCCTTTATTTGTTTATTATTTCTAGAGCGCTCCTCACCCTGAGGTATCTGGGCACTTTACAAGAATATGCATTTTCTTAGTCACAATACAAAGGGTAGCAAGTTAACTACAATAAGATAACAGAATGAATACAAAGGGAAGCAAGTTATCTACAATAAGGTAACAGAATGAATGGAATACCACATTGTATGTGTAGGATGCACCCTAAATCAGATGCAGGTTAAGGTGCCTATTGTGAAGTTGGCTGCCAGGAAAGTTCCTCTCTCTGCCCCGTTGCCAGCACCTATCGGGACTTCCGCATGAGGAGAGCAAGAAGCAAAGGACAGGGTTGTGAGTGGGTATAGCCTGCTACTTGCACTGGAGTTTATCCTCTTCTAGGGCTGCCAGTGAGCCACACTTCTCAATCATCTTAACCATAAGCCAACCATGCAACCCCACTGCTTTACCCCACACTCAAATTTCCATTTCCACCAGCAGTGAGGGAGAAGGTTGAACGTCTCTCGGAAGGGTTGCCCCTGTAGATGTCCTGCCTACTGGAGGCAGGTCAGGCAGGAAGCAAGTCGGCACGGAGCAACACAGGTTCGATCCCCAGTTCCTCGCTTAGAAACCTCTGGGCATTAAGCAGGTTATAAATAACCAATCATATCATGCAACAGTGACACTGGGGGAGGCGGGGGCACACCACATAGTTGTTGATTGGGGAGTAGAGAAGGACCACCAGGCCCCACCCGGGGATCAATAGTGCTTAAATGACGGCAATGGCCTGCGTTAAAGAGCGCTATATACAGTAGGTTAATTTAAGCCTCAGAAGACACTTGATCAAAAGGATTTTAATTTTTTTTTGGTTAAATGCATTTCTATCTGGTGCAGCTACTCATAGTTAACAGACAAAATAAACCTTTTCTTTCAGAGTCCACCTCAGCCTTTTTACACGTGATACGAAAAATCACTTCACAATCTAAAAAGTATTTATTGAACTTTTTTCAAAACATAGGTAAAATTACACCATGCAACATATGTGATTCTGAAAATCAACCTACGACACACTTTTAGAGACAATATACAATAAAATGCATAACATAAAATATAAATCAGCAAATTCCATGTCCAAAATATGAATGGAAACATGGTCCCACATGTTTCAATCCTCTTTCTGGTGAGGGATTTTCAACAATAAGTCCGTGCTCAACAAACTTCAAATACTGCAGAATAATGCACTTAGAGCAGCATTAAATATACCCAGTAGAGAGCACATCTCAGCTACAAGAAGACACCACAAATGGATCTCCATAAAGGAAAAGATTGAACTCAAAACCTTGTGTCTCACCATTAAAGCTCTGAATCATACAGCCCCACCCTACCTCACTGAATAATTCACCATGAGATCATCCGCGCGGATCACTAGATCTTCCAACAGATCCGGTCTGGTGATCCCAAGATATAACTTAAAAAGATCGGGGGTGGTGCAGTTTCCCGGTCATGGCCACCCAACTGTGGAACACCCTCCCACCTGCTATTAAATCAATCCAGGTATTCTCCAACTTCAGGAGAAATGTCAACTCCTGGCTACTCACGAAGAACTAGACAACAGTAACTATTAGCCTGAACCTCAGCAGTTAAGAACCTCAGCTCAATAATCAATGAAACTGCTTAGATAATCCAATTTCTGCCCCTATGTTTTCCCGTCACCTGCTCTGTCTGCTCTCTTGGCACGTTAGTAATTTACTGATGTAACTGTAACCTTAATATAATACCTATGTCTGTAACTTCTTCCTGTAACAATCTGTACTCACTGCAATGCCTTTGTATGACCAATCTGTATTAAGTATAATTTCCATGTCTGTAACTACTTACCTTCCTTTAGAGCGCCCAGATGCCTCAGGCTCATGTGCGCTATAGAAATACAATAAACAAACAAACAAACAAACAAACAGGTACAAACATGTTTGAAGGTGATCTCAATCTTTTAGAACCAATCCTAAATGTGCATATGTAAATGTTTGTGAAGTGCTCCTCACCTTTTTCCTAGTAATGAGTACAGGTAGGCAGATTCTGTAATATTTTCAGGGTTCATGAAATTGGTGTGTTCCAGTTGACTCACATCCTCTGTAGGGAATCACGTGTGGATAAATATATTAGGTTCTCTTAGTGTGGGAGTGGGAATTGAGGCCTCACGGACAAAGGTGGTTCTAACCTACCCATACAACAGCATCTCCTGCGATATGGCTTGGAGTTAATAAACTAGCTGCAGAACCACACATGTGTCTTTAGTGAAACATTTCTTATTTAGCGACAGACCACTGTCAAACCTAAAGTAGTGGAGAAGATGCTGGGCATTAATGGAGGGCATTAGTGGAATAGCTGCCATCCTGCTGAATGTAAGTGCGAGTTTGATGTGAGTGTTGTAATCACACTGTGGAAGGGTGGACTGAAGCCACATAGCAACATTGCATTTTTATACTAGATATCGTCTGTAAACCGTAAACCATGTTTAAGAAGAATTTGTTAAAAGCACAATTTTGCATTTCAAAGCTCAACGTTTTCAAATTAGCTCTTCTAAAACTTTGAAGTCTCACTGGTTAATGTGTTTTTCAAATATATAAAATTTAAAGATGTTCAATATTAGTTTCTATTTATCGAGTAGTAAAACAAAACAAATGGCGTCTAGTTTTAAACAGTTTCTTCCTCATTGTCATATTGCAGACTTTTACTGCTGTAGCTATAAAATAATGCCTAAATTAGACAGAGAAATAATTGACAGCATTTTGGAATTTTTGCACATTTTGGATCTTGTGTCTCAGACATACCAATTTAAATGACATAGGTGAAGGTCTGTTGTATTCAGGATACTAGACAATCAATCACAAGTATATGTTAAATCTAAATGTTTCTATCTCAAACATCGCCTTGTAACTGCAAGGCATTATGGGTACCTGCTCTAGGAACATATGTCAAGTGATTCCTAGCTCCACACCATATACCATGTGTGATGTTTAGTAACCCATGATGCCACTTAAGTATTCCTCAAAGTGTGTTCCTCTGTTCAACGCAGTTAGGAGTTTTGAAAAGGAACATTAGTGGGGCCTATGCCAGACAAGGTGGCTTCTCCTCAGGCACTCTCCCCACCCTCCTTCATAAAATCTGTGTTTTCTACTGCCAGTCGGGATACCGCCCAATGTGTGATGAGGCCCAAAATGTTGCCCTCACCTACAGCACAAACCAGTGGACCGAATTCTGTCAAACCTTTGCAAGGATCTCGTTTCTGCTTCCAGGTGCACAGGACATAGCTCTGTGGATCTAGCAAGGGGCAACCAGGCTGGTTCCTCAACAGGAGCCAATATTCTTGGAGATCAAGATGACTTTTTCTGGGACTCTAGATGGACCCAATTGTTATGAAATGATATGGCATTTATAACGTGCCTGTACACAAGTGTTTCTAGGCATGACAAGACATGGAGGAAGAAACAGACGGAAGACAAAACAACAATCTTACTAGGCATGTGTCATTCAGATCGCGTAAGTACAGGGCAGTGGAATGGGAGAGGTTCCAAGGGGTTGGCCGGGAGGGCGAAGTGCAGGTAGTCAAAAAGTGCAGCCGGCCGGTGGCTCATAAGTGCAGAGAGAGGGGACCCTAGGGTTACAGACACAAACCACAAGTGCTGGGGGAGCCAAGAGGCAGTGCAAGGTGCAACTGGACATGCAAGGACCTGGACCCAGGTTCACAGAGTGGCCCGGTGACCAGTGTGTGGAGCAGATGGGTAATCAGTAGGGGAGATGAAGAGAGAAAGCAGAAGCAAAGAGGAAGGTCTTGAGTTGCTTCCAGAACCGTAGGTGGTTCTGCTCAAGTTTGAGAGAGGCAGGGAGGCTCTTCCAGAGGGAGGCCCCAGCCGAAGATACAGATCTGCCTCCAACTCTATGCTTGGAGAAGCGACTGAACCTCAGAGAGTTGAAGGTGGATGAGCGGAGAGCTTGAGAAGGGAAATGTTTAGGAAGAGGGAGTTGGAGGTAGTGCAGTCCCAGGCCCCAGAATGCCTTGTGGACGATGCAGAGGGTCTTGAACTTGATCATTGTTGCTGCGGGAGCCAGTGAAGAAATTTCAGAGCTGGAGAGATACAATCCCTGGGCTTGAGTCCAAGGAAAAGTCTCACAGTCCTGTTCTGGATAAGTTGTAGAAGACTGAGAGTAGAGGCAGGAAGATATAGAAAGAGGCTGTTACAATAGTCTAGCCTAGAGAGGACCAGAGCTCTGGGGAAGGGTGAGCTTCTGGGGGAAAGTGAGGAAAGGAAGAATACCTCTGAGGAGGTGCGGCTGATAGTTTGACTTCTTAGAGACGTCAGAGATGTGGGGAGTGAAAGAGAGGATGGAGTCGAAGATGACACCAAGGTTTTTAGCCTCACAGGTAGGAGCAGGAAGAGGGGCCCAGAGTGGGCGGCCAGAGAGAGACAGGAAAGGAGGGAGCTGGTGTTCCGATAGGTTGGATCTCTGTCTTACTGGCATTAAGGCAGAGATCATTGGTGGTACACCACTCCTGAATTGCGGACAGGCAGTCTTCAATGAGAGAAGGAGTAGAGGTGGCAGAGGGGAGCCTCAAAGAGAGCTGAGTTTCATCCGCATAACACGGAAAGTTGGAGCAGAGAGCAGCCAGGTATTGGTTAAATGGCCAGGGAGAAAGGTTAGACAACTGGGGAACACCACAGGAAGAGAGAGAGATAGAAGAGAGGAAGGACTCCAGCTGCACCTGAGAGGGTCGATCAGTGAAAAAGGAGGTCTGCCAGGGCCTGATCAGTGATACCCAGTTTATCACAGAGGCGACTGACAGGATGGCATGGTTGACCGTATCAAAAGCAGAAGAAAGATTGAGGAGAATGAGGATGGAAGGAAGGTTAGAGTCAAGGTTAGAGAGCAGGTCTTCACAGATTTTCAGGAGAGCAGTTTCGGTGCTCTGGCAGCTCTGAAGCCAGACCTGTGGTCATGGACACAACCAACAGATTCAGACTGAAGATTAAGCTGGGAGATGGCCAGCTTTTCCAAGAGTTTGCCCAGGAAAGGAGTGATGGAGTTCGGCTGCTAGAATGCCAGAGAGGAAGGATCGGCAGAGGGCTTGTTTAGGAAGGGGTGCGCAAGGGAGTGCGTAAGTGCTACAAAACATTTAGAAATTTGCATACTGGGATGTTGTAGCCATCTTGAGATCGCTCTGTCCAAGGGCTAGGCATAGAAGGTTACAATAAGTCCCCCAAAATTAAAAATGCCTTTCAACAGTGGTTATATGTACCACCTATAGGGTCACTGTGACCACTGTGATAGGCCATAGGCGAGGTCTAGTTGCCACTTTCAAAGGCATTATCAAATGCCATGCCCCAGGCTCAGTCACCAGTGCCATTACTACAGGTCATGGCTACTGGATTTTTCTGGGGGCTCAGTGGCCAGTGACCACCTTGAGATGCTTGTGGAGCATATCGCATGGCCAAAGGCGTGGCCTGGCTAAGAAATGCACTGGGTCTGGGCACGGGCCATCGCTGATGGCTACTTCAGGGTGCCAGTAGCCACTGAAGACCATGATGCATAGACTGGGGCATGGTCAAAGCCCCTGAGGCAGCCAATTTAGTCATTAGTTATGCCCGGCAGCAATGCCCGGTAGACTTATAAGCATGACTCTGTTTTCGGGAGATGCCTCAAAGCAATGACGCCGCAGATTTATTGGATGAATCGGGAGTTCCAGTGGAAGGGCCTAAGGTCTGCCCTGGTCAAAAGTTTCTAGTTCCCGTTGCAGGTTCATTGGGTGGGTTGTCGGTTCCTGGGGCAGGGTCAATGGTTCTGCACTTGTCAAAAAAGTAACTGAATATGGCAGCAGGCTATTCCTAGTGGGACATTCAGGTGGCTTAATACTGTCAATGGCGGCCAGAGACCATGCCCCAGCCAAAGTGCCTACCAGACACAGCTGCAGTCCATGACCGGGGATTTTGATGATACGTTAATGTGTATCATTAAACAGAAATATAAAATTGAGTGTGAAACTTTGGTTAAAGAGACCTTACGTTCAAGTTTCCCTCAAAATAAAATCAAATTCAGTAAAACAATATCCTTCAGGAGATGCTATGGTTGAAGCGCAAGACAACAACCAAAAACAAATTGTGGTGGGTGTAGTTTATAAAGCAACCATAACTCCACCATTACCAATGTAACAACTTAGCTCCACGTCTGAATCCACATATTCCGCCACAAACGCCATGCACATCCGCAAACTTCACACAGTGCTTCCACCTTCCCCAGTTGCCATGAACCTCCGGTGGATCCTGACCCTTCTTTCTGGCACAAGGCCCTGAAGCAGACCATGTTTGCTCCCGCTCTCAGAGGTCGCATCATGCTTTACTCTGAGTCCCCAAAGTCCGGTTTGGTATCTCATGTGTAAGAGTAGTCCAATGATGTGTCCCGCTCCCTTTCAGACTTTCCACTCATGCATTCCTATTAATATCCAGGAAATTTCCATTTTACAACTTGTTCTTGGCCTCTGTCAGAAGTAACACGCAGCTCAAAAGGCTGCTGTACTGTTGGTTTGAAGTGAAGGGTTTAGAAAGGAAGACAGCACGACAAGGGTGTTGCTAGGTCTGGGCACACCACAACTGCTCATTGCGTCATTGCCCAGGTCAGCATTGAGTGACCCATCTAACTAACTTTGGGAGCCAACAGGAAGCCATTTTAATTCTGCATGGCAGGAGAAATTTGTTTACGCGTATTCTGGCAGAAGATACTGTGTGTGATACAAGTAAGCACGGGCATGGCCTGCAAACTAAACACTTGCTGACTGATGCTAAAATACCCGTACCTATAATGCTGGATCCTGGAGAGAAACATTTCCGTACAAGGAGTGTCCTATAATCTTGATGAAAAAGAGGGAACACTTTCAAGAGGAAACACCTTTGGAAATTAGAGCATTGAATCAGGACATTGGGCCTCATTACGAGTATGGTGGTAAGGCAACAACGGCGCTGGTATCGCTACCGGCAGCGTTGCTGCAGTACCGCCATACTAGGCGTTCTGCTTGCGGGTACCCTTGCAGCCACCAGGTCTGACCTGGTGGCCGTACTGGCACCGGCAAGCAGAACCTGATGGTAGCAACGGTACCGTTATTATCGGTACCGTTGATGCCACCCTCCCAATTCCCATTGAGCCGTATGGGGGCTCAAATGGGAATTGGGATGTCCTGGGCCCGGCACCCGCGCAAGGGGAATTACCGGGTCTGCTGAGGTAGGAATGACCCGGTGATTCCCCTTTTGCGGATGCCGGACCACGATGCGAGTTTGGAAGTAGCCCTGCCGGTATAACCGGCAAGGCTACCTTCAACCTCGTTGAAGCTTTAGGAAGAGAAGGCGGTGAAAATCCTACCGCGTTTGGGCCTGGACTACTTCTGAATCATTTCAGAGATGACTCTTCCCCTTACCTGGTGCCTGGCATCTGGCACCTTTCAGTGTGCAGCCACTGCTTTTACAGTGTCGACCATGCCAAGGTGATTAAAACATGATCACTTTATAAATGGGCAGAGCTCTTCGGGATCGCGTTTCGCCACACTCAGAGACCTTGGCTAAGGCCAAGGTAAATTTGGCTTGACTTTGGAAAAATGGAAAGTTAAAACTTGGAGAAAGTTTAGTCTGGCAACAGCTCAGCTCTTGGATGAAACAGCACACAGCTCTGCCTTGATCCACTGCAAATGTCAAAATAAGATGATTTTGTGCAGGAGCGGCAATCATATTTTTAGCACACACGCCCCAAGGAACGAATAATGCAAGTCGTTTCTGTTACTGTGAAATTAATTACAGGGGGAGACGGAGACTTCAGCACATCAGACACCTTCGTCGGCTGGCATGCGAGGCACGGTTGCTGATGGCCATCGCACTCAGTTCCGCGACTCCCCGCCGAGATGTCACAACAAAATGCCAAATGTTTCCATAGCTCTGCAAAATTGAAAACCAAAATATTGACTTTTTGTGATGCACATTTGCTTATATCTTCCAATGCAACCGGAAGTGTTCATCTGCGGTTCTCCTGCTAAATGTTGAACTCCCCCCCCCCCAGGTACTCAAAACTGCAAATCGAACAGGGAGTAATATTGATAATTTTGGGCTGTATGGTGAGTCCAATCCACTTATACAGTGCTTTTAAATTAAAGCCTATGTGCATTTGGCATGGTGTCACACATGGCCACAAGGGGCTTCGCCTGTACCTATCACAGTGGCCCAGGTCAACGGCAACCAGTCAAAAACCATAGACAACTAACATCATTTAGGGAGGGAATAGGAACATTAACATTGGCAATGCCAGTACACGCAATTCACAAAATGGCATTGCACAGAGAATGACCAATTTTGAATTCAATCGGCCCTTGATTGACACAGAACAAGATATGCATTTTATTACAAAAACAACATTTTTCTGTATCACTTCCTTAGCTTTTTGTAGACATGAGTGTGTGAGGCAGAGGGGTTGGGGGTAAGTATGCAGTTGGCACGTTGGTGTGTGCTTGTAAATTCTCAGTGAGTGTGTGTACGTGTGTGTGTGGTGACTGACTGCACTTGTGTTTATTCAGTTGTATGCATACAGATACATACACACAAGCGTTTCTGTCTGTGTCTGTCGCTTCTGCATATGACTAATTGACACATCAGTATTTGAATGTATATGTTTTGTTGTTTTCTTGCTAAAACATTTCTACAAGAAGTGGTGTACAGAGAGGAAGGAATACAAATAGCAGAGGCAGTGCCTATTTACGGTGCTTTCACAAAGTTTCAATGATGATACTAGTGAAGGCAAGCAGAGTAAGTATTTACTATAGTTGCAATATGTACACTGTGACGGTATGACAACCCTCCACACACACCTTATACACCATCACATCCCATACAACCCAACTCCATATAACATACTTCCATGTATGTCTCCAAGTCCAAAAACATAGTAACTTCTGAGACAAGGAAGACCTTAAGGAGACCTACTTAACAAGTACTGGGACGAGGCGGTGTGGAACAAGGAAGAGTAATGGTGAGAACTTTAATAAACAGTCTAGTCTCCTATGCCCACTTGTGATAAAACCAAAAGAAGGACTTACCTTTTTGTCAAGCTGGCTTTCAAGCCAGCCCCTGAGCTACAGCAGGCATGGAAGCTGTGATGTGCGAGATCAGAGAGACGGTGGAGACCGGAGAGCAGAAGATGCTGGCGAATTGCAGAAGGCTGATCTCCAGGACCAGACGTGGGTCTGTTCTTTGATTGGGAGGCCAGTCAGGGGTAAAGGCTCCATAAGAAAGTGGGACGTGAGGTCCTAGAGCCATAGTTACATTGACAACAGTCATGGGTCACAGAAGCAGACACCAGAAGCTGAAGTGTGCAGAAGGGGAACGAGCGGCCAACACCAGTATCCAGAAGAGCCACTGCCATGTGCAGTAGTTCCTAAAGGTAATGGGGGTTGACGGTTGGACCGGCTGGTACACAGGGAGTATAGCAATGTCATGAATAGTTTAACTGATGGAATTGCTATGATCATGGTGAGAGCATGCTAGTTGTGCTGGATGAGCAGAGGGATGGAGTGAGAGGCGACACAAGGAGGCATGAGGCAGGAGTTTGTTGAGAGTTAAAGAGCAGAGAGTGCGAGTGGGAGAGAAGAGGGAAATGCAATCAGGTGGTCGGGCACAGATCTTGGATAGATTTGGAGGCAAGGAGTTGAAAGCTGAAGACAGATCCACCTGCCATGGTGTCTATACTGTGAGCTTGAAGAGGAGCTAGAAAACCATGTAAGCTACAGTGTCACTGTGACCGCTGCAGCAAACACTGCCAGCCCACCAAGGCACACAGGATTCACCACCTTAGAAAGGGCAACTAATACTTAACTCCATTTAGAACTCCTGTTGCTTCTTGAACAATAAATCATGCTCAATTCCTTCCTGATGAACCACTCAACCAGAGTGGCGAAACACGTGTAGAGGGATATTAATCAGCATTCCTACAGAGGACGGGGGATCATTATTTTGAAGAACAACTCTATCTACTTTAAGAACAAGAAAGACCAAATGTGTTAATAATCAAGGTATTACTAAGCTATCCTGAATTGGACAATCAATTAGACTATCAAGATTAACTATTTTAATACTTTACCATTCAAGAAATAATTTTTCACAACAAATTGTGTCAATCTTAAAGATTCTTCTCACTAGCCACATTACCCACGTGAAGATGTATGCGTGCTGGCTCAGGATTTGAGCTGTATTCCTCTTTATCTCAACTATACACAATTGGGCAGACACAATTAGAAGGCTTTACGAACGACAGCAAAACTTACATTATTAACCTTGTCACAAATAGCTTTTGTGAGGTTCGCCACAGAGTTGCCCTATGTCTGCAAATTCACAACTATCTCTACAGTGTCTGGAAACCTACTAGCTAACCAAAGAATCTGGAGCTTTGATGAGTGGGGTGAGTGAGTGAGTGTAGAGGTTGATCGCTTTTGGATGATGAATGGTATTGAGGGCTCAGTTGGGTTGGATAGGGCATTGGAGTAGTTGGAAGTGTGTTTTGTTATTAGACATTTATATGGCGCTTATTGCTATTGACATGGCCTCGAAGTGCTGTGGGGTTGTTCAGGATACCACATTCTGTCACAAATTAAATAAAAGAGCATTACATTGCATGCACATAGTAATTGGAATCAAGGTGACTTTTCAATTACTAGCGCAGCTGACTATTTTAAAGACAATATGAATGCCACTTCTGCTTCAGTGACACTATGACAGCTGGACAGAATTTTTCTTGGGACCTAGCTGTACTCTATGGGTGGCAGGGCTAAAGTGTTATGGGGTAATATAAAATAGTCTATCAACTCTAAAGCAACTGTCTACAGCTGAGGGCTCTGCAATACAGTCACATGAAAATTACACACACAATTGTCAGATATGTCAAAGATACATTCAACACATGTCCACTTGTCTGTACCATTGAGTTAATATTTTAGAAATGTAATACTGAGTGAAAATCGATGCAAAGGTCATAAGTAATCGTCTTGATCTACTAATGTCCACACTTATCTACCGGCCCAAGCTGACTAAACTCCAGGAAGGCACTGCATCTTCTCTAATTGAGTGGATTATATTCATTCTATGTTCTTGATGTAAAAGTAACTTGCTGTTACTTCATCATTATCATGAGGCACTTTTATTCAAAAATATTTCTCTTATTTGATAGCTTGACTTGTGATGAAAATGACATGGCACTGGAGTATAGCAGAACTATGAAGAAAGAGCGAGGCTGAGCTCCTCTGACAAATTCCTTTGAAAAATGATCTATGATTTATTACCCAAAAATGACCTGAGTGATTGTTCTGTGACCACAAAAGTGATGGGTGTAAGGTTTCAAATTAATCTGAACCACTGGCAATTGCTCTGGGCAACCTTCCACACAACTGTTTTTTAGCCCATCGGCGCAATTGCAAAAGGGATCCAGCCATGTGCAAATCAGTTAGCTGCCACCACCAATGGTAGCAGCCCAACCCGAACTGCTAGGCCAGGTCCCCTCTGCACAGAAAACCAAGCAACCCCAGACATGTTTCGGCCTTGTTGGACCTCCTCAGTCAGGTGCAGCCTGGTTCCCTATGGCGCAGCGAGCAAGGGACCCACGTCTATGCATACCCTCTCTCGCACATGGAGAGACAAACTGTGACCACAAAAGTGATGGGTGGAGGTTTCAAATTAATCTGAACCACTGGCAATTGCTCTGGGCAACCTTCCACACCACCATTCTTTAGCCCGTCTGCGCCATTGCAAAAGGGGTCCAGCCATGTGCAAATCAGTCAGCTGCCACCACCAAGCCTGATTTGCATATGGTTTTTCCCCTTCT
Organism: Ambystoma mexicanum; assembly: GCF_040938575.1. NCBI lineage: Eukaryota > Metazoa > Chordata > Amphibia > Caudata > Ambystomatidae > Ambystoma > Ambystoma mexicanum. The sequence goes on along the minus strand of NC_090940.1, from coordinate 503,574,048 downwards.
GTAATGGCTTGGCAGGCTGAAAAACAATGGTCTGGAGGGTTGCCCAGAGCTTTGCCCGTGGTATGATTAATTCAAAACCTTCCAGCCATCACCTTTCTGTTTTGCTAAAGTCACCCCGAGTGGGACGGGTAGGCCCAGACGTGGGTCCTGAGTCTGCCGGGCCTAGAGACCCAAGCTACTCCATACTGATGACGCCCAACAAGGATGAAACATGTCTGGGGATGCTTGTGGTCTCGTGCAGAAGGGATGTGACCTAGCAGTTTGGGCTGGATTGCCCCTTTTGGGATAGGACCAAGCCTGATTTGCATATGGGTTTTCCCCTTCTGTAATGGCTTGGCAGGCTGAAAAACGATGGTCTGGAGGGTTGCCCAGAGCTTTGCCCGTAGTATGATTAATTCAAAACCTTCCAGCCATCACCTTTCTGTTTTGCTAAAGTCTCCCCGAGTGGGAGGGGTATGCCCAGACGTGGGTCCCGAGTCTGCCGAGCCTAGAGACCCAAGCTACTCCTTGTTGATGACGCTCAACAAGGCTGAAACATGTCTGGGGATGCTTATAGTCTCGTGCAGAAGGGATGTGACCTAGCAGTTCGGGCTGGACTGCCCCTTTTTGGGTAGGACCAAGTCTGATTTGCATATGTTTTTTCCCCTTCTGTAATGGCTTGGCAGGCTGAAAAACGATGGTCTGGAGGGTTGCCCAGAGCTTTGCCCGTGGTATGATTAATTCAAAACCTTCCAGCTTCACCACTGTTTCTAGTCTAAAAATGTAGATGTGAGGGGAACTAAGAGGAGAAGCATATTCCATGCTTGTGACTTCAGTGTAAACACACTTTCACTAAATTACATAGCTGGGGCATGGCAGGTATGTCATTGACCCAAAGGTTTATTTTTAATGTTGGATTTGCAGTCCTGAAAGGTGACCTCGCATGTCCCATTGTCAGGGCCTCTGCATTGTTGAGTACCAAACGGGTGTGTCTAGACCAGTGGTGACTCCGCTGGTGACTGAAAGATCTCCATCCATACTACGTTTCCGAGAGGATGCCACAGCAGCAATGGTACGCTGCACTGTGACAGCTCAGACGCACGCTCTGTGATGGGACAGGCACGGATGTGAATACCCACGTTCTGCACTGAAGTGCTGCTACTAAATGCATTATTCACCAGAGTCTTGGTATGTCTGGCTTCTTTGACCTTCAGCAATGGCTTTCTTGATCCCTCTACTGGTTTTGGTGCTCTTCATGCTGTGCTTCCTGGATTTGTCTTTTTCAATTGAGTGTTTTCTTCACTTTCCTTTTGGCTCTGGTGATCCAGTATTTCTCTTGTGGGGAGCAGTTGTTTTCCTCGTGTGGATTGACTGGATCTTGAGATTACTGCAACCATTTTACTGTGACCCTGTAAAATGCACACTTTTTATTTCAACACCCTTTTCACCCCATATATATGCAGGGGAGACACACTGCACCTCCCTACATCCATTTTATACTATACCCCTCCCCCAAATATATATGGGGTGTAAAATGGGTAGGCATAAAAAAAGTCTGCATTTTAGGGGGTCGCAGTAAAATGGTTGCATTAATTGCATAATCCCGATTGACTTTGCCCTTATCCAGGATTGATTTTGGACAGACCTCTTGATTCTGGGAACTAGAGCTGCCTGTTTTCCTTGGGACTACTGGTCTGTTCTTCTGCCTTCATTTCTGCCCTTGTGCCTCCCCGGTCAGGTCCCTCGTTTCTGTTTTCTTTTCTTTTCCCCATTTCGGGGAACAGGTTTTCAGGCCTCTGGACATTGGACTACTCTTTTCTTCCATTGGATCTTTTGGGCCCAAACAGCTAAGAGTGGGACCGGGAGAGGGGAAGCAGCGTATCACTGCGTTACAGATTCAGTATTCACCTTTGTTCTTTTTTTCTTGCAGACTCAGATGGTGTATTTAGACGGATCAATGGAAGATCATAAAAACATTTCAAAGGGGTTGAAACACATCGCAGTTCAAGCTGTGAAGCTCAAACTGCATTACAACTTATAATGCAATCACCAATCCGTGAGTAGGTTTCTCTGTGTCACTCTGTGTCACAACATTGTCTCTCATTAACAGTCCAATCTACTGGCTTGTACTTAATGAATTTCAATTGCACTGTCTCCCTCATGGCATCCCCCATATGGGACTATAGAGTTTGCTATTGCTGTTAACACGTGTTCAAAAAGGAGTCATTTTTGTGCATATAATTCTATATTGTTTAATGTACGTTGTATATATTTTATTGATTGTCAGGAGTAGTGTATCTCCTTCTGTGGGTTCCCATCTACTTGCTCAACTGTATTATTTAAAGGTTTCCCACCACCATACACATTGCATATTCAGACAATACTCCTGAATGCCTGTAGAAGGCAGGCTTTATTATACTTTGACGTCATTTAAGACCGTCACTGAAGACCAACTAGTTTCGGCAAAAAAACACCTTTAATAAATGGCCGCCTTCTTCAGGGTCAAACTGTTCTTAATACATTCTCATTGATGCAGTAGAAATACATTATTTTCAACACTAGTGTGTCCCTCAGCCATGCTGCCCATGCATCAGCAAACAACTCTGATGTAAAAACAAATTGAAAATAAATAGATGTAGAAAGAAATAACTGTTGCTCGGTCAGACTCACCGGCATTAATGTCTTACAACTGCGGTGGAAACACTGATACGGCTGTGCATGGTGGTGGTAAACCTACGCACATATTGGTTATTGGATTATATGTTTTAATGCAGTTTGAGCTGTATAACTTGAACTGTAATGTGTTTCATCCCTCTTAAAATGTTTTTAGAATGTTCTGTTAAACAAGCCAGCTGTCTATATTCACCATCGGAGTCTAGCAATGTCTGTCCAAGTTTGCAGGGATGATAAAAAATAGTGACTTGTTCGCAGGCACTTTATGTATATGTTATTTGTGTTGATATATTGTTCCCAAGAGTTTCATTTTTGTGTTCTTATCAAGCATTGTAGCCCTGATACTGGCTTCAATTGTGGTTTTCCTATTCTGACTAGGTATCACATGCCTACAACAGGAACCCATTATTCCCCTTTGCCTTAGGGGATAGCCAATACTGTTATCAGAAGGAATGTACCCCCTTCTTTGATGCTTATCAGGCTAACGGTGTTCTTACCCATCGACCAAGGGTCACCCTCTCCTGGGCTTGAGCCTACTATAGGTCTGATGCCTGCGGGCTTTCAGCATGTTATAAATATGTAAATAAATAAAAATACATAGGCTCAGTTGCTCTCCTCTGCTCCTATAGATCATTGACCCCTGCCAGGGTCTAAGTTATATCCCCAGTTGTCCCTCAACGACTCCTATTTCTGGAAACCACAGGGTGTTGTTAGCTCCTGGAAAATATGCACCATAGGCTTATCATGCTCTCCTGCTTCTTACTGGCCCCTATCACTGGCTACAGTGCATGCTTTAGCCCTCAGCAAGCTGGCAACGGTACAGTCCACAGGCTGCCCTGTTTGTCTTATGTACTGAGCTATAGATCCCAGTAAGCTATGACAACTCTGCTGAACCTCAGCACTCTGGCTGCATTTCTCTAGACCACCATTCCAAGTCCTTCCCCCCTCTCTTTTCTTTGCCACTTGTTATGCTGTGTGCTCTGTATAATTGCGATGAATAATAATTAGGATTGGTTTGGTCATTTTTCTTTTTCTATGCACAATCACTTATTTGCCCATATACTTTTTCATGGGAGTCCTTCGCACGTGTTTTGTCTTCCTGTCCGATTCCCCAAATGTATTTTGGGACCTTCACCTCTCTGTGATTCCTAATTTCTTCATATGTTCTGGTATCACAGGCTTAAATAGGGCTTCCATCATCTCAATGTAAGCTAACAATATCATAATACCCACACAGTTCAACACCTTCCTTTGGTCAGGTACATTATTGGTCGTTTCTCTGTGTTTGCACTACTCATGAGCACCCTAGCGCACCCACAAATCGGCAATCCAAGGGAGGGATTTGTCTCACTGCAATGTATATTTCCTTCTGTTTGCTTTGGGAAATTAGGCTTTGTGCCCCCAGTTTCAGTGTCTTGTCACAAGTGCTTTCTTCTGTTTGCTCTGAGAACTTGAACTCGGTGTCCCACTGTGCAGCGATTTCTCTATATTTCCTTTTTTTCGTTATAAGAACTTGGACTCATTGTCCAAGAATGCAGCAGTTTTGGAATGTTTGTGTTTGTTAGTTAGTTTCTAAACTAAGTTTCCCAGTTTTCAGCAATTTCTCATCTTGTGTTACCTTCAGTATGTTTTAGGAACTTAGAGTCAATACTCCAGAATGTAGAGTGCTTATCCTAATATGGTTTATTTCTCTTTGCATTTATCCCAAGGATTTTCAAGAAAGTTTGCTGCAGCAGGCCCCTTTATGCCTCGGTTCTTTGATTGATCTGATGATGTCATCACTCCTTTCCCAGAGGTAGCCTCTCCTCATGTGGCCAGGGGATGGCATCCACTACCTGATCCTGACCCTGGTGGTGGCCATGTGAGTGAGGATCACATGAGGGAAGGTAACCCTCCAGGGGACGACAGGCATCATCAGACGAGACATAGTATCCCCCCTTCCATTTTATGTATACCCCCTCCATTCCCCATGCCGTGATGGCATATTGTGATAAACCTCTTCAACACCTTGCAAGCTGCTGATAAAACTCCTTAACATTTTCCATCTTTTGAAACAACATATACTGAGACGAGGAAGTGCACTGCAATAGGCAAGAGTGTAAGGCTTAATGTGCAGTCTTGTGTTTGGAGGAATGTGATTGGTCTAGGACACCTTCCAGCTTGGAGGCAGGAGTTTAAATCTGCACTGAAAGAACATGGAGAGACCTTCCTTTTCCAAGTGTCCGCTTGGAAGCTGGCAAGAGACGCAGCGTACAGTGAAGAGCAGATGGTCTCCTAACCCGGTGGCAAACCCTGAATGCAGGTGAGTGGAGGCGGTGACAGAGGAAGCCAACCCCAGCACTTTGGGCCAGTCGGTGCCGACCAAGAAACAGGCAGAGCCAGGAGCCATGGCTGCAGAGCTCCGCCAGTGGGAGAAGAAGTGAAGAGGTGAGCTGCGGACCGGCCGCATAGTACAGCGGTGCCGGTTAACCGGAGAAGCGTCTAAAGAAGGAAGTCACAGCAGGAATTGGGATTCAGGATGGGCCTTGTCCCAAGCAAAGAACGAGAATGATCCATGCCACTGACAACAGGGGAAAGCTGCTGGAAATCAGCAGACCCAGAGGCGAGTACCGGAACGAATGCGAGTGGCTTGAGAGAATGCAGACGTTGTCTGTGAGCCCAGAGAGGAGAAGTGAAGGGGATGCTGAGGCGAAAGCAAAGAGATCCTAAAAGAGTGAATTGGTTGCCAAGTGTGGGAGGAACAAGTATTCCTCAATTGAGTCATTGTAATCTTCATCATCACAGTACTTTACCATGAAGTAACTAGGGGAATACTCATGCAGAATGAGAAAGACAGATTGTGTTATAAAGTCCGGGCAGGAGAGCATACCAGGTGAAGTGCAGATCTGGGATTTGCACCCATAAATAATTGTTAAAATAACTAGGTGAAAACCCATGCCTCCTTGTGCTAAATGAGAACGAGAGATTGTGTTATAAAGTCCTGGCAGGAGGGTACACCAGGTGACAAGCAGATCTGGGATTCACACCCATAAATAATTGTGAAAGAGAACCTGGCAGGGAGTTTATTAGGTGTTTTGCGAGTCTGGGACTTACACAACTGTTGTGTTATCTGAAAGGGAGATCCCTCAGGGAGACTCATATCCTTACGAATGCAATTGTATTGAATATGGAATCCTGTAAAGGGAGTAATTTCCCCTAGAGTGAGTTGCTACAGAGGAGGGAGTTATCCTCTTGAGCTATAAAGAACTTCCCTATTTCTTTGAACTTTTTCTTTTGATAAAGTCAATCCTTGGGAAGGGAGTCATCCCCTTTGGAACTGTGAACATTGATTATTGGAACCTTCTTGTTGGAGTTACACCTTGGTTGAACCTAAACATTTGAGCACCTTTTGACACAAGAAAATGCCCCTTTACATCTTAGAGTTAGTTTTAGAATGTGAGGTCTAGGATAGGATTTTGGACACAGGACATTTTTGCTCTGGAAATCTTGACACTTGACAGATCATTTGTTTTGGTTGAGGTAGGGCAATAGATTAAGGAAGGTGAGGCATTTTCCAACCTCTTTATTGTTTAAATAAATGTCTGTAGCAACCACTATAAGCTCTCTGTTTCTGTGCCTCATTTCTGGCTCCTCACAGTTCCCAAAATGGTCCTTTTCTCTTTAGTGTCCCACACCCTCGATCCACACTCTCACAGGAAACAAACAGACTTATTTGGATCTTTCTGGCTCTTTTGCTTTCCTCCAAGGTGCTCCAGCCACTCTCCACCAGGATGCAGCTTCACTTGGATATTTCTGTCTCTTTTTTTCTTTCATCGAAGGTACGCCAATTCACTCTCTCCCAGGCATCAGCGTCATTTCCTTGGAGCATTCCGTCTCTTTTGATTTCATACAAGGTATGTGAGAAACCTGAGGGCATCCTCACTTCTTTCTCCCCATCATCCTCTGCTCAGGCGGCCAGGGAAGGGTCATCACTCTTGTATCCCAACTCTGGGGTGGCAATGCGAGGGAGGATCACCTGGCTAGGGGGGACTCAGGGAATTTTGGAAGGATGTCCTTAGGTGAGGCATTGTATCCCACATGTCCATTCCATGATGAACCCTCTGTCCCATCTACATCTATGGGATATTGCTACCCTTTTCTCTCTGCCCAAACAAACAACAGAGGTATCATAAATACAGGAATACTAGGAAGATGGCGAAGAAGAGGAGGTCCACCGGTGAGACATGGTATCCCTTTTTGCTTATGAAAACAAACCTCCCCCTGCCCCTTATAGGCTGTTGCAAACCATCTTCCCTCATTTCCCCTCATTTCAACCATTATAGAACTGAGACGAGGAAGAGGCGGCTAGGAGTAGTGAACACTAGTACGTCATTTCAGCACTCTAATAATGAGATGAGGAAGATGCCTGCAGACTGTTACCAGGGTCAGACATGTCACAAGTGCTCCACTAATTATGTCCCGGCAATTGAAACTGTGGACTGTCAAGTGGTTGTAGGTTTATAAAAGGTGGGGCAACCATAAGGAGGGCGACCAGCAGGGGAGAAGCCAGGCAGATCGTTGCAGGCCTGAAGGGAGAATCCTGCAAATGAGTTGGGTCCTGCAGGAGAGCCAGGATGCCAACAAGCAATCCCAAGAAGCTGTGGAGCTAAGGTCTGGATGGTCCGCCAAAGGACCACAGAGGTTGGAGCCTCATTGGCCGGATGATAGCAGCCCAAGCTGCGGACACAGAAGAGACCTGCAAGCCTAAAGTCACTGGCAGTGTCAGTGAGGAGAAAGCAGAGCTGCCGCAACACAGAGAGAGTAGGCGAAGTGCGAGCAGGGCTCGCAGTCAGAGGAAAACATGTCTGCAGAGCATAAAGAGAGAGAACAGCCGCCAGGAGGTGACGCCAGGGACCGTTGAGTGAAAAGGGAAGAGCACTCGATCCGGCACAGTCCTAGGGGCCTTTGGGAAGCCCAAATAGATGCTGCACGAAGTAAAAAGTATGTGCAAGATACAATAAATCCAAGGTAATGGATTGTAAGGAATAATAAGGACAAGATAAAGTGTGAGTAGAAAAGTAAAATATCAGAATCATTGAATAATGAATTAAATTAAGGCATTTGGTAAAGCTATTTACAGATGATAAGTTTGTGTGAAATGCACATACCGTCTATGGGAAGCAAAACATGAGCAGTATGAAATACAGTGGAAAGCAAGTATGGAATATTGCTTAAAAGTGTGAAAGCAATGTGGCGATGAAACAAAGGCACCACCACAAAGTGCACTGTATGCAAGAACACATTGTGACAAAGTCAAAGTACTGGCAAATAAAAGAACACATTGTGGTAAAGCCAAGAAGCTGGCAAGGAAAAGCCAAGTGAGTGGTACACATAGGTACAGATACAGAAGAACCTATGTGGGCTACAAAGCCTAGGGTTCCTGGATCTGTGACCTGTAATGGATGGACCGTGTGGTCAGACAAATGTGCCTAGACCAGACCGTGTCTACCCTATTTGTGAAAGCCAAAAGAGGATGCTGAAATGTAGCAGAGGAAAGCAATCTGAATGAACTGTCAAGAAACCAAAAGAAGTTTAAAGTTGACCTGGAACGGTTTTTTGAATATTGAGAGATTGAGACTAAGTACAAGTTGGCAAGCTGAAGTCTTGAGGGAGGGAAACCTGAGACGTTATGAACTTTGGTGCTGTCTTCAGGATGGGAACCTCGAGACCCTTTTTGGAACTGTGTTGTCTTGAACTTGGGGAAGGGGAGCTAAATTTGTGTTGTCAGGGCAAGTATAGGTTTTGGGCACAGACAGACTTTTAAGTTGAACTTCCGGACTCAGACTTTCTTTAGTTTCTTTATGTAGGGAAATCCCACCTTAATATGGGGCAAGTTAGGGGTTCATCCATTATGTCATTTGAGTTAAGAAACCATTTTTGTTTGAATTCTGAATCTGTTGTCTGTGTGTTGGGTCATGATGCCTTCACAGTAGTTCAGGCATCAGTCTTCCAGCTGTACCACTAGGATCTGTTTTGGGAACTTCGACTCAATGGCCCAGTGTGCAGCGCATTTCTCAAAACATGTATTTTTCTCTATTAGTTGCCTTCCTAAGGTGCTTTTGGGCCTCATTACTCAGATGTGCATCTTTGCTTCCAATGATGTTTTCCATCTCTGTTTTGTGAACTTGCATATTACATGGCCCGTGGTAGAGGCCATGTAGTTATGGTTAAGTTGCTAAACCCATAAGAAGAACACTTTTTGGGCATCTTATAACTTCACTCTTCCTGGACGAATCCTCACCAAACTTTGCAAAACAAGTATATGGCCCAGTAAGTTTGGTGAGGTTTGGTCCGGGGGGGTAAAGTAATAGGGGGGTCCCAAAATTTATTTTTTTCACAACGACTGAATGGATAAAACAGTTCTGTAACAGCCCAAACCACTGGACGGATTTTCACCAAGTGTGCTGCAGGAGCAGCAGCTTGGTCCCAAAAGCGTGCTTTTCTTAAATTGGTGTAAATCCGTCCAGTAGTTTTTTTTTAAACGACCGAAACTAAGGCAAAAATATTGTGATATCTATGTCCGCTCCGCAGACTCACTTCCCTGTTTGGTCAGCGGACTGGCCTCCGATTGGCCAGAACAATTTGTGGGCTTTTTGCGTGGTCCGCAGACATCGGGACGCAGCCACTGATTGGGTGGTGAGAAAACGTGAAATGCGTCGGTTTTCCTGAACCGTCCGCCATCTTGGATTCACTGACTTTTTGGGGGTCCGAGGACAGCACAGTGAAAACATAAAAAAAAGCAACATTGCACTTGTCAAACTCAACAAACAATCTCTGGTGATGTGGGGGGTTGAGTATGGGATGGGATATGGCCATAAGAAGACAAAAAAACGGGTTGTTTCACCCACTGACGGTCTGCGAACACTCGAGATGTCCTGGGGCAGTCCTCTGATGTTTGCGGACACTTCAGATGTCCTAGGACATCTTTGACTATTTCTGCATTACAGGGTTGGGGAAAAGAAGTTTTTGGATGGCTTATAACTTTTGCCAAACTCAATGAAACTGCATGCAATTTTGCAATTGTATTCTAGAACTAATCCTGAAAGGTTTTACAAAGTTTTGTGGGATTCTGTGAAGAGGGGGAAAAATTACGGGGGGTCCCAAAATATTGTAAAGGCATATTTCCAAAGTTTGGTGGGACTTTCTCAAGAGTGGGCGAAATTAGAGGGGGGGTCTCAACATTTTTAGATGGCTTATAAGTTGTTGCTATTTGACAAATGTGGACAAATGTTTTGAGAAAGATTATAGACCCAACCTTCAATGTTTGTGTAAAGACTGAATGGATTTTGTCAAGTGGGGGCTAAGTTATATGACTATTGTATGTACATATATTTTTACACTTTTTAAAAAATAAAACATGGGTGGATTTTGAACAAACTCGTGAGGAGCATTGGCAATGACATTAAAGCATGGTTTTGCAAATGTGCCTGTGTTTTATTTTTTGACAAGTGTCATAATGTAGGTACAAAAAATAGTCATATACCTTTGGTGACTGAGATATATAGCCTGTGGCCGTGGGCAATAGCCAGATTTTCTGGGTGATGGCATAAGGTCATTACACGGACAATCTGGCTATTGGCCATGAACGCTAGGGGTGAAAAATGGTGTTAAAGTGGCTATGTCTTCCTGGGACTGGCTAAGTGCTAAAGTTATTCGAAGGTAGGATAGGTTTTAAAGGGAAAAAAGTGCTTGTGGTAATATGTTCATAGGGTTTTGCAGGCTGCCATGGCAAGGGAAGAGGGGCTGTGTTGGCGTCCCGCTGTAGGAAGGATAATCCTTCCTTCTTACCCACTATAGGAAGACAAATCTATGTTTTAGCACCCTGGTTCCCACTTTGGGATCAAGGGGTGCTAATGGCCTTTATCCCCCATTTCAGGGGCTGCAATGGACGATAATGGTCAGTAGCCCTCCTTATTTATGTATTTATTTATTTATTTATTTATTTATTTATAATGCTCCAAAGCCCGCAGACATCAAGCTGTGTGGTTACAGTATTTGTTGAGGAAGATGAGGTGGAAGAAGACATCTTACTACTTGCTGAGAAAGGAACAACCTTTCTGAGAGCATTGCAGTCATTGGATTTGGTGTGGCAGCACATGGAGGTGGTACCTTTCAAGTACTGTCCAGGTAGTCTGCGACTGAGTACAAAATTGCACTCAGTACATTTCACTTTGGTAGCTTTAGCCTTTGGTACACTCCCAACAGTAGCAAAGAACTGGCACACCCACGATTCGATCTTGCTGCTAGAAGTAGGCACTTCATCTACCTCATCTTCTTGGTCCTCTTCATTGTCTTTGAAGGTACTGCGCTTTTCTTTGTTGTGAAGGTCCTCCAGTTGGTGGTGGTGGCTCTTGGGGAGGAGGGATGGCAATAACTGATGCCATTTTTAAGATAAATAGCACTTTTGATAAAATTCTTCCAAGTATGCACTGTGTACTAGATTAGTAATGGATAATGAGTACGAAAAGGTGTAGGAGGTGTGCAAGGAAAATTCTGAAGTTGAAAGTTCCTAGCTCAGTAGAAAATGCAGTTCTGAACTTTCTCCGAAGCATGGATACAATCACAAAGTGCAGACGCCTTCGCGAACACGTCACCATGCAGCGTGCAAGCAAGGCACTGTCCAGAAGGTCTGCGATGAAGTTAGACGTTCCTGGACATCTACGGGTGCAAAATGATTTCAAAAAGTTGCAAAAAGTGTATAGACATGTTAAAATGATGCTACAAGGTGGGAAATGGCAGAGTTGTAAGGTGAAACCTTGTAAATTGGACAGAAATATTGCTTATTGGCTAAGTATGATATTAGTAAATTGTAGGAAAATAGCATGCACTGGTAAAAACCCATGAAATTCACTGAAAAATCTTTGTTAAAGGTACTTTATGGTTAAGATGCACTAATAGAAACCTATGAAATTCAATGAAAATACTTTGTTAAAGGGATGTTATGGTTAAGTTGCACAATTAAAACCTATGAAATTCAATGAAAAAACTTTGTTAAAGGGACGTTATGGTTAAGTTGCTCTAATAAAAATCTAGGAAATTCAATGAAAAAAACTTTGTTACAGGAAATTCAACAGTTATGGTAAGCTAAGCAACCATAACTCACACCACCACCGTGCACTGCTAACACTAACACCCAGGACATCAAAGATGACATCACAACATTTCTTTTTTCTATAGACAGAATGGGTAAAAACATTACGCTCGCCTACAGCCCAAACAGATTTTAACCAAATTTGCGGCAGGAGCAAGGGCTTGGTCCCGAAAGCATGCTTTTGTATGTTTCCTGGAAATGCGACCAGTACTTTTGTTGCAAAGCACTGAAATGTATGTCTTAAAAATTGTGTGCTATCTGGCTCCGCTCTGCGGACCCATTTCCCTGTTCACTCCGCAGTCAAACGTCTCATAGGCTTAGAGTATGCCGTGATGTTGGCAAACATTGGACACGGCCGGGGGTTGGCTGGATGGAAGCGTGATGTGCGTCACAATTTTGGGTTACGCCACCATGTTCTATCCGTGGACAGTGTGGCACCGAAAGGGCCAGGCAAACATACTTTACGCAATGTGGTGGTGGGAAGAACGGATGGAAAGGGTGGGGGAGTAAGAAGTGGTTCATCTGATATTTCTCATTAGGTGTCCGAAGACGGTGGTGTACCTGCAGTATCTGTGCATACTGCGCCAATTTGTGGGTATCTCCAGAGGCGAGTACCTTGTGCTGAGAATGCAGACAGCCTTCGTTACGGCATGATAACTCGTGCGGCAACCTCTTTCCATTTTGACAGGTGTCAGGTTAATTGCAGAAGGGGAGTGCATTGCACATGACATTCATATTTGAAAATAGCGTATACTGTGGTGTGTCGCGTGTGGTAAGCCTATAGCCCCTTACATGCATGGCTGGAGGCCTTGCACCAACAACTTTGTTCCCTGGTTGCAAGTAGGTTTGACATTGTCTTGTGTGCATGGTTTGTCTATATTGCATACATTGTTGATTCCATGGGTGTGGTGACTGTCAGCACATCCTACAGTGTTTACTCCATGGCTGGAGCTCATGGAGTGAACACTCCTGCAGTGTGTCAACTGGGTGCAATGTTCAAATGCTGTGTGCATAGAAGTGGTTAGGGTTCGATGCATATTTTATTGGCTTGGGTAGTGTCCGTTGCATGGAGTGCTGACTACTGTACTGCAGTATGAAGTATAGGTTTTGTGCACTTTATAGAGTGCTGAGTGCAGGGCCAATGTTGTGAAGATGTTTGTGTTTTGGTTGGCAGTAACACCATAGTATGTGTGTTATCTCCATAGATTCTGCTAACTGTTGCATGTTTCCATGCATAGCTGTATCATGGTGCAGAGGTTGGGTAGGAGTGCCGGTGGTGGCTGTGGTATGTTTGTGGATTGTGGTACTTGGTCACATGTTCGGATGCATGGCTGCATTACATTGCAGTGGGTGTGGCCAAGGCCTAGACTCTTGGGTACATAGCCAAAGGCTGTAGGCCGTAGGCCATGCACCCAAGAGCCTAAGCCTGGACCACACCCATCCCAGCCATGCAGTTTTTACTCTCCATCTCTCAGAGCGTGGTGACCTTTAAAGAATGGTTGTGGAGCACATTTTAGACTTGGTAGCGCACCAGAAGTGAGCTGACATGCGTATATTGTTGGTTCCATGGGTGAGGTGATTGTTAGAACATCCTACAGTTTTCGGTGTATGGCTGGAGATGCTGCAGTGAAAAGTCCTGCAGTGTGCCTACTGGGTGCAGTGTTGGAATACTGTCAGTATAGAAGAGGGTAGGGTTGAACTGGATCTTCTATGTGCAGATTGCTGGGGCAAGGCCCATTGTTGTGAAGATTTTGTGGTTTGGTTGGCAGTGACACAATACTTTGTGAATGGAAGTGGGTAGGGGTACCGGGGGCTGTTGTATGTGTGTGGATTCTGCTAACTGTTACATGTTTCCATACATCGCTGTGTTAGGGTGCAGGGGTTGGGTGGAAGTGCCGCTGGCTATGTTACATTTGTGGATTGTGGTACCTGGCCACATGTTTGCATGAATGACTCCATTATGTTGTGCTGGGTGTGGGCAAGGCCTAGACTCTTGGGTGCATGGCCAAAGTCGTGATGCATGCTGCTCTGGATGATTCTGGATGCTGAAATTGTGGATTCTTTTGCAGAACTTTCTACTGGAGGTGCTTTGGAAGCACATGTGACATGTACTTGGAGTGTTTAACGGCACATACAGAGTGCTGTACAGAAATTATAGTGTTGGATGCCGAGGTCTTGGATGTGATTGGTGCATGTGTGTGTGAATATTTCACAGTACCCAATGAGGGAGTGCTGCAAAAAGAACAGTGGAAAGGGAAGAAGGACTATCCCTGCTTTACTGGAGTGCAGCCCTCACTGTAGCTGGAAAAGTGCACGTGCCACATCCTGCCCTTCTGATCATGGTGGGCATGGAAAAGGAACTGTGGGGATTATACCATCAGGTGTTCAGGGTGTGGTTCACAGGATGGGGCAGTACTATTTTTCCCACTGCTCTGTGTACTGAGGTTGACAGAGATGGAGAGATGCACAGTGCTGATCGTAGGTGATACCTTTGTGCAAGAAATGCACAGGTATGCCGTGCAAAGAGGCATTGCTGCTAATTTCAGGTTGGAAGGAATGGCGGCTTTGTGGGGCACTCTCTATGAGTGCAGTTTCGGCGGTATGGTTCACATTTGCAGATATGTGGCCTCGGTCGCTAATGTTGATGTTGTGGTGCATTACAGAGGTCTACATTTGGGTTACATGTCGTGTGAACATTTTCTCGATCACCTGAAGAAGTTGATGAATGCAGTGATGTGGATTTTTCCACTGCCAAGGTGATTTTCTCATGCATACCACCAAGAGGAGTATGGGACCATTCCGGTGTCATTTGTACCTAACCAGAGCTCGGAAGGTGTCTTATAAACAGAAGCAAGTGTGAATTTATGTGCACCGATGGGATGTTCGCCACCACCTATGACATCATGAATTCAGAAAATATGCACTGCTTCCATGCAAATGGCATTTATTTGACCATCATTGGCAAAGCTATTTTCTTTTACACTGTGCAAGAAGTGTTGACCGGAATTCGGTAAATGTAAGGCGGAGAAGAAAACAGCAACTCATATAAAGAGAAAAAACTAAAAAGGTTCTTTGTAAGCATGTACAAAAAAAAAGAAAAAAAAAACTCTTTCCAGAGCCACCACTAAAGACTAAATCCCCTACCTTGTTTCAACTTTCTTCCACCCTCCTGTTCCTAGCATGATAACTCTGCAGACTCTGTGATAGTTTCAGGATTACACGTGTCACATCCGGGCCTTCTCAGGATGGCAGCCATGGCAATGCAACTGTGGAGGCTAAGGCATTGCTAAATAAGGTTTCGGGTTGTAGTGTGTACGCAAAAACTGTTGCAGAAGGTCTATTTGTACAGACAAATGAAAAAGCCTTGGATGTAGTCCTGTTTGCATGCATGCACTGTATGTACTTGTTTTGCGTTGCTAAGATACATTAAGTGCTGGTTTTGTGCAATATTTTTATGAATATTTTAGGAAATGGGTTAGTGCAGAAAAAAATTCTGTGAAGTCTGCACAGTAAATGGCAGGCATCCTGTTTTTATACGTGCAATGTGTGTATTTGGTATAGGTTCCTAAAATACATCCAGTGCTGTTTTTGTGCAATATTTTTATGATTTATGTAGTAGATAGGTGAGTGGGGAAAATAATGTGTAGCATTGTTGGAAGGAAAGTGATGTCATCAATGACATTTGTGATGTCATGGGTGTTAGTCTTAGCAGTGCACAGTGGTGGCACGAGTTATGGTTGCTTAGCTTACCATAAGTAGCACATTTCTGAGGTTTTTCGTTTTACCTGTAACCATAATGTCCCTGTAAAAACATTGTTTTTCCATTGAATTTCATAGGTTTTTACTAGTGCAACTTAACCATAATGTCTCTTTAACAATGTTTCTTCACTGAATATATATATATGTAATCACTTTGACTGCGTGTGGATTTGTTTTCTGTGACTTCCAGTCTCTCATCAAAAAGCATCGCCAGAGTGCCGTTGTGCCCCGGATTGGTTTCCAATCTTTTCTTTGTTTATATATTTATGTATTACAAGGCCCACGGTAGTGGCCGTGTAGTTATGGTTAAGTTGCTGTTTCCATAGGAAGAGCACTTTTTGGGCAGCCTATAACTCCGCTCCCCCTAGACGAATCCTCACCAAACTTTGTAAAAATAGTATATGGGCCACTTTGAATTTTTTTTGCAAAGTTTGGTAAGGTTTGATTCAGGGGGGGCAAAGTTATGGGTGGGGTCCCAAAATGTCTTTTTTTCCCATAGACTGAATGGGGGAAAAACTTTGCTCATGCCTTCAGGCCAAACCGCTGGATGGATTTTCACCAAATTTGCGGCAGGGGCAGCGGCTTGGTCCCGAAAGTGTGTTGAAAATATGTTCAGTAGCTTTTTTAAAAATGACCAAAATGTAGGTCACAAAAAATTAGTGATATCTATGTCTGCTCCACGGACACACTTCCCTGTTCAGTCCGCGGACAGTGTACTGATTGGTCAAACGGCTTGCGTCATGTCCGCGGACATACGACGTGTCTGCTGATTGGATTGTGAAGAGCGTGAAGTGCATCAGATTTTTGGAAACACCCGCCATCTTGTATCTGCGGAAGTCTGCAGACAGTGCGGTGTCAAATGGTGGGGAAATACAATTTTGGCAAGTGTGTTGGTCTGTAAGATTGTTTGGGGATGGTGGGAGGGGTAAGAGATGGTTCAAATATTGTATCTATTTAGGTGGTAGCCACTGCTGTTGTGTTTGTTGTGTCCGCAGACAGTAGCGCTGTCCTTGATGTCCAAAATCGTCCCATATGGGGATGTGATAAGGACACTATACCTGTCTGTGCTGTTCGCAGGCAAGTTGAAACTGTTCTAAGAACACACGCCGTGTCTGGGATGTCCGCAAATAAATGAAAATGGAGGTGTCCTGAGGACACTTTACCTGTACGTATTGTTTGCAGGCAAGTTGAAACTGTTATAAGAACACACGCCGTGTCCGGGATGTCCGCAAATAAATGAAAATGGAGGTGTCCTGAGGACACTATACTTGTCCGTATTGTTCGCAGGCAAGTTGAAACTGTTCTAAGATCACACGCGGTGTCCGGGATGTCCGCAAATAAATGAAAATGGAGGTGTCCTGAGGACACTATACCTGTCCGTATTGTTCGCAGGCAAGTAGAAACAGTTCTGCGGACACCGAAGGTGTCCGCAGACATAAAAAATGCCATGAGGCCTAGTTAAAAATGTTTGATTATATGGGTGTGATCATAGTTACAAATATTTGATTCTATGGGTGTGATCTATGGGTGTGATATGCTGTGGTGGTTGCTGCCAGGGCCTAGAGTCTTGGGTGCATGGCCGAAAATTATTACATTTTGGTTTTAAGAAGATTAAAAAAGCGTTTGTAAAATTTGCTTGTAATCTCTGCTTTAGAGTAACCATCCACAATTTTGTTGCAGATTTCTGAAACAGTTAGATACCTGTTGGCATATTATAACGGTAATTATTATTTTTTTAAATTTAGTGATATTCATTTATCTTTTTGGTTGTTGTAGGCCATGCACCCAAGACTCTAGGGCCTGGCCGCAACCACCTCAGCATATCACACCCATAGATCTTGTTGCAGATTTTTGAAGCAGTTACATATCTGTTGGGGAATAATAACTGTCTATTTTCTGTTATAATTTAGTGATATTGATTTATCTGTTTGGTTGTTGTAGAATCTTGGGGCAGTAGGATACTTGTTGGTGTATTCTAACAGTTTGTAGTTTTCTAATTGAAGTTTTGTTAATGTTTAAGTACAGATTAGTTATTAAATTTTGGTTTTAAGAAGATTAAATAAGCGTTTGTAAGATTTGCTGGTAATCTCTGCTTTAGAGTAATGGTACTATCATTACATTCGAACCATCCACATTTCTTTTTTATATATTCAGTGTAGTGAGTTAGATACCTGTTGGCGTATTCTAACTGTCTATTTTTTTTTTTTTACAATGTATTGGTATACGTTTATCTCTTTGGTTGTTATACAATCTTGGGCTAGTTAGATACCTGTTGGTGTATTCTAACAGTCTATAGATTTTTCATTGAATTTTTTTTTAATGTTGAAGTACAGATTAGTTATTAAATCT
This sequence comes from Ambystoma mexicanum, assembly GCF_040938575.1. Lineage (NCBI taxonomy): Eukaryota > Metazoa > Chordata > Amphibia > Caudata > Ambystomatidae > Ambystoma > Ambystoma mexicanum. Next base: position 503,556,158 of record NC_090940.1, on the reverse strand, counting down.
TGGTTTTAAGAAGATTAAAAAAGTGTTTGTAAGATTTGCTGGTAATCTCTCCTTTAGAGTAACCATCCACATTTTTGTTGCAGATTTCTGAAGCAGTTAGATACCTGTTGGGGTATTCTAAGTGTAGTTATTATTATTTTTTTTTATTTAGTGATATTCATTTATCTGTTTGGTTTTTGGAGGCCATGCACCCAAGACTCTAGGGCCTGGCCGCAACCACCGCAGCATATCACACCCATAGATCTTGTTGCAGGTTTTTGAAGCAGTTACATATCTGTTGGGGAATTCTAACTGTCTATTTTTGTTATAATTTAGTGGTATTGATTTATCTGTTTGGTTGTTGCAAAATCTTGGGGCAGTAGGATACCTGTTGGCTTATTCTAACAGTTTATAGTTTTCTAATTGAAGTTTTGTTAATGTTTAAGTACTTATTAGTTATTAAATTTTGGTTTTAAGAAGATTAAATAAGCATTTGTAAGATTTTCTGGTAATCTCTGCTTTAGAGTAATGGTACTATCATTACATTCGAACCATCCACATTTCTTTTTTATACATGCAGTGTAGTGACCTGCATTGGTTGTGGCTCCTGTGTGGTAGATTATACCTATTGTTGTGAAGGTTTTTTTACCAAGTGATACTTGACCATGTGTGAATCCAGTCAGCTTGCTGTTGTTTTTGGTACCATCTGCATTGTAACGTAGAAGCATTAGTGTTAAGTATTTACTATGTGTTTGTATTAGTAAGGTGGAGCGATTATTTGAATTGCAGGTAGTACATAATCTGCCATGGTTTGCATGTTGTACAAGTTGCTGAAATTGAATGGATTCATAATTTGGTATGGATAGATACACAAAGCGCTCGTTAGGGATTTCTTCTTGTGTAACATTGTTGCAGAGAGTGCAGGTATGTTTCCACATGTATGAAATCTGGAAGATTTCCTTTATAGGTATGTTTTTGTTTTCCAATACTTGTTGTAAGTTCATTAGAAATTCTTGTGGATCTTCTTGTGAGTTTATAGTGAATCTCACCATTCCAGCACAGTAGTCCAATTTTTGTCTTATTCCGTGAACACTATACGTGTTGTCAGGATTGTTTGTTGCGTTTCTATGAAGGACTAACATTTGCAAACACAATTGGTCTGTACTGTGTAAGTAAATGTTGTCAACAATTGGTGGCAATTGAAATAGAATATTCATTGCGACATTTGCGTACAACTTACACCTTACATTAGAGAATTTGAATGGACCAGGTAGTTCTGTGTCGAAGTCATTTTTTCGGAGTGTATGTTGCCTCTCTGAAGAAGTACCTAAGTTACTTTGACTAATAGGTTCTTCTTTACTTATGGTAAATGATGAAGTATTAGCTTCTTTTACTCTCTTTGGAGGATTTTCAGTCAGATTCTGTTCCATTTCTGTTTGAATTAGTTTTCTTTTACAACGTTTTATTTTTTGTGGAACAGGATATGCTTTTAGATTGGGGGTGTATAGTGAACGTAGTCTACTGTGTTCTAGAATGCAAGGAATATCAGCGTTGACTTTACTTGCATCAAAGTTGATTAGAAATAGACCGTCAAGTGTACGTAAGCGTGATGGTGCTACATAGCTCATGCCTTCTTTAAAGACTGTGTTACCAATATCTATCAATCCTTTGTCTAGGGTAAGACCTTGGGATTTATGAATAGTGACTGCATATGCAAGAGTTAGACAAAATTGTTCTCTGCGTACATACATGTCTTTGAAGAGAAGAAATTGAGCTGTTGAGCGCCCTATCCTTTTTACTTCTGAAAGTTTGTCAAAGAGTATATTGACAAACTGAATGTTGTTGTCACGTGGGTATGTTTGAAAGCCAACAACTGTACCCAGTGCCCCATTAACTAGTCCTTGCTCCACATCCAGGTTACATTTAAGCATTACTCTACAGTTTAAGGATAATTTTAATATTTTTTCCAAGCCAGCTGTGTTGGAGATAGAATTTTCTAAGGTATTTAGTCTTGTTGTCACTTGTTGACACATTGGTAGTGTAATACTATATACATCCAGTGTGTCTGTGGAGCAAATTTCAATTATTGGTTGCATTTCTTTTCTTAACATTGTTTCATTGAATTTGGAACAGCTTGCAAGAGTTGGCATTAAGGCCATACAATTGACATTTTACTGCGCTAATTGTTCCATAACATCAGTAGCACATGAGTTTTCACCATTAAGTGCATGGATGTGCCAGGTTTTTAATATTGTTTGTGCTTCTTGAGATAGTACACCAACGCTAATACTTTTTAAAATGATGGCGTAGGTGAGGTCTGTAGATTGGCGCATGTTTTCTGTTAATTCTTTGTATTGGAAATGTTGCCAAAGGTTGACATTTCCTATGCTGCCAATAGTTTTACGGCAGAGTTTGTGTCCTAAGGTTTTAAAAATAGGCTCACCTTTCACTGGTGTCAATTGAAGAAGATCTCCGAAAACAATTATGTGTTTTCCTCGGAAGAGTTCTTTGTAGTTTGTTTTAAGTACTTCTTGTAATTTGAGATGAATCAAAGACAACATTAGGTTGGAGACCATGCTCACTTCATCTATTAGCAGCATTTTCATTTGTTTTAACACTCTGCTTAGTTCCATTGCAGCTTCTGTAGAAAGTTTGTAATAATCTAATTTGTTTTGGGGTTCTACTGGAAAGAGTAGTGATCGGTGTAAAGTGACACCGCCTATGTTGTAGGCAGATAAACCAGTGGGGGCAGCTACAACAGCTGACAATTTGTTGTTTGTCAATTGTTGAAGGAACTTGCTGATGATTTTGATTAAGAATGTTTTGCCTGAACCAGCTTCACCACTGATGTATAGTAGTATAGGTTTGTAATTTTGGCAGGTACATTCTTTATTTTCATGTTGTACACCATGTGGAATTTCTTTTGTTACTTCTTTAAAAATGATGCACTGCTCTTTGTTTAGTTTTGATTGTAGTGCAGTTAAGTCTTCTGTATCTTCTCCATAGTGACACATGGTGTTTTCTACTTCTGTCATAGCTAATTCCTCTTCATTTGCTATTAGTGGCTGTCCCAGTGGTCCTTGGCTTCCTGTTACAGAAAGTTGACTACTGTCAGGAGTGTCCTTATCTATTTGGGCCTGGAGTTCTTCTTCATGTTGCTGTTTATTTTGCAACATTATTTTGTACTGTATAAAGTTTACATCAGTGATAGTGTTTTCATTTGCTTTGAAAGCGTCTTCGCAGCAGTCATAGTTATCTAGTAACTCTTCTTCTTTTCTCCATGGTTTAAAAAGTTGTAGGAGGGACATGTAATATAGTTCTTTCTGGCGAGTAGTTTTTAATGACAATTTGATATGATTAATTTAACTTGGTTTGGTAAGTTTTACTAAGCTGCCTTCAAAATCTGTCACTGTATATCTACCTTTCTTTTCATCGGGTTTTATATTATTTTTGTATGCAAAGCTTTGGGCTATGTGGTATAGACACATGTTTTCTAAAGTGGTACTTCTGTTCGGGTAGTATGTGTCTAGTAAATTGTTTTTCAAAATGTCTTGGCTGTTTGGATCATTTTTGGCTATTGTTTCTATATTGTCATATGATTTGAGAACTCTTTTTCTAGATTTAGCAGGACCAAGACTTAGCCATACTATATTTTCAGATTTTGCATACAAAGCAGTACCGGTTAAACGATCTGCAGCTTCGTAGGTGCCACATTCTCTATGAGAGAGCATTTTTATGCTTAAGCTGTACAATTTCTGAGATATTGTTTTGTCTGATGATAGGTCATTCCAGAGGTTTTGAAGCTCTGTTTTTTCTGCTTTTGTTAAGTATGCTGTAACATATCGTGCAACTGCAGTGGAATTGTCTGCAATGTACTGCACATCTATGTTTGCATTCCATAAGTGGGCAATGATTTCATTGTAATCATTGATATATTTTGATTCTTCTGTTCGTTTTATGTAATACGTGTTCTTAGGTGATTTACCTTTAACACTATGGGCCTCATTACGACCCTGGCGCTAAGGGGTCTGCGCCAGCGTTAGCTGCGCGGACCCCTTACCGCCAACTACGAGTTCCCAGAGCGCCATGGTCATTTTTCCGCCCGCTTTTTGCGGGCGGAAAAATCCATGGCGCTCTGGGACCTTGGTGTTAATTACGCCACCGTACTTTACGGTGGCGTAATTAACTCCTTCCCCACTCCCATTGAGCCCTATGGGGCCGAAATGGGAATGGGGAAGGGTAAATGGGTCAATGGGGACTTACCGCCCCGCCGACCTCGGAATGGGGCGGTAAGTCCGCCATCCGCCATGGCGTAAAGGGACTTTGCGCCATGGCGGAAAAGTCCGCCGATGGCGGAAAAAATCCGCCAGGGTCGTAATGAGGGCCTATGTCTAACTGAAGACATGAAGTTGTTTACTTCACCTGTTTCTGTAACTGGTCTTGGGAAACCAAACCGGCATATGGTGTAGTATTTCCCTTTTCTTTTTGTATTTGCAACGACAATATTGGCCACATTTGTGTCTTTGAAATTGTACAATTTGTGGATGAAGGTCACTATTTGTTGTTTGTGAAGGGATTTCACAAGTGACATATTTTTGGATGAACTGCACAACAGTGGCATCACTGTCCTGACCAAATTTAGGAGCATCTTTAATCCATAAAAGCATGTGGATATGTGGTGCTCCTCTGGCTTGATATTCTTTCCTCCAAAAGAAGTGTTGCACTTCTCCGAGTGGAGGAACAGTTTTATTACAAATAAAGTGTAGCATAGCAATGAAACAATGGTGGAAATATCTTGAAACATTAACCGGATCTAGAGAACAAAGTTCTCCAGGTGTCAGTATATCTATGTTTGTTTTGTTTTTGTTTGATATGCGTAGGAAATCATGTAAATCTTCCCATGCATATTCTGCACAACTTAATGTAACAAACCAAGTGGGTGGTCCAAGGTTTCTGATCGGTATTACCCACATTGTTCGTTTACAATTGTTAAAATGAACAATTGACCGAATTTAAGGGGTCACAATTGACCTTTCACAATTGACCGTATATATATATATATATATATATATATATATATATAGGGGTTTTGGGGGGTTTGGCGTTGGGTGGGGGGTTGTGGAGGGTTTCCCCCCACATATATATTACAATTGACCTTCACAATTCGGTCAATTGTGAAAAGGTCAATTGTAATTCGAACAGTTGTAAAACGAACAATTCGTATTCAACCTTCTGATCATACAACGTACATCTCCGTGACAAAGGAACCAGTATTCTTTTGTACCACGCATATTTGCAAAACAGATTTGTAACACTTGATTGTAAAACCTCATCTTTTTCTTGCACGTTTTGTATGAATTGCATAGCTGACATATTTTGAAACTGTGTTCCCGATTTCAATATGTGTGCAACTCCGTAACATAGAGTTGCTAGTTCACTTTCAAAGAGTAGGTGGTATTCCACAATTTGTCTAAATCTGGGATCTTCAGAATACATTCATATTGAACGGTATTCTGATGCTGTTATTTGAGTGGGTCTGTCATGGCTTGTTGCAGATTTTTGGATTAGTTAGATACCTGTTGACATATTCTAACAGTCTATATTTTGTTATAATGAAGTGGTATTGATTTATCTATTTGGATATTGTAAAATTTTGGGTTAGTTAGAGACCATTTGGCGTATTCTAACTGTCAATCTTTTGTTATAATGTAGTGGTATTGATTTATCTGTTTGGTTATTGAACATCTTGGAGTAGTTAGATACCAGTTGGCGTATTCTAACTGTTTATTTTTTTATATAATTTAGTGGTATTCATTTATCTGTTTAGTTGTTGTAGAATCTTGGGGCAGTTATATAGCTGTTGGCATATTGTAACAGTTTGTAGTTTTCTAATAGAAGTTTAGTTAATGTTTAAGTACAGTTTAGTTAATAACTTTTGGTTTTAAGAAGATTAAATAAGCGTTTGTAAGATTTGCAGGTAATCTCTGCTTTAGAGTAATGGTACTATCATTACATTCGAACCATACACAATTCTTTTTTATATATGCAGTATAGTGACCTGCATTGGTTGTGGCTCCTGTCTGGTAGATTATACCTATTGTTGTGAAGTTTTTTTTTACCAAGTGATATTTGACAATGTGTGAATCCAGTCAGCTTGCAGTTGTTTTCGGTACCATCTGCATTGTAACGTAGAAGCATTAGTAGTACGTATTTACTATGTGTTTGTATTAGTAAGGTGGAGCGATTATCTGAATTGCAGGTAGTACATAATCTACCATGGTTTGCATTTTGTAGAAGTTGCTGAAATGGAACAGATTCACAATTAGGTATTGATACATACACAAAGCGCTCATTGGGGATTTTTTCTTGTGTCACATTGTTGCACAGAGTGCATGTATGTTTCCACATGTATGAAATCTGGAAGATTTCATTTATAGGTATGTTTTTGTTTTCCAGTACTTATAGTAAGTACATTAGAAATTCTTGTGGATCTTCCTGTGAGTTTACAGTGAATTTCACCATTCCTGCACAGTAGTCCAATTGTTGTCTTGTTCCATAAACACTATACGTGTTGTCAGGATTGTTTGTTGCGCTTCTATGAAGTACTAACATTTGCAAACACAATTGGTCTGTACTCTGTAAGTAAAAGGTGTCAACTAATGGTGGTAATTGAAATAGAATATTCATTGCTACATTTGCGTAGCAACTTACACCATTTACATTTGAACGCTTAAATGGACCAGGTAGTTCTGTATCTGAGTGCTTTTTTTTTAGTTTGTCTTCCTTCTTTGAAGAAGTACCTGGTTTACTTTCCCTAATAGGTTCTTTTTTGATTGTGGTACTTGATGAAGTATTAGTTTCTTTTAATCTCTTTGGAGGATTTGCAGTGACATCCTGTTGCATTTCTGTTTGATTTAGTTTTCTTTTAGAACATTTTACTTTTTGTGTTATAGGATATCTTTTTAGATGGGGGTGTATAGTGAACAAAGTCTATTGTATTCTGAAATGCAAGGACTATCAGCGTTTACTTGCATCAAATTTGATTGGAATTAGACCGTCAAGTGTTCTTAAGCGTGACAGTGCTACATAGCTCATGCCTTCTTTAAAGACTGTGTTACCAAAGTCTATCAATGCTTTGTCTAGGGTAAGACCTTGTGATTTATGAATGGTGACTGTGTATGCAAGAGTTAGAGAAAATTGTTCTCTTCGTACATACATGTCTTTGAAGAGAAGGAATCAAGCTGTTGAGAGTCGTATCCTTTTCACTTCTGAAAGTTTGTCAAAGAGAATATTGACAAACTGAATGTTGTTGTCGTCACATGGGTATGTTTGAAAGCCAACAACTGTACCCAGTGCTCCATTAACTAGTCTTTGATCCATGTCAAGGTTACATTTAAGCATTACTCTGCAATTTAAGGATAATTTTAAAAATGTTTCCAATGCAGCTGTGTTGGAGATTGAATTTTCTAAACTATTTAGTCTCGCTGTGGCTTGTTCACACATGGGTAGTGTCATACCATGTATGTCTCGTTTGTCTGTGGCGCTAATTTCAATTATTGGTTGTATTTCTTTTTTTAACATTGTTTCATTAAATTTGAAACGCTTGCAAGAGTTGGCATTAAGGCCATAAAATTTACATTTTTGTGGGCTAATTGTTTCATAACATCCGTAGCACATGCATTATGGCCATAAAGTGCAGGAATGTGCCGGGTTTTCAATACTGTTTGTGCTTCTTGAGATAATATACCAACTCTAAAACTTTATAAGATGTTGGCATAAGTGAGACCTGCAGATTGCTGCATATTTTCTGTTAATTCTCTCCAATGCTGCCAACAGTTTTACGGCAGAGTTTGTGTCCTAAGGTTTTAAAAATAGGCTCACCTTTCACTGGTGTCAATTGAAGAAGATCTCCTAAAACAATAATGTGTTTTCCTCCAAAGAGCTCTTCGTAGTTTGTTTTGAGTACTTCTTGTAATCTGAGGTGAATCAAGGCCAACATTAGGTTGGATACCATGCTCACTTCATCTATTAGTAGCATTTTCATTTGTTTTAGTACTCTGCGTAGTTCCATTGCAGCTTCTGTAGAAAGTTTGTAATAGTCTAATTTGTTTTGGTGTTCTACTGGCATGAGTAGTAATCGGTGTAAAGTGACAGCGCCTATGTTGTAGCCAGCTAAACCTGTGGGGGCAGTGACAACAGCTGATAGTTTGTTGTTTGTCAATTGTTGAAGGAATTTACTGATGATTTTGATTAAGAATGTTTTGCCAGAACCAGCTTCAACACTGACGTACAGTAGTATAGGTTTGTAATTTTGGCAGGTGCATTCTTTGTTTTCATGTTGTACACCATGTGAAATTTCTTTTGTTACTTCTTCAAAAATGCTATGTTGTTCATTGTTTAGTTTTGATTGTAGTATAGTTAAATCTTCTTTATCTTCATACTGACACATTATGTTTTCTACTTCTGTCATAGCTAATTCTGCCTCATTTGTTATTAGTGGCTCTCCCAGTGGTTCTTGGCTTCGTGTTACAGAAGGTTGACTACTGTCAGGAGTGCCCTTATCTAGTTGGACCTGCAGTTCTTCTTCGTGTTGCTGTTCATTGTGCAACATTGTTTTGTACTGTGTAAAGTTTACATCAGTTAGAGTGCTTTCATTTACTTTGAAGCGTCTTCATAGGAGTCATAGTTATCTAGTATTTCTTCTTCTTTTCTCCATGGTTTAAAGAGTTGTAGCAGGGACATGTAAAATAGTTCTTTATGTTGAGGAGTCTTTAATGACAATTTGATATGATTAATTAAATTTGGTTTAGTGAGTTTTACTAAGCTGCCTTCACAATTTGTCACCCTGTATCTACCTTTTTTTCATCAGGTTTTATATTATTTTTGTATGTGAAGTTTTGGGCTATGTGGTATAGACATATGGTTTCCAAAGTGGTACTTCTGTTTGGGTAGTATGTGTCCAGCAAATAGTTTTTTAAAATGTCTTGGCTGTTGGGATAATGTTTGGCTATTGTTTCTATATCTTCGTATGATTTTAGATTTTTTTTCTAGATTTAGCAGGTCAAAGACTTAGCCATACTATATTTTCAGATTTTCCATACAAAGCAGTATCAATTAAACGATCTGCTGCTTCAGAGGAGCCACATTCTCTATGGGAGAGCATTTTTATGCCCAAGCTGTATAATTTTTGAGACAGTGTTTTGTCTGATGACAGGTCATTCCAGAGGTCATGTAGCTCTGTTTTTTCTGCTTTGGTTAAGTATGCTGTAACATATCATGCAACTGCAGTGGAATTGTCTGCAATGTACTGCACATCTATGTTTGCATTCCATAAGTGGGCAATGATTGCATTGTAATCATTGATATATTTTTCTTCTTCTGTTCTTTTTATGTAATATGTATTTTTAGGTGTTTGCCTTTAACACTATGTCTAACTGAAGACATGAAGCTGTTCACTTGACCTGTTTTTGTAACCGGTCTAGGGAAACCAAAGTGTTTTTGTATTTGCAATGACAATATTTGCCACATTTGTATCTTTGAAATTGTAAAATTTGTGCTTGGAGATCACTATTTGTTGCTTCTGATGGAATTTGACAAGTGACATATTTTTCAATAAAATGTAAAACAGTGGTGTCACTGTCATGACCAAATTTAGGAGCATCTTTAATCCATAAAAGCATGTGGATATGTGGTGCTCCTCTGGCTTGGTATTCTTTTCTCCAAAAGAAGTGTTGCACTTCTCCAAGGGGAGGAGCAGTTTTATTACAAATAAAGTGTAGCATAGCAATGAAGCGATCGTGAAAATATCTTGAAACATTAACAGGATCTAGCGAACAAAGTTCTCCAGGTGTCAGTATATCTATGTTTGTTTTGTTTGTGTTTGATATGCTTAGGAAATCATGTAAATCTTCCCATGCATATTCTGCACAACTTAATGTAACAAACCAAGTGGGTGGGCCAAGGTTTCTTATCATACAACGTACATCTCCGTGACGTTAAAACCAGTATTCTTTAGTACCACGCATATTTGGAAATAGATTTGTAATATTTGATTATAAAACCTCATCTTTTTGTTGCACTTTTTGTAATAATTGTGTAGCTGACATATTTTGAAAGTGGGATCCTGATTTTAATGTGTGTGCAACTCCATAACATAAAGTTGCTAGTTCACTTTCAAAGAGTAGGTGGAATATGTATTCCACATCTTGCCTAAATCTGGGACCTTCAGAATGCATCCGTAATGAGCGATATTCTGATGCTGTTATTTGAGTGGGTCTGTCATCGTATCTTCCTCCTTTGCCAGTAGGAAATAGTAGAGGACAAGCACGTGCTTCTATACTTTTTTCCCATATGCTCATTGGTGATCCTTTGGTTTGTCGCATTTGGTACGTTTCTAGTGGATCATCTATGCTGTCTTTAGAGTGCAATGGATGAATTGTATAATGGTCTAAAATATTGGATACTGAAGCTGGATCCAGAAGTCCAAATTGACCAGTTTCTCGTGACTCCTGAATTATTTCAGTTGTTCCCCTTAGGTTTTCTTCTATATTTATTTCTTTGTAGTACTCATTATTGTCTTTTAGATATTGCAAGGCTTGTCTAACTTTATGTAAATCGACGAGTTGTTGCCAAAAATGTTGTGTCTTTTGTTGGTACACCATTTACTAAGATAATTGAAGATTGTTCTATTGGACGTTGCACTCCTAGAGTGTGCACATTTTCTGTCAGATTTAATGGTAAATAAACTACTTTGTCACAAATGCCTTTCACCAATTCAGAGGGAGGTAATTTTGCTGTTTTTGGTTGAAGACGTATTATTGCTTGAAATGGGTGTACTGTTTGAAATATGATGCTCTCATATAAATTGAGTTGTTGTAGGGGTTTTGTTAGTGGGAAAAATTCTAAGTTATTTATGATAGCACGTGAAGGAGTTTGGTTGTTGTCAAGTTTTGTAGTGCAGTAACTGCAAAGTATTAAAGGGTCAGTTATTTCATTTTTGTTTTCTGCTATAAGGTAGAGAGCTAATTCAAACCATTTAGAATCTTCATTGTTTTCCATTTTATATGTTAGGTCTACTGCTTTTGTGTTACTTTTATAGAAAGTTCTACGCAACATACACACACATGGTTTGGTATTTCAGCAGATGTACTTTTAAATTTCAGTATTTCTTTTTTGTATGTGTGTAGTAGAAGGTTGCCATGCATAGAATTGTTGCTAATTTGCTTTAAAGCTATTTCATTCTGTAAGTGGCTTTCACGTGCAAAATATTTTTTCAGGATATAGTCGATTTCTTCAAGTAGGTCTTTTGCTGTACCATGTAGAAGAATGTTATTTGAATTGGCTAGTGCTAAAGCAGGACTTTTAGCATAGTACAGTTTATAGACTAGATTTCTTCTAGTTGAATGATGTGTTGATATCATTTTGATATAATGGAGGGTGGTTTTGCAAGTAGGTCCTGAAATTCAGGCCAATGAATGTCCTTGTAGTCCTGTGTACTTGCACACTGGACATGTATCCATGGTTTGCAGTAGTTTAATTTTCATTTTGTCTTTGCTTTTCACATATTGATTGAGGAATTGCCGTAAAGACTTGAAAGATTCTTTGGGAATGTTACACATTGACGTGCATGGCCATTTGTATACTAGACGTTCTGATTCAGTTGAATGGAGGGGTAATTCTAAGTTTTCTGGGGATATTTTTGTAAATAGTATTTCTAGTTCCATTATGATATTATTACTTTTTCATAACCTCGTCCACTGCTATGTATGGCAATTGTATTTGTTTGCTTTTGTTTGTATGCTTCTTCATTAAAGTATGGTTCTGGGCCCGTAGTGTGACTCCATTCACCTCCACAGATACTTAAGAAGTTATTTCTGTTGACATTTTGTTTATTGAGAAGTCTTTTTTGTAATTTAGTCATTAGTTTTGTTATTGGTTTCATTTTGTTTAACACTAAAATAAATACGTTTCTTTTGAGAAGGATTGCACTGTCTATCAACGCTTCTAAGATTAATTTCCTACGATAGGTTTTAAGGGTTGAGTTTGATTTCTCTCCTTTTTTTATAAGATTTTGCAGGACTCTGTGATGGAACATTTTTGCTAAAATACTTTTTTGGTATGCTTAGTTTGCACTATATCAAGATTTATAGGAGCAGTTTCATCTGTAGTGGTAGCTGTTTTTTTGTTAATTGTTTTGTGGTTTGTTTTACATTTTGATAGAGGAGGCAAAGTGTCTGTACTTGAAGCTTGTTTTGTTTCGCTAAATGACTGTATTAGCTGTTTTGTTTGAACTTTTTTTACAAATTCTGCTAGAGATGGATGCTTGTTTTGGACACTTCTATTTTCATTAGCTCTGTTTATGCGTTGCTTTCTACAGACTTGATTTTTGGGAGGCATTCTTTAGGGTCTGTTGAAAAAAATAAAGAAGGTATGGGGTGGGGTGTTCTTAATGTATGTGTGCTGTTTGCATGAGTGTGTGAGTAAGATAATAAAGATGTATTTAATGGTGTGTGATTGTGCATTGGGCAACTACAACTAGTTGGGATGGCTATTCTTGAATTTATGGGCTATTAAACTGGGGTTCAGATGATAGCATATTTCACAGATATGATGGAGTATGGCTCAAGGATAGGATGGAGTATGGATCAGGGATATGATGGAGCATGGTTCATAGATATGATGGAGTATGGTTCAAGGATAGGATGGAGCATGGTTCAAGGATAGGATTGAGCATGGTTCACGGACAGGATGGGGCATAGTACATTGATGTTAGACCTACTGCATCATCTGCTGAGACCTCTTACATCACATTGATCTTCCTTTTTCATGTATCTTCTTGAGGTTTTCTCTCTGCATATGCAGAGGAGAACCACCTCCCAACTCTGGTTTCATGGATGGGAAGTTTGCTGGTCTGTTTTCATTGCATGTACCAAGACCACCTTTGCTCCTTCGTACCAAGCCAGGAAAGATTTCCCGGTTATGCTTACATGATGCAATATTCCATCCGCTAGCAGAAGCATTGGCGGGCGATGGCAACAATTCCTTCTTGTAGAATATAGGGCAACACTCTCAACGTCTGGTCTCACGGCAGACTGGACTGCAGCGTCTAACAAATGTGAATCCCTAGGAATCAGAGGCTTCATAATTTGAACTGTGGACGTCTTCTGGTACAATATTCCTAGGTTGACAGGTTAATGGAATTGGCAGTCCGGTGCCCCTTTTACCTCTGAGTTAATCAGTGTTTGATCAATGGGTCCCACAGGGTCATTTCATCACTGGAGTGGTGTAAGGCATCATTGGAAATGGTGGTATTTTACTTTTTTTTAGGACAGGGGGCTGGAGAACTCATCAGTGAAGTTGTGTTTCCAACAGGATGACACTAGTTATTTCTCTTTTTCATTGAGGTGCTTGAGTGACGATTACATAATGGTTTTGCAGGGAGCAAGACATCGATAATGAGGCTCATTTTGCTCAACCTGGCAATCCTCTTTTTTTTTTGAAAACCAAGTTTTATTAAAGTTTGGGTTATAACATCATACAATGATTATCGTAACACAACTCCTAGATGCAATTATAACATTAGCCCCTTCTCCCCCAGCCCCCTCCCTTAGCCATGGATCTTTCATTTATTGCTACATCAAAAGTAGGGTGCATTGTACATTTTTTCATTACATGTTCAGGGAAGCACTATTGTGTACACTGAAGCATTTGGAGTATCCCCATCCACCTTTCATTGGGCGTCACATGCTACATGCCCTCTGAGCAGAGTGTCCCCCCTAGATGTTTATCCCACCAGGGCATTCCATCAGACCTTCACCTCTTCCATTAGGCAGAACGTCCATACTTTTCAAAAAAGGGGAGCCACATTCCTACAATGTTCAACCTAGACTCATCTACGAGATGCTTTAGAAACTCCATGTCATAAATTATATTGACTTTGATGATCCACTCTTTCTCCCCTGGCATTCGTGGACTTTTCCACTTCTGGGCTAGGCAGCACCTGGCCGCCACCAACATTATCTGTAGCATATGTCCTTGTGTCCCACCGTAGTCCCTCACATCAACCCCAAAAAGGAGAAGCCATGGGCATAGGGCTCTCCCTACTCCGCCCACCCAATTTATCCAAGACAGGACTTCTCCCCAATACATCTGCACCACTGGACATTTCCACAACATGTGCACGTAGTCCCCTTTTTCTGTGTGACATTTCCAACAATGCGGGTTGTATCCCTCCCTTATCCGGCTATCCTCTGTGGGGGATAGTGCTATCTAAGTATCACCTTCAGAGCCTGATCTCAGTACTGGAGGGAGGCAGTCGAACGATTGGCCTGTCTACACATACTGGACCATCTCTCATCGTCGATCTCTTCCCCTAAATCTTTCCCCCAGTGCTCCTGTGCGGGCAGAGGATCCCTTGGAGCAACCAGGAGCAGGAGTTTGTAGAGTTTAGATATCACTCCCTTGTCTTGAAATGAGAAGTTTTTTCAAATTCTGTTAGGTCTCTCCTAAGGGTATCTCCCCAGCTGGTTTTGATCAGAGCCCTTTTAGTTGTAAATAACAGAAAGGCGAGAGGTCACCCACTCCCAGGGCCTCCTCCAGCTCCTTTTTGGACAGTAAAGTTCCCCCACCCACAGCTATCCTGCTCTACTGAGACAAGCCTCATACCACTGTTGGAAAGCAAGTGGTTTGTCAATCCTGTCCCTGATCGGGGGGGAGGGCTCAAATGCAGCTCAGAGTCGAGGGCCATGAGCCATCTGTAGTTAACCCCCTTCTTCCACACTGACCATAAGAAGCTCAGTACCGGGTGTTGCAAAACCCTCCTCAGGATACATGCCTTGGGGACCCATAGCCACTCATCCAATGTGACTGCGGTCAAGACCTCATTGTCCATTGCCACCCATTGCTTCAAAGTCCTCGGAGTAAAATGATCCACCAAGATCCACTAAGATCCTCAGCTGGGATGCCCTATAATACGTCTTCATATCTGGGAGCCCCACTCCCCCTCCTCGTTCGGCCTTGTCAGTACATCTTATGAGATTCTATACTTTCTACCTGTCCAGAGGAAATTTAGCAGGACTTTCTTAACCTCCACCAAAAATGGCTGGGGCACCGGTAATAGGAACTTGGGGAGGATTACCATATTCAATGAATCGAGGCGTGCCATCCATGAGAGTCCCGACATTTCCAATCGCTCAATATCTCTCTTCACCGCTGACCAAAGAGGGAGGAAGTTACTGGCAAAGAGATCTCTGGGACTCTGTGTCACCTGTATCCCCAAGTAACAAAACCTGTCTCTTTGTATTTGAAAGGGGAGCCCCTCCACAAATTTCCCATCTGTGTCCAATAGGTTACCTGCCATAAACACCACTGACTTCCCCAGATTAACTTTAAAGCCGGACAGGTTTCCATACTCCTCCAAACTTTGTAGTATGTGAGGCACCGATTGGGATGGTCTAGTAATATAAAGTAATGCATCATCTGCAAACAAGCCAATCTTGCCGGGCGTGTCCCCTACTCTTAACCCACTAATCCCCCTGTCATTCTGAATAGAAGTCACCCATGGTTCTATCACTAATGCATAGATGAGAGGGGATAGGGGAAGCCCTTTCTTTTGCCCCTTCCCAGAGGGAACGACCCAATTCAACTCCATTCACCACTACCCTTGCTGAGGAGCTGGAATATAAGGCTGACATCCAACCCAACCATCTTGGACCCATCCCCAGGGATGTGAAGACTTCCCCCATGAAGGCCCAACTCACCCTGTCAAAGGCCTTTTCGGCATCCAGAGATAGCAGAAGGGCCCCCTCTTCCCGGACCACCCTCGAGTTCAGCACATGGAAGGTCTTTTGCATGCTGTCTGCCCGCTTACTGTCACCTGATCCGGGTGAATCAGCCGGGGAAGATTTCTCTCCAGACGTGTTGCCAGAATCCTGGCAAAAATCTTTGCGTCTATATTTAGGAAGGAGATGGGCCTATATGAACCACATTTTGCCGGATCCTTCCCTGGCTTGGGTATCACATCGATTAGGGCCTGAAGGAATGTTGGCGGGATTGCATCCTGTTGCCTAATCTGGTTAAACAACTTGGCCATTGGTTTTACCATGATGGATTGATGTTGTTTATAGAAAATGGCTGTATAACCATCCTCCCCTGGGCCTTCCCCTTCTTCAGACTTTTAATAGCTCCCTTCATCTCCTCCTCTGATATCTCCCCCTGCAAGGCCTCCCGTTCCGGTCTGTCAGTTTAGGCAAAGGATTCCCAGCAAGGTAAGTCTGGATGCCCTCTATCGATTCACACTCTTATTTAGTGTACAATTCTTTATAGACATCTGCAAAGCATTCGACTACCCTCTACCCCTCTCTACACAGCCTCCCCCCTTTGTCTTGGATACCTCCCAACCTTCTCTCCACCCTACAGCCTCTCGTTCTATGCACCAATAAGGTCCCCACCTTGTCTCCCCTTTCATAATACCTCTGTCGCATGTACCTCATTTTTTGACTATTTCTACAATAAGAATCGCATGCAGTGTCTGTCTCTTCTCCTGCATTTCCCCAGAAGGGTCTCCCAATTTTCATCTTTGCGGGTAAGCCGCACCTGCATAACCCTTAGTTCTTAATGGCGTTTACCCTTGATCAGTGACCTTTCACGTTTCTTTTGTGACCCCTCCGCACAGGTGGCCTTCACCACTACCCACACTACCATCATCTCCGTTTCCCCATTGTCATTAATCTCAAAGTAGGCTTCCATTTCTTTCCTCAGGAATTCTTTAAACACTTGGTTGCTCAGCAGTGAATCATTGCAACTCCACCTATAATTCCTCGCGGTCCTTGGCAGTAGCCAATCCACCACCAGAGGTTTGTGATCCGACCAGGTGATCGCCTCCACACTCTGCACCCCACCCTCGCCCCCTCCCTCCCTGATATCAATAGGAGGTTGATTCTTGTGTATGTGTGATGTGGGGGGAGAAGAAATTGTAACCCCACGGGCTTGGCCAATGATCTACGCCATATGTCCACCCAGTAGAGTTCCTGCAAGAGACCCTTCAGGGCTAGGTTGTCTTTTGTAACCTCCTTCACCCCCTCCCCCTTAGCCAACCATCAGTCTAGTCGCGGGTCGGCTATAAGATTGAGGTCGCCACCTAGGATCATGGCTCCCTCCGCCTATTCATCCATAACCCTGAACACCTGGTGTAGAAACTTTATCTGTCCTGCATTAGGTGCGCAAAGGGTGGCCAATGTGATCCGCTCACCCTCGCAATTACCCTTAACCCCCAGGAACCTCCCTCTGAAGCCCCTCCTGGTCTCAACATCCATGAGGTGGAGTGACTTGCCCAAAAGTATACCCATCCCTTCTTTCTTAGTGGTTTTATAGGAAGCCCAGAAGTTCCTCCCGATTTCCTTCCCCTTTATTGTCAACTCCTTCCCCTGCTTGTAATGTGTTTCCTGTAGGAAATGGACCGCTAGTTTCTGTTTGCGGAACATGTTGCCAGTAAGGGACTGTTTATTTTGCAAATTCAAGCCCTTAGCGTTCAGTGTACCCACCCGTCCTTCAACCAATATCGTCGTTGACCCTGTCCTCAAAAACTACACCTCGCCCTACCCGGCTCAAGACCACCTGCAAGCTGAAGATCCATGGTTTCACCTGGCTAACAACCCACCTCGTACTACCACATCGCCCCCTCTCCTCCCCTAAAACCCATCTCCATTCGAGGCATCCGTCTCCATCCTCAAGGATTGCTGGGATCAGTTAACGAACCACCAAGGGCTTGTCCCTTCGCCCGGATTACTTGTGTAGCGGGGATCCTACTCTCCCACTTTGTATACAGGTCATCGCATTTAGTGTATCCCAATAGCCCTGGATCGGGGTCCCCAAAGCCCCCCTGCCCTCCAGTTCCCACTTCCCCCTTCCGGACCAACAACAGAAAACTCTCCCTTTTGGCACGTCCCGCTGTCAGCAACAAGTATAACCTTATAAGTAGTGCCTCATTGGCCGCAACAGCGACAACCCAATTGCAGAAAAAGGAACGGGCTAACAGTGGCAAGATGCCCGGGCAACATTCCCCCCCTTAACATTCAGGGCCCCCTTGGGGGCTCCAGGGAGTCCAGTAACATACAGATCATTTATGAAGCAGTTTTGATTCACTTTAAGTGTCCTCCAGAGGCGGCAGGGGGATATTTCGTTTTTGAAATTTCTGGGTTCCTTTCACCCTATGTTTCCCCTTAGCCGGGTCCGGTCCACTAGGACCCTGACTGGGATCCAGGTCTCTCTCAACACGCTCCCCAGGGCGGCCTGTACGGCCAACCACCAGGTCGTCTGTGACTCTTTGGATGTCCTCCTCAGCCACAAGGTGATGCCTCTCTGCCTGGCATTCAAAAGCCAAATAGAATGGGTGCCCCCAGTGGTATCTGACCCCTTTTTCCTGCAGCCATTTGGTGAGTGCCCCACATTTTTCTCTCATCAGCAGTGTGAGGGCGGAGAGGTCCTGGAAGATGGCCACCCTGGATTTCCATATTGTATTTCTCGAAGGTTCTTTGCCTTCTCCAGAATCTTGGGTTTGTCTCTGCAGTAGTGCCACCGTGCCAACACTGAGCGGGGGCCTCTCCCACCCCCCGCTCAATGAACTCTATCCATCATAACCCCTTCTCCAGCATCAGCCCCTAGGACTATCGGTACTATGTCCTAAGCTTTGCCTTCGAGACCCAACAGGGTCTCGCCCTCCGCTTCGGCCAGGCCGAAGATGCGCAGGTTATTTCTCCTCTCCCAGTTTTCCATGTCGTCCACTTTAAAGCAGAGCTCCTCCTAGCGGCGCTGCATCTCTATAAATCTCCCCTCCATCTGAGTCTCCAGGAGTTCTGTGGACAACTGGTTGTTCTCAGCACCATCCAGTCGATCTTCTAATTTAGACACTTTGGTCGTGAGGTCTGACAGTTTGGCCCCCATGTCTGTTCTTATCCCCCTTATTTCTTCTAGGATCATCTGGATATTGTTTTGCATGGTGCCCAGGTCTGGCACGGGTGTGGAGGAGGCCCCGGTAGCATGTCGATACTTCCTGCCTGGAACTGGTATTTAGCTAGGGCTTCTTTCCAACTCATAGATCACCTCACCCCAGCGTGCCTATGTTCACCAGGGGTTCCAGTGTACCCGAGCACGCTAGGCGTTTGTGGCTCAATCTCACCTGTAGCCGGGTCTGTCCCTCAGGGGTCACTTCAATGACTGTAGATGGTGAGGTTTGGTGCTCAAAGAGGGAAGGGTTGCTGCAGTGTGATTGGGAGTGAGCCCATGCGCCAGTATGCTCTCTTCAGCCACCCCCCGTGCTTTTGCTAACTTTAAGCCCTATGACCCTCACTGTCCGGTCTCAGGTCTGGATACGTGGGTGCCAGGCATTGGGGGATCTCCTTCTGGCCACACTTGTTTCATTGCTCTCTTCTTCCCATGGGCGTGGAATCCAGGCCGCTACCGCGATGGCCCGGGATACTGGCTTCCCGCACCCAGTGTAAGTGTCCAGGTCCTCTGCAAGGTCTCTCTGCCAATAAGCAGGGGAGCCGACGTGGGGAAGATCAAAGCGTTGGCACCTAAGTTCTCCGGCGTGTCTGTGTCATCCCAAGGGGGAGGCCCTCTGTTACAGCAAGGCCTGCCCCACCACCCAGGGTGTGCTGCCAGAGTGGCCCAGTGTGAGGTGGTGAATGCCTAAGGGAATCTAGTGTGCACTTCCGGTTATCTCCGAGCAGAGGGTCACTGTCCATCGGGCACCCTCTTTGACTTGTTTCCTACGGCACTGATGTGGCTAGTTGCAATGTGCCCAGCTGTGTCTCTCCTACTTGACTGCAATAGCCACTTCATGCTCCTGTGGACCTTCAATGAGTCCTTGGGCCTCATTACGACTAGTGCAGAATGGGTTTAACAGCGCCGGTAATGGTGCTGGTGCCATTAAACCCACTCTGCACTATTACGAGGTCCCCTCTGGATGTCTGGTTTTTCCAGATGTCCATAGCGGGTCCCGCGAGGGGACCAGGGAGCTAACAATGGGCCCGTAATTGACGGGCCCATTGTTAGCTCCCTCCCATTCCCATTGAGCCCTAAGAGGGCTCGAATGGGAATGGGGAAGGACCGGGCCCGGGTTCCCTGAAGGAGGAAATACCGGGCCTTCGAAAGTCGGAATGGCTCGGTATTTCCCCATTCAGGGAACCCGGACCTGCATACAATTTTGGAGGCAGCCATGGTGCTAAAAGCACCATGGCTGCCTCCAAAGCCGTAATGAGGCCCCTTGTGTGGCTGGGCCCATTGTCCTTGGGTCCCCCCTTCACAGAGCCCACTGCTGATGGGGGCCTGTGCTGCCCTCAGGGGGTGGAGATCCCACCAAGTGGGTCCTACCCCAGAGATCAAAAGTCCTGGGGCCAGGTGTATCCCCAACTCCTCACCGTGCAGTCCTCCTCACAACCCTTATCTGGGGCCTCCTGACAGCCCTCAAGTGTGTCCCTTCCCCCAGACAGTTGGCACTCTCCTGCAGTTTTGTACCGACCTCCACGTGTGCCTTGTCGAGGCTGTGGTCTCCCGTGATATCCTGGGGGAGGAGGGGACCTGTCACTCACCTCCTCCTCTCCCCGCCGTGCTGTTCTGAGTTCCTCTGGTTTCCCCACAAGCCAGTGAGGGCACGCTCCTTCGTCAACCCAAGCCATGGGGGGAAATATCCGTGGGGGGAGACACTTTGCCTCTGCAGCTACCTCCTCAGGTGCTGCAGAGCCGGGGCGGTCTTGTCCCTCGGGTGTTGGCGTGTCTGCCGTCTGGCTCCACCAGGCTCCTCCACCTTGGTACACGGGTCAGGCTGTTGCAGCACACAGCCTATGCTGCCCACGGGCGTCTCCCCAAACGCAGCAGATCGGAGGTGGTCTTGCTTCCCTGATGTCTGTTTGCCAGCCACCCGATCTTAAACGGCATCTACGCTTCAGGCCGGGGATCGGACTGTTGCAACGTGGACACCGCATTGGGTGCTGAGGAAATAAGGAGGCAGGGTGCCCCAGAGCACAGGCCACCCATCAGGTGTCAGGGGATTCTTCTTTACCGGGGGGAACTCGCCTCCACCCGGGGAAACTGACCCGCTCTTGGTTTTACTTTCCCCTGAAGCTGCGCACCGTGAGAGTGATCCCAGCCGGCTCTCACTCGGCCGGTCCAAGCCGCGGGGGCAGCACGGGAGCTGGGGATATCACCTGCAGATAGAGCCCATGTTCCAACAGTCAGATCTCGTGTCTTTGGGGGGTCGGACCCCTTTCTCCATAATATCACCTCAGCTTTCAGGGGCTGTGTACAGAGCTCTCGGCTCAGGCAGCCATCTTGCCTGCGCCCCCTTGTGGCCTCTGCAATCCTCTTTTTAGCTTGCTTGAGGAGTGGGTTGATCTGCAGCAGAGTGTTAGATTTGGCGGTGGCCCCCTGAAGCTACACGTCATTCACTGGTGTTCTACGAGTGTGGTCCTCGTGGAGGATCTGTACTGACGGCTTTGAATGAGGAGGGGTGGGGCGCAAAATCCTGGTGCTCAGTGGCACCCCAGAAATTTTTCATAGGGGTGGCCTGATGAGGGCACTGGAAATCTTGGGGTGGCACCCGAAGTTGCATTCATAAGGTGCATGCCAGCCAGGCAACATTTTTATAAGGGTGGCCATGGTCCCTCTGATGGTGCTGCAGGAAGTCTCCTTGTGCTGTCTTCAGATTGGTGGGGTCATAGTGTAATGCATTCCATGGGTCTTTGTTGCTGCCTCCTTCTACCTGAGGTACTACTGATTGGTCATCTTCACGGCATATAGCCATGTTTGTGTGTACAGCTAGCACATTGCCTGACTTCAAAATGCAGGGCACCCCTCCCCTTTGGCTCTGCTGAAAGCATTTTCCATTACAGTGCATCCCTGAGGCTGGGGCGTAATGTCCCTCAAGTATGACTGCTATGAGGTCTTGATCCCTCATTCTGGTACTCCCTCATCTCAGCCCTTCCTCTAGAGTTGAGCAGATTCAGGGTTTCCCCCTCCTTCCCTGGGGTTTCGTGGTGAAATGCTGGAAGGGGTCTTTCCTTTTCAGTATTGTGTTTGGAGGTTGACCCTTCCGAGTGAGAATCAAGGAGCCATGAGCTTTTCTCTTTCATCTCGTAGGCTACTTATGCATAGCTTTCAACCATTTGTGTTGCAAAGGTGGGTGAAACCAACCGATTTTGTTTTTGGCGGCTGAGA
The DNA here is from genome assembly GCF_040938575.1 of Ambystoma mexicanum. Classification (NCBI taxonomy): domain Eukaryota; kingdom Metazoa; phylum Chordata; class Amphibia; order Caudata; family Ambystomatidae; genus Ambystoma; species Ambystoma mexicanum. The sequence goes on along the minus strand of NC_090940.1, from coordinate 503,533,967 downwards.
CGCCCATTGGAATGCATGGGCGTGCAGGAGGCTTGGCGGGTGAGTCAACCCTTTACAAGGCGGGTGACACCTGCCAAAAGCGTGTGAGTTGAGAGCTATGCTTATGTCATGGTGCTCAGGCAGTTTTCCATTTCTGTTGTGTCGTTCGGTTCTGGATATTTGTTGATTGGCATGCTTCATGATTAAGTACTGGGACGAGGAAGAGGGAGGTGGAGGTAAATCTCTGGTTACTTACTGATAATATTCATTATTCCTAGTCCTACTAATGCCCGCCTCTCCGGACCCCTTCCCCCAACACTGGCCTTGAGGTAAGATTGTCCCAGTTCCTTTGATATGGAGGGGAGAATTTTGTGTGAGGTCATGTGCATTATACCCCGGATGTGAGGGGAGGGGGCATAAACAAAAAAAACAAGTATATTTTGTGAAATGGTTCTGCCGTAAGGCAGATCACCTTCATTAGTAATTTGGAGGAATAGGATTGGAGTAATGAAGATTAACAGTAAGTAATTAATGCATTTTTGATATCCGACTGGTGCAAAATGTGCTGCTTGTATGGTATCTATAGTGGTCATGTGGTTTTTGCAGAGGTGTTGTGCAAATGTCACTGCACAATATCCTGGCACAGGTTCAAAACTGGCCACCAGTAGCAGTTTATGTAATTAGATTCCCAATAAACAATAACAACGGCCTGAAAGGCAATATCCAGTGAAGCCGCCAGCTGAGGCACTTGGTAAAAAACATTGTTTTTTTTTATATAGCGCCCTTCCTTATGTTTCCAAAATGCAATTTGTTTTAATGCAAAACAGCCAGCATCCTATATTTTAGGAACCAGTGCAGGAAATTGGCCAGAGTACGAAAGACATGTCTTGCTGCCCTGTCCCCAGACCCAGGGGCTTGCCCACAACACTCACACCTATGCTTCAACAAGCAGGCGGCTTTCCCTACTGAGTCTTCTGAAAGAGGTTTGCTCTTGGCTTCAGGACATTTTATGCCCTCAAGCATGGGCAACTGAAAAGATTAACATCCAAAACTTCATACACTTGTAGCTGTACACGCTGGTATGCAATGAAGAGTCATTTTTTTCTTACGGTGAGTAGTGACCAATTAAAATTTCAGAGCCCAACTTCCATTATTCACTCAAAAGGGTTTCTTACTGCATCACATTAAGACATGTTTCAAATGTAAAATTCTGGACATACTTATGTCCCCATAATTCTCTTTGCTTTTATTCAAATCGCCAGGATTGGGTTCTACGAAGAGATACTGTATTGCATGACCTGGCCTGGGCCCCTGGGCCCCTGGGCCCTGCCCCTCCAAGGGTACATTTTTCCCATTTCCACCAGTGCAGGGTGTTGGGGGGGCTGCTCCGGGTCACCGGGCGGCCCCCATACTCATGTCGGGGGCACCCGAGGTGACACACTGGTGCGGCGATCACACCGCGGACTCATGGGTGGGGGTCACCCCACCCGCTCCGGACCAACGGAGCACCACACATGGCCGGGGACACCCGGCGCACCGCGGCCCCGGCTCTGGGGGCATCCAGGCCGGGGTCGCCACCCTAGCCATGCTCACATTGCAGGGGAAACCCACAGGGACGCCGTTGCCCGGCAGGGGCACCGTCCTCGAGCTGGGCCTTGTCCTTGGACCCAGCACATACAGTGTGCTACCGGCATGGTGCAAGACAAGAAACACACTGGAGCCTTGGTTGGTTGGACTTCTGAGCCGGAAACGGCGCAGACCTTTTATTAGATTGGTCACATGGGTAACCATGTGACCACACGTCAACACCGTGGAAGATGCCATGGCCCCTTACAGGGGTGCCATGCAACACAGGGGACCCCCATTATTCAACACCTAGCTCTGCCCCTCAGTCTTGCCCACATCACTGACAAGCAACCCCAGCCCCAGCTACTACACCCTTCCCTGCAGCCAGGGGGTGAGTTCCCCCAGTACATTGTGTCCATTTCCAGCACTGCCTAAAAATCCTCTGCGCCTTTCGTCCAGTGTTGCAGTTGCTGCCCCTGCAGTGTCTTAGATGTATGTGGGCTCGATCTTTCTTATTCTCAAATGGTTAAATTCGGTGCTCCGTTCTGGAAAAACACACTTTTTACCTCGGGGCTGCTATTCATGTTTCTTACATTTTTCGCTTTATTCCTGTGAAAACTGCCCAGTGAGCAGAAATAACTTTTCTCACCAGAGCAGAACAGACAAGCGATTCTTCTTTCATTGTTTTCCCCTTGGTTCGCCTCATACAAAAGTATACAGTATGACAGGGCCCGGGGCAGAGACGCGATGCCAGCTGGTCAGTGGGAAACTGGTTTAGCCTGACTGGGTGGAGTACCGTTGCAGAGAACACATCAGTCGTTTTCAGACCCAGAAGCGACCGGAGGTGCTGTAAACAGCTTAAAAATCGAAATACTCTCTCCCAGCAAACAGCGGGACGCTGCTGACGGACTGTTAACGTCAAACGAAGTGCGTAGTGTGTCAGATGTCAGTCCGTCTTCTCTTGCAGCTGAGTCAGCGCACATGCAGGCCCGCAATACAAGTAGCGTGTCCCACACTTATCCTGCGGTTATTTCCTTGGTCTCACATGAATTAGATCTCTTGCTTTGTTTATACCAGACGAGGTGCATTTGATTACATTGTGGAGCGCATGAAAACGCTGGTTGCTTTATTGCCAAAACCACAGTTCAGTTTTGTTTGTTTAATTAATGGAAACTTACTTCATATGATGTCACATTGCACAATGGCTGTGCACCTTATGAAGTACGAAATAATATATTATAAATTCTTATAGACATATGTATTTTTTCAGAAATGTCCATCTGTATTTTTCCATTTTATTTTTGTTTACACGTTTTGCTCCATTTATTCCCTATTCTACAGTTGTCATATTTCCAGCTTTTTTACAGATAATTTTTGTTCAGAAATTTTCTAAAGCGTAAACTCTGCATGTTGCCAGTAAACTGGTGACAAAAATAACGGCAGTGTCCAATGGGCATCAAGGAAGGGTCTTGCCTTGCTCCGCAGCAGAAGTTAATGCCGCTCTCCAATAGCCAGTAATATGGGATGCTTCCAAGCCGTGCAGTCACAAACATGAATTCCAGGAGACACACCGCTAGCAACATAGAATGCCAAACTCTGCATGTCTGGTAGCATTAATGCTGCTCTCAACCTAGCCTTCAGGTCAACCACTGATTGCAATGGCACCATGTTCACTCGCAGGTGCAAATAGGCCCACATCCATGCATTAAGGGGCACACTCAATTTCCACATTGGCAGTGGCACGCATGGCCAGGCAGCATAGAGCGCCTTCGATCTCAGAGGAATGTACACTCCTGATATCGAGCCAATACCATGTATGGCCAGTTCCCTTATGCACAGTAACAGGTATGAATGGCCAGTCACCAAAGAGAGGAATAACATTCATGGGCAGTCCTCATTAAGCATGCTGAACAACATGAGCTCTTTCCAGGGATGTCATTTCACCAAAATGTCAGGGGTAGCGGGAATGACATCATTTGACCATTGACCTCTGATGACATCATAGGAAGTGATGTCATTTGACCCCACCCTGATATCGCGGGTAGCGATGCAACATGACCTTTCACCCCTTGACAAAACAAGAAGTGACATCACATAGCATTGTTCCTAAGTACACTATGAAAAATATGGTTACGATATCACTATAATGTGATATACATTTCATACAAGAATGGATCGCCATATGTATCGTTAAGATCAGTGTGTATAAGCCCATATTACCAAATTACTGTGAATGCACGCAGATGTCCATGGCAAAATAATGATGTATTATTATATAGCACTTAAGCTTAAGCGCTTTATATAGAAAAAATATACATACAACATCATCCAACCTGTGTTGGTACTCATTTATCAACCTCAGAATGATGAAAGGCTGACTTGAGGTGTTTAAGAAAAGACTAAATCAGTGGCTCACCCCCAGAAGTGTGCCGAAAATAAACCTTTAATGAGTCTAGCAATTATTGGACAGAATTCCAGAAAGACACATTTTTTGGTATTCCTGTTCTTTCTTATTTAGGGTAATTGCTGAAAGTGTTAGACTTGTGGAACCCCTGTCTTTTTTATTTTGTTTGCATTTTTTTTAGAGTTCTGAACAATAAAGTCAGTCACTCCAGAAGCAAAAAGCCACTTGGCGCTGGCCACATCCCAGGAGCATACATTTAAAAAAAGAAAAAAGATTTTTTAGGGGTAGCAAGGGAGAATGGAGGGGTAGCAATGGAGACCTCAGGTGTCACAGTTGCGACCCCTGGCGTTCCCCATAAATGACGTCCCTGCCTATCACACACCTTGCCTCCGGCTTCCACGTCAGGCCTACCCACAAATGCTTATGTATCTTTGCATAGGTATTTATAACTAACTTGTATGTTGGTGGAAGAAAGACTGCCACCCTAATGCGAAAGAAACATGGGGGCAAGAGGACTAGATACTAAGAGCCACAGGAAGGAGATGAAAGTTAGAGATGGTACAAAAATTCCTTCGTCAAAATTGGACGTAAGGCGGATCTACAAAGCAAGGGCACTCCAAAGTAGCGGTCTGTTTACAGCAAATGTTTTATCGATCCTTCATCTGAAATTTTAATCTGTGGCATGGTATGGTAATGTTTATTTGTAAAGCGCCTATAAACAAGGCAAGTTTTTCAAAGCACTCAAGGAGGGAAGGAACAAGGGGACAAATCAACAGTCATTCAGAGTCCTTGAATTTCTGAACGATACAAGTCTGCACAGACAGAGTAAGTGCATATAATACAATTAACAGTGTAGATAACAGAAAATAGGTCTGATGACAATTCTGCAGTTTTTCAAGTGCATTGAGGCACCACCATACAAGGAGGGGAGACAGGGAAGATAGACGATCTTCAGGCATGTTACATTCAGATTGTGCAAGTGCACAGACGGTACAGGAGAGGGGGGAACAAGTGCAGGAGGTGGGAGGAGTCCAAGTGCGCCCAGTCGGTCAGAAACCGGGGTAAGTGCTGAGAGATGCCACTCTCATGGGTCATTGACCAAGTGCAGTAGTGATGAGGCAAGTGCAATCCCGGAGGCAAGTGCGAGAGGACTGGCGAGGGTGCCAGGGACCTGTGAGACTCTGAGGTACACCCGGCAGCCAGTCAGCAAACTGTGTGGAAAAGGAAGGAGAGAGGGATAGAGCAGAGAGGGAGTTTAGAATGGTAGAGGGAGAGAGAAGGAAGAGGATACAAGGAATGTCTTAAGGAGTTTCCGGAACTTAAGGATATCAGGCTCAAGACGGAGGGCGGCAGGGAGGCTATTCCAGAGGGAGGCCCCTGCTCAGGATAACCATCTGCCTCCAAATCTCTGCTTGGACAACCGACTCACTAGCAGAAGGTTGGAGGTAGATGAGCGGAGGGCTCGGGAAGTACAGTATTGAGGTAGGCATCGTTGAAGATAGGTATGTCCCAGGCCCCAAAAAGCCTTTCGGACAATGCAGAGGGTCTTGAACTTGATCCTTGCAGCCACGGGGACCCAGCAGAGAGATTATAGCACCAGAGAGATGCAGTCCCTGAGGCCAAGGACAAGTCTTGCGGTTCTGTTCTGGATGAGTTGCAGAGGGCACAAGGCAGAGGCAGGGAGGTTGAGAAAGAAGCTGTTGCAGTAGTCCAGCCTTGAGAGAACCAGGGCTCTGGAGACAGTGAGCCACTGGGGGAAGGTGAGAAAAGGAAGAGTACCTCTGAGGAGGTGCAGCTGGTAGTTGGACTTTCTAGAAATTACCGAAATGTTAGTGGAGAAGGAGAGAGTGGAGTCGAAGATGACCCCAAGGTTTTTTTGCCTCGCAGGTGTAGGGTAAAGGGAGGCCAGCCAGAGTAGAGTGGGACAGCAGGAGCAGTAATATATTGGAGAAGTTGATACAAACGTTTCAAATTCCTCCTAGGATTGTAGGAGAGGATATTGGGAAAGGGCCTTATTGACATTTGAAAAACAGGTATTAAATCTTAAAGTAACTCAGCAACATACCAGCAACCAATGCCTGGCGCGAGGTAGTAGAGCATTGGCGTACAGCCACATTCTGTACACCCTAAAGGGAGTCTAGATGGTAAAATGGGAGTTCAGAATAGAAGGTTTTTAAAAATAAGTTCCCCTACTAAAACGTAATAATTTTAATTTTTTGTAATTTTTATTGTGCATTTAGTTTATATAAACATTTACACAAATATATCTAAATAAATAAAACCCATCAATTTGATGAAATACATTAATCCAATATAAAACGGAAATGCATCACTTTAATGCATAAATATAGTCCATTATATAATTCATGGAATGCAATACAATACAATCTTATAAATGCATTGCACTAAAATCAAATAAAAAGAAAGGATTAAAAATCCATACGTTATTATCCAAACTTATTACACCTAACAACGTACAGTAGTACATTCATAAGGTCAGCCAATCACTCCTACCTTCAGCAATTGGCTTTCTACCCCTCTCCATATCTGAACCTCAGCCAACAACAGACCCCTGCTGTAGCCCGAAACACATCTAATGCACAATGTGAATTGGGGGGATGTAGGGAAGGATCATTTTAAGACAGAACATTTTATGGTGGTTGGCCCAAATGCCAGCTACTACTGTGATTTGAGACTTAGATCCAATTTGCAGATAATTTCTAAGCTCCTCAGTAAGAGTGAAAATGTTTTTTGCAAACAAAACAATTTGGTGGAGGCAGAGCAATCCTTTTATCAGGTTGAACAAGCAAGTGACGTAGCCAAGTAGAAGAACCACAGGTTTACCTATTTTAAGTTTAAGACCACTAGCTGCAGGCCAAAAGCCCACTCTACAGAAAACATCAAAGATAAAAGAAATCTCTTTATGTAGGTTGCAGACATGCAAATTAATCTATGTGTTGTCAGCATTGCAATGAAACTTAAGACCAATGTCTTGAAGAAGGTACAAGAGAGGATGAAAACAACACAAAAGGTAGGGCAACCCAAAATTAAATATGCACAGGAGTCCAAGGAGTCAGCATAAACATGCATTTAACAAAAACAAGGAGCCCTAGGTTTTTTTTAGAAAAGTCATTTATTGAAAACCACAATCAATGAAGACAAATTCAATGGCAATCAGCAGCATTATTAGAAAAATAAAGATTAATTTATTCTCATAAATAACAGTCATTGATTCATATAGAAACAGCAATCCATATAACCATGTGGTACAATACAAATCTTAAGGACTGTATTGTCCTTAAACTACCAAGTACAGTAAATCAAAATCACCAAAAGTGAACCCATCACCACACAATATTCATATAGAAAAACATATTTCTTTCCTTTTAGACAAATATTCTGCTTGCATCACCTTTCTAGAGATAGCTAAGGTGCAGCCTGTATATATCAATAAGTACCATAGTATGCATCTTTACATAGAGAAACAAAAACACATAGCAAACCTATGAGGAATTTGACCATCCGCACAGGGAGCACTTTTTTAAAGTAATGCATGTTGCCAGATATAACTCCAGGAAATGTGTGGGCACTAATCTGCAAAAATGTCACAATGCTCACTTTACAACATACACATAGTGAAGTGCACTCTGGGGACACTGCCTACTGGCACAGTCCTCCTGTCATGTTCAGCTGGAATGTGACAGCCAAAGGTACATCAAAGCATCTCAAGAAGGGTGAAGGCAACACCTTCCTCTGGCCAAGGCCCCTAGTGACATTTATGAACCCTTGTTCCCTTGGTGCTGAAACCAAATAACCTTGAACAGTAAAGATTGATTGCTTTACAGACTATCCTCCTGTCAGCATCCAGAGTGCATCCCTTTCCTTCATGAAACTGTCCGTCCTCTGTGTTCCTTTACATAATGGGGTGTATTTTGTAGTGTGCCAGCATCTGTCTGTTGTACTAGGAATAAAGTATATATTTTTATACAACCTTGACTGGACAGCCCCTTTTATTATCGGGTAATAATTGTATTTTTGCTCTGTTGCAATTAATGATCCACAACCTTGCAGAGATAAGCCTGACGTTCCAACCACATTACCAAAATTGGACAAGGAGGTTTATAATTTACATGTGTTTCCAATCTGTTCGTATCCCTTCCGGTGTATCTGAGGTGTGGGGCTGATTGATGGTGTAGAAACCTATATTGATCCCTGGACCACTGGTGTCCCGGAAGTTGATTTGTCATAGATCCATCAAATATTAGGTATTTTGTTTACAGAAAACACTTTTGGTAAACATAGTTCTATTCCAAGAAGAAGCCAACTTAAGTTTCAGCTGGAGATACCAAGAACATTCGTCTCAGCCTTCATCAGGGCTATATAGATAATTCTTCAGGTGTTTTTTTATGTACCAGGGAAAATAACTTAAGGCGGGCAAATTCTTCTGGAAGTTGGAAATGAAGTACAGTAGATCAACTGGAACTACATCCAGAATCTGGGAACATGATGTTGTTCATATAAGTGACTGGATTACTGCGGCAAGCGGAGGATGCACTAAGGGTTAATTTTCAGTTGTGTTCTCTCAAGAATAGTCATCAAGTGACAGATTTATCACCACAAAACCAGATGAGAGGCAACTGTCTTCATCTCTGCAGCTCCTCGATGGCGGCGTGCTTGGCTTCCTGGCGGCTGAATGTGCCCTTGGGATACTCCTCCAGTCACTACCAGCATGCAGCTCCTGTGCCGGGGAGAGGGTGAAGACAGATATTAAACAACAATGGAGAATGTGATGACCCCTCTGGGGCACCATAATCTTTGGCAACAGAGTTGGAAACAACTGCACACAGTTTTACTGATAGATCAGCAAGGAATATCGAGGCTTAGTACCACCAAAGATGTAATCTGCCAGTCACAAAATAAAAGTTATAAGTATAACCTTTATTCTGTACAGATACAAATATGAAAGCAGATAGCTATCTGGCTCTCAAGCGCCTCGCAGTGTGTACAAGCAGACACGGTGAGGGGAGAGAGTACTGAACATTACAAAACTCACAGTATTTATAATTTCTTCCCCAAGCCCAGTTACATTTTCCAGCCCCTCTTCAAGTTCCACAGTTGCTAGAGTTCATGCACAGTTCATATAGCAAACACAGCAACCCTGCTTTTTCCAGGTTTAAGATGCAATCCTTTACACACAAAATACAACGATGGCAAACTTTGCTTTTCTTGGCCATGTAGACTTTTCCTTGTTCTTGAGCTTTAGGGTAAGTCTAGTTCCAAGAGATGAGCACAAAGGGTTTCTCCCAAAGCACAAGGCTTTAGTTGCTTTGCATTGTGCTCCATTGTTTGAATGAAGATGAGGCTTGTAGACACAGTTTTGAATGGCAGTTCATCTTGATTACAAGGTATCTTTGCACTGAACAAACATTCTGCTCTCAGAAGCCTTAATGTTGACATAGGCTCAAAGTTCACTGTACACAGTGGCAGCTGAAACACAGTTAACCATTTCAGCGCAGAGGTTAGAATCAAAATGGTGAACGTTTCTAAAATGGCAGCTTTAGTCAATTCTATTCAGCGCATTATTAGACGCGGTTTTCTGTACAATGCGAATGTGCTTAGGCCAATGTTCATAACCATACGGTAATATGCAAACATGGTTTAACAAACCCTCCTTTTGGCCTAAGGCAAGAGCATCACTCAAACATTCGTATTATTAATAAATCATGCATCAATATTCGTACATCCTGAATCACATTCTTCAAAAACATCAATCGCATTCGCTCTTTGATGGTAATAGCCTGCATTACTAAGGCATTAGTAGCTTTCTCAGGCACATGTATACTAGGTCCTAGTGTGCCCATTGTTTGCGCACAACATCCTCCTATCATGGAACATATGACAGGGAGACATTGTACACAACAACAACAGAACAGGAAAATACCGAGGATTATCATAAGGAATGCAAATATTTTCCAACCCCATGTTCGCAACAAATCCCAGAGCCAAGTACTAAGATTCCAGTGTCCCTCTGGGACATGTACTTCAGTACTCAAGGTATGTAGATTTTGAATTGCCTTGAATATCGTAGGGGAGGAGTCGGGTACAAAAACACAACATGCAGATCCCACCATTTTGCATACCCCAACACGCTCAGCTAGAATGATGTCTAACACCTTTCTATTTTGAAGGGCTACTAACCTAATTGCCTTTTGCTCTAGCGTCACGTTGTACAAAATATCAGTGGTCATATTGTAGGTATTTTCCATTATCATTGCTAGTCTTCTGATATCCTCAGAATTCATTATTTGACCCCAAAATGGCACGAAGTATCTTGCTATGTCACCCAAGACTTGTGAAGGTGTATCACCATTTTCATCCCACCTTGGACAAGCTTTAGAGATTTCAAAGGTGGTAGCAACAAATACTCCTGGCAATAATATACCTTAGTAACAAGTACCCTGCAAATCTCTGGGTAACCAAGGATATGCCTCATTGCCGCAAACAAAATACACAGGGTCTCCTACATACAAAGGTCTGTCCTCACTAGTTAGATTTGCAATACTAATACAACCCTCAAATGAACCCATTGGATGAGAACCTTCTCTTTGTATGCAGAAAGGAACAGAATTGGGACTATGATTGATAGTATAAGAAGGAGGCAATGCATCCCGGTTGCCTGTGGGAGCCATTTTGAAGGAGATCAATGATTGAAAAGGTCTAGAAAGTCTATCAGATAGCCTAAAAGAAGCAACAGTGAGATTGCTCCTATTCGCAAAGAGAGAACATCCTAAAGGTTTTAAGACTTGTTTATCAAATTTGTTGAGATTAGTTCCATCAAAATTCCAATGACCAAAGAATAGTGTTGTAAGTGAGGAATAGCAGGCAGTGGTTAAAGGAAGAGGATGAATATACCACCCCAGTCCCTTTTCCCCATGTTGCTGCAGGTGTGAACACACACAGCAATTTGTTTTATTCAGAATCACATGGGTAGCGTTCATAACACTGTCTATGTTGGAAGTCTCGAGGAGGAAGAGTGTGCAGATGCACGAAGGGTGGAGACACAGTGGGGATTTTTTCATTGGGTAGCAGAATATCAAGCGGATGCACTCCTTCCAGATACCAAAACCCAAGTGTAAATACAATTACTAAGCAAGTTACTACTATGACCAGAAAACCGTACGTCCTCAGGGACCATGACCTTTGATGGGGAGATTCATCATTATACAAGTGACCAATATCTTGTTCAGCATGCATGAGTTTAGGAATAGGCATTGTTTCACAGAGTCTGTTTAGAAGCCTCTCGGTTAGGCTTTTTTCTAGCTCATCGTCGGTGGCTTCCAGCCACATGGCTTTTGTCGGTCCCTTCCTCTTATTTGATGCAACAGAGGAATAAGAGGGGAGTGACTCAACGATGACCTTCTTGTAGGTAAGCCAATGCTATACTGTAAGTCTAATTTCTCTTGTCTCAGATCATACCTCAAGACTCCAGGTACGGTGTGATCTGCAAACAGAGTGTCATAATTTCCTGAAGGCAATGAGGACAATGGGGGAGCAGAAGCAAGAGTGCTTGATGGTGAAAAAGAACTTGCAGAAGAAGCAACAAACTCCCCAGGCCTCAAGGGCCCAGGAAGGATTTCCGGGACACCCTCGGTGTCAGTTAGAACAGGATTTTTGTGAGCATCAGGGTCCCCAGTTCCCTTCTACTCGCCTTCATCATAGGCCAGAGGAAAAGGAATCTTATTTGTAATTTTCGCGTGGATCTAGTTCTTCTTGCCGGTCACTCGGATGGCAATCTGTGTAGCCAGGAGGACTTGATGCGGTCCTCTCCAGCGTGGTGTGAGAAAGGAAGCTCTTTCGAATGCTTTCACAAGCACCCAGTCACCAGGTCGAAGTTGATGACCTGGACCCTCATAATTTACTGGGAGGGCTTCTTGCACCTGTTGATGAATCAAATACAAGTTTGGAGTTAACTGGTCGCAATAGTCAGAAAGAAGTAATCCTGCGCATACTTGCAGGATGACAGCAGCGATAAAATGTGGGCCATTATCAGACCATGTGACCCTCGGCAAGCCATACCTACGAAAATATTCCTTAAGCATGACTTTCGCCATTGACATTGCTGTGGCATCTCTTAGAGGAAAAGCTTTGGCCCATTTACTAAAGGCACAGATGACTACCAGAACATATTTATAATTCTGACAACCCTCCATTTTGATGAAGCCAAAATGTATGACTTCAAAAGGCAAGGAAGGGGGACCAAAAACGACCCCTTGGTGTCGAAGTTCCTTTACCAATATTACGCTGTAGGCATACCATGCAATTTTGGACAAGACATTCAGCAGTTTTTGGAAAATGTACATTAACCCAGACAGGTTCTAACATTTGCAAATCTTCGTGGCACATATGTGAGTTGGACCATGAGCCATTGTCACCATAGCGGTAACATAAGCATTGGGCAGCATCCATTTTAGTTTTTCAGCGTCTACCCAACAACCCTCATTGTCTAAACTTGCTGGACCTTCAGCCCACTGTTTAATTGCATCTGGAGTAGCATCAGCTTGAATTTCTTTTATGCAAACAATTCCTTCATCTATCACACAAGTGTTAGTGACCCCTTTTGAAGGGTCCAACACATACATCTTTGAATGAAAATCAATGGCAGTTTGTTTGGCTATTCTGTCAGCAAAATCGTTTCCTTTTCCCACATCAACTGTTATTTTCTGGTGTGCAGTGCACTTCATTATTGCTAACTGTGTAGGAAGCATAAGTTCTGAAAGTAGCCAAACAATCAAGGTGCCAATGTGTATTTTAGTTCCATGCGAGGTTAATAAACCTCTCTCTGACCATAGTCGACCAAGGTTGTGAAACACCCCAAAGGCATACTGACTGTCCGTATATATGTTCACACTAAGCCATTCAGAAAGTTCACAAGCTCTGGTCAATGCAATAATCTGTGCGGCCTGCGCAGAATTTTGCAGAATTCTTTGGTTTCCACTATCATGCTTAAAGTGCTGATTGCATAAGCAGTAGTGGATGTCCCATCCAGAAGATTGAAGGAGGAGCCATTGCAAAACAGCTCCCTTGTGGTTTCTTTAAGGGTGTATCATTTAAATCAATTCTGCCTTTAATTTCTTGCTCTGCGGTATAGAAGCAGTCATGTGACGTCTTGTCACTGCAAGCGATTTCTTGCAGAAGAGGCAATAGTTTGGCCGGTTTTAATGAGCAACATCTGTTAATTTGAACATGCGGTGCAAATAGAATCAGCTTGTATCTTGTTAATCGTGCTGATGTGAGATGTTGCATTTGTGTTCTGTTTAATAGAACGTCTACAGAGTGAGATACCATCACAGTTAGGGGGTGACCCAGAACCACACCCTCGCTCTGTTTTACAGATGCAGCGGCAGCAGCAACAGCTCTCAAACATATCGGCAAAGCGCATGCAACAGGGTGAAGCGTGGAGGAAAAATAACCGCACAGTCGATACTTTCCCCAATGCTCCTGCATTAACACAGCCAAATCACATCCTTCACATTCATGCACATACAACACAAAAGCCTTTTCATAATTTGGTGTGCCCAAAACTGGCGCTGAACACATTGCAGCCTTGAGCAGATCAAAAGCTTTCTGGCAGTCCATGTTCCACGGTAAAGGCAAAGAAATGCCCTTCTTTGTCAATGCCAACATTGGTTTTATCATTAATGAAAAGGTTGGGATCCACTGTCTACAGTATGAAGCTATACCTATCAAGGCTCTGACCTCTTTCTGTGTATTTGGGACAGACATGCCAGAGATGCTTTGTATCCATTCAGGTGTCAGTCGTCTTCCCTCCTTTGACAGGAGTTAGCCTAAATAGATGACCTCCTGTTTACAATATTGAAACGTGTTTAGTGAAGCCTTATGTCCATGTTCTGCTAGATGAGTAAGCAGCAACACAGTGCCCTCCTTGCAAGCAACTTCAAAATCAGCAGCTAAAAGTAAGCCATCTAGATACTGTAACAAAGTGCAAGTAGAAGGTAACTCAAGTGTATCAAGCTGTTCCTTCAATGCTCTACTATAGATGCTTTGACTCTCAGTGTACCCTTGTGGTACACAACTAAATGTAAACGAGCGTCCTCCTAGGGTGAACGCAAACAAATATCTACTGTCAACATGTACAGGAATACTGAAGAAGGCATTCTTTAAATCCACAACACTAAAATGAGTAGCTGAAGCTGGAATCATTGTCAATATTGTAGTCACATCAGGTACAATCGGAAACTGTGGGGCAACAAACTTATTGATAGAACGCAAGTCAATAATAAAACGAAAAGGAATCACATTATCCCCTTTCTTATACACAGGTAAAATCGGCCTATTAGACACACTCCCTGCAATTTCCTCAATCACACCAATGTGTACAAAATCAGAAACAATACTCTTCAAAGCCTGCTCACCTTCATCTGAAATCTTATATTTTGGAATACGCAGTAATTTAACACCTGGTTTCAACACAATTTGAACAGGTTCAATTTGTAAAATGCCAACATCATTGTCATTAACTGCCCATAAACATGTCAGAACATTTTCTAATTCAGATGGTAAAGGTCTAGACAAAAACTGTGGAATAGAATTTTGCTGGGGCGAAATTGTTAAATGCACTCCATCCGGAGAACAATAAATTACAGCATTAAATTCTTTCAACAAATTTAACCCTAACAAATTTTTGCCACAATTTGTCATCAAAATAAATGGACATGAATCAGTAAATGGCCCCAGTGCAATCGGTAGAGAGATTGGACTAACCACTGGCGTACCAAAAAACCCTACGGAAATGTTGTTCTGCCCTGAGAGAGGAATATCCGGAACCCGTGAATGATCAATGGAACACTCGGTGCTCCTGTATCTATCAAAAATAGATGCTTCCTATTCCCCACTTGCATCTCAATCTAGGGCCCTTTCTGATCGACGGGAATAGGTGCAGGTTCCAGACTCTGCTTCGGGCTGTCCTAGCAGAACAGTATGTCATCAAATGTGAGATCCTCAGAAAAATAAACAGTTGAAGGATTATCAAACATGTACCCACTATTGACACTATGTTGCTGAATATCCTGTGAAGATGACTGTTGATTCTAAGTGATCTGACTTCTAGCAGGACCCCCTATCCCAGGACGGCCCCTGGACCGTCTACCGATGGCGCCATATGTGCTATTCGATCTTTGCTGAAGGACCAGGCATTGTGCTCGCCAATGGCCTTCCTGTCTACAATAGGCACATTGGTTCATGTGTACAGGACCCAGTTGTGAATTACTCTGTGGAATAAATTGACCTTTAAACTGCATATTCCCACCCCTAGTTCCTCTAACTATTTGCTGCAGCAATACTTTAGTTTTCAAGTCTCCCTTCTTCTTTTCTACCTTCTCTTTTTCGGTATTAACCCTATTCTCATAGTACTGAGCCATATGTAATACTTCAGACTGTGATTTCGCTTGCCAAGCGCTCTCGTAAGTCATAATTTGTGATTGGATTTCAGGCAACAATCCGCGCACAAACTTGTCTACAAACAGCCTTTTCCCTGACTCTGTACTTTAGTCTTGTCCATTGAAATCTGAAAACACTTGTTGAAATTGATTAAACGTTTCAGTACCACCTTCAGATTTCCCTTGGATGCAAGCTGTAAGCTTGTCCCAAACTATTCTTCTTTCTGGAACCTAGGTTTTCAATTTAGCTACTATTCTGTCTGGCAACATCAATATCACCTGTCGCGGTTATTTACCAGTGTTCCTTTGCTCATCTATTCACACCAAGTTAACCCATGTATGACCCATCCCTGCCTGATCATCTACAGTGCTAATCTGTTTCCATAAATCAGCAGGTAGGATCACAGGGAACAACAAATCTATATCACCCAGCATGAAAACTGATGAATGCAAGACAGATTCAATTTCTTTATAAAATCCTGTTGGATTCTTCCTAATACCTGCAATTGTTTGTCTAATGCTATTCACTTCCTGTCTAGAAAATGGGACATGCACAAACTGTGAGACATAATGTGCTTCAATAGTAGTGGCTGCTGCCCCTTTTGCGGTATTAGCTGGAATTTCTACTTTAGGAACAAATGTCGGAGGAACCTCCCTCATTGGCAATTGTAAAGTAGGCAATTCTGAACGCTGATAAAGAAACAAAGCTAAATCTAGTGACAAATTAGTCAAAGCAGTATCAAGCGAAAATGCTATTTTATAAATGACTATCAAATCTGCGGGCAACAAACCTTTCTCTTCATAAACTCATCTTGTAGAAACTCTACCATCACCTGTAACACTTTCCTTGGCATTGCCGGAGGATACTGACTAAACATGTCATGCACTTCAATGGGAGAAATTGAAACATCCAAAATCCTTCTAAGAGCGTCTCTTGTGCAAATGCGCGCTTCTTCACTCACTGGTTTCAATGAAGGTAGAAATAGTTTCTGCACATATGAGACTTCCAATGTATTGCCATCTAATTCATCATTCTGTAACTGATCTAGCTTCCTTTTAAACTCAACATGCTCATGCACTTTCTCTGCAGCGTCCCTTGAGTGGGCAAGGACATTCAAATCCCTAAACCCCTGTGGGACATTCATGTCCGTCAAATCACTCCAAATATCAGCTAAATGCGTTCCCATTCCCTCTATCAAAATAGCCTGTTTGGGTGACAGAAATCGCAACTAAAACAGCTGATTCTTCACCCTCTTCTATATATTCTTTAGCGCATGCATACAATTCTCTTTTTCTAGCTTTAGATACTGTACCACGAGTCACTATTCTTGAATCAGCACTCACCCCTTCAATCAATACAAGTGGAGCAGAACCACTTGGAAAAGAAAGTTCAGACAAATCTTGTTCAATAGGTAGTGGAGACACTACCGCTGGTGGTGGAGATGGAATTATGGCAACAGCAACTATCGGTAAGGGTGGAGGTGCAGGAGGAGGAATAACAACAGGTAGAGGAGCAACAGCAGGAAGAAGAGGAACAACAGCCGAAGAGCAGGAACAACGACAGGAGGAGGTGCAACAGCAGGGGGAGGCATATAAGGAGGAGGTGCAGTTGCAACATTTCTACGCTCATTTAATAGCTTATTAATCAGTTCATCTGCGGTATAAAAATCCTGAGACAGATATATTTTCTCTACTCCAAGTTGAAAAGCCCTATCTATACTTCAAATAGATTCTGACTGTTTCTGTTGATCATACAATAATTCATTTTCAGTGTTTGACATGTGTATACGTGCATGTTTTTCTTTACTATTAAGTTGTTTCATAGCTTCCTTTCTCCAATCTTTAATTACACCAAATGCTGCAGGCCTAGCCTGTTTCTTCAACAATATGAACTCTAAATACTCTATGTGAGCAATTTCAAAACTAACATAGACTGGCCACTGAAGTTCGGGAGCATGTCTAGTTTGTCGGTGCCAAATATCATTAAATACAATACTATTTAGGCTGTACTTACAGTACATTAAACAAGCCGGCGACCCAACGGGTGGCGCCGGTTGGCCTTGTCCCAAAGATTGTCTTTCTCTCCGGAATAAAACCCTGAAGCAGGACGACAATTTCCCAGGCATGTCAGATCACTGGTGTTACCTGGCATCGTTTGTACTTGCAAGTGAAAAACTGCAACCAATATCAGGATTCTTAGGAATCGGGGCACGACGCGCCTGTTTTCAATGATACCAAGGGTCCGAACGGATTACAAAGGATCGACGTGGCTGGCAATTTCGGCAAAAATACCTGCCTCGATATGGTGACCCTCGTCAATATGTCCTCTCGAACCGTTTGATAACTGTCTAGGGATCAGATTGTGCAGTACTGTCGAGGTGTGCATGCAAAAAGAGGCCCCTTTTCACACGCTGATCCCGGGCCGGTAGCCGCGTCCTTGATCAGCGAGGTGACATCAATCTTGAGGGTACCTATTTGGGTGCATCTGATAGATCAGCAAGGAATATCGAGGCTTAGTACCACCAAAGATGAAATCTGCCAGTCATGAAGTCAAAGTTATAAGTATAACTTTTATTCTGTACAGATACAAATATGAAAGCAGATAGCTATCTGACTCTCAAGCACCTCGCAGTGTGTACCAGTAGACACTGTAAGGGGAGAGAGTACTGGACATTACAAAACTCACAGTATTTATACTTTCTTCCCCAAGCCCTGTTACATTGTCCAGCCCCTCTTCAAGTTACACAGTTGCATAGCGTTCATGCCCAGTTCACATACCAAGTACAGCATTGTTGTTTCCAGGTTTAAGATACAATCCTTTACACACGAAATACAATGATGTCAAACTTTGCTTTTCTTGGCCATGTAGACTCTTCCTTGTTCTTGAGCTTTAGGGTAAGTCTAGTTCCAATAGATAAGCACAAAGAGTTTCTCCCAAAGCACACAAATTTAGTTGCTTTGCATTGTGTTCCATTGTTTGAATGAAGAGGAGGTTTGTAGACACAGATAACACTTTGAATGGCAGTTCATCTTGATTACAAGGTCTCTTTGCACTGAACACACATTCTGCTGTCAGCAGCCTTAATGTTGACATAGGCTCAAAGTTCTCTCTACTCAGGGGCAGCTGAAAATACAGTTAACCATTTCAGGACAGAGAGCAGGGGTTAGAATCCAAATGGCGGACGTTTCTAAAATGGTGGCTTTAGTCAATTTTATTCAGGGAATTTTTAGATGCGGGTTTCAGTACAATGCGAATGTGCTTAGGCCAATGTTCATAACCAGACTGTAATATGCTAATGTGGTTTAACATTACTTGTTACTCAGTGTGAGCAATGAATGAAAGAAACCAATCTAGTGGTGTTCTTAAAATGTTAACTATTGAACTGAGGCAACCAATCAAAAGACCATTATTCACAGTACCAAAGCAGTGGCATGCTCTAACATGATAAGGATTGCAAAAGCCTCTTTGTCGACAGTCTGGAGGAATTTTTTCCAGATATAAGAAAAGCCAACTTCCATGTTATGGGCAGAAGCCAGAATGAAACACTTTCAAAATGTTACTATCGGCTACAATTTTGAGCTGAGTCGTGACTACCTTTTCGCGAACCTTAGCCTGCTAGGGTCGGCCTACAATCGGGTATTGAAGCACCAAAGGATCCAAACATGCTTTCTTAAGCAATGGCAAAGTACTGGTATTTTAAGGGCAGCCGGAACTTCAAGATGAAAAGTTGATACATTTATGAAGTTCGTGATTTCTTGGGCCAAGGAGCTAGAATATTCTTTAGCGTCTAAGGTCAGAAAGATATCTTCAGATGTACAAGTGGGTTTTAGAGCAATCAATATAGCACAAGTCTCGGACTAAGTGGTTGGTTGGAAAATAAATGGTGGATCTAATCATCTTAATGAAGAATGTGGTCGAGATTGTTACAATTATATAGTGAAGGGCCATAACTGCAGTGTGTGAAAGAAGGTGACAGAGATTAACTGTCTAGAAGAGTTCATGGGGAATTTCTACAGAATGTAAGATTTTACTGGGAAAAAAAACTTTTTTAGCCTGGAAGATGACCTTCTTCTAGGAGGCATGAGCCATTATTAAGTCAACAAACTCTTTGGCGTATCTTTGCCATTTTGTCTCTAAATGTCAGCATTTGGGTTGAGTTTTTCTTAAGATCAGCATGAAACCAAAGTGCTGAGTGCTGCTTAGAGTTTTAGGCTGCACTGTATATATGGCATTGATTCATTACAATTTTAAAAGCAGCCAACAAAATGTGTGCAAATGATGGGCATTTTATAAAACAGCCTGTCAAATGGGTGCAAATGCAGATGGCAGTGTTTTCAATAGAAGCAGCCAGCGAAGTGGGTGCAAATGACAGTCATTTTAAAAGCAAAAGCAAAAGGGCGCAAGTGGGAGCAGCAGGTCAGCATTCTTAGTGGGATTAGTCTAAATGCAGAAAAGAGATGGTAAATTATATGAAGTAGGTGAAATGTCACATTGCTTCATTATAACAGTGAATTAGGCCTTACATGAAAAAGCAGAATGCAGAAAAAAGACACTCAAAGTGCAGTATAGAAATTATGAGCATTCCCATCTGTGTAAAGTTGCATTGAAAGGAATAACCTATATAACTAACTAACTTCCCTATTATTAACACCCTAGTAACTAATTAGTTCTCCTGATTAACATTGCAATGCAATGCCAGTGAACACGGATGGAAATTCTGTCTTCTTTTTCTCTCTCTTTCGCTCCATGGAAAGAGATGCACGGTAAAAAAAAAAGAAAAAAATTAACTGTCTTTTGTACATTCTGAAGCCTCTTTGTGTGTGCATGAAAAAAGTTGATATATGCTCTCGTGAGTAATTGGTCAGTCGGATCAGGAGCATAGGAGGTGTTCAGATACATCAGAAAGGGAGGCAATTTTGTGGTGATTGACAGGCAAATTAAATAAATAGGGGTGCTGAGAAAAGGAGGGGGCTCTTTTCTTTTCTGGCGCTGCAGTCTGAAGAAGGGAGTTCGGAGAGAGGTGGCTGCCTTGGCATTGAAGCTTGCTGGGAACCTACGGCTGACTCCGGGGGGGGGGGCGCGAACAAGCAGTGCAGGGGTTGTAACACTTCAGCACAGATAAACCACGGCAGAAAGAGATTGTTCCAGACGAAGCGCAGAAGTCCCATAACTCATTGTAAGTGAAGTTAAAACATGAGCAGCATGGACAGTTGAATGCGGTTCTTATCAGTTAGCACACAAGGTTATGTTTAAAACAAAATGTTCAATGTTTTCTTTTAGATGCGCTAAATGAAAAAAAGGGACAGAATGCAACATTTATAAATGTTTTCCATGTACTGCAATACCTGTGTATGTTTCTTCTCTTAGGTAACCACAGCAGTGTTGATGTGGGTAACATTTGGGGAATGCATTTTTGCCAAATGAATTATGCTTTTATTGTAAATGACATGGGGCCTCATTCCGAGTCCGGCGGTAATGGAAAAACGATGGCGGTAAAGTAATACCGCCATCCTTTTCCGCCGTGGACTATTCCGACCCATCACACCGTAATTACCGCCGCCGTAAAGTACGACGGCGTAAATAGCGGACCAGTGTCGCGCGCCCGAGACACCACGTCGGAAATAACGCTAAGGCGTTAACCAGTGCTGATCCCAAGTAAAGCGGACACGGTAAAAACGGGCTCCACAAGGGCGCAAAGTACCTTAACGCCATGGCGTAATTACCGGAATCGCAGAGAAGGCGTTAACAACCCTGAACAGTGCCAGAAAGAGGAACAGGTGCACCCAATCAGCACAGGTGGAGTCCATAGAGTCAGGCACAGCACAAAAGGAGCACACCCACACACCACACCCCCTCCCACACCAAGATGATACCAATTCTCGCAGCATTCATGGAGCTGGAGGCCCTGCTTGCAAGGCAGCAACTACGACAACATCAACAACAGCAACCACAGCCCCCACCACAGAGGATACACAGGAGGAGAAGGAGGCAGAGACAGGCCCAGCATGCCCTACCGGTGCAGCCACCATTACCACGCCGTCAGCCCCCAATTCCACGCATTAGACCCACCCCCTTCAACCTCACACCAGAGCAGATACACACCCTGTACTGGCTTGACCGGGACACCATAACCACCATAGTGGCCCTGATACATAACGACATAGTGAGCCTAATAGAAATCAGCACTGCCATCCCCCCTCTACTAAAGGTAGTGTCTGTGCTCCACTTCCTTGCCACAGGGACCTACCAGCATACAGTGGGGCACATGCATGGCATTTCACAGCCCATATTTTCCCGGATACTCAACCAAGTGCTCGATACCCTCCTCAAGCACAGAAGGGACTACATATGCCTCCCCCGGACTCCCCAGGAGACAAATGATACCAAAGCTGCCTTCCATGCACTTGCAGGCATGCCAAATTGCATAGGTGCCATCGACTGCATCCACGTAGAATTGGTGGTTCCCCATGCCATGGAGGTGCCGTATCGCAACCGCAAGCAATATCACTCCATCAACGTCCAGATGGTGTGTAATGCCAGTAAAGCCATCACACAATGCAATGCCCGATACCCCGGATCAACTCATGACTCCTTGGTCCTGCGGAACTCTACACTACCACGCTACATGGAGCGACATGCTGAACGACGTACCTGGCTGCTTGGTGAGTAACCGGAATGGGCCATGGCAGTCCATTGGGGCTGTGAGTAGGCTGTCAGCATACTCCACCCGGGTGGTAAAGGGGGGGGGGTAGAGAGATGCATACGGGTGGGACAGTCAACGCCATTGTACGATGTAATGGGGTGACTGTATCCTGGGACATGTGTGCATGGCCAGTGAACACCTGCTGCAATGTCAGATTAGCACAGTTCTCCACCATGATTGCATGAACACTTACCTTCATTCCACTCTCATGCAGGTGATGCTGGCTACCCATTGAAGCCGTGGCTCATGACCCCGGTCCGCAACCCACAAAACAGGCACGAGGAGGACTACAATAGATCTCACACCCGTACACGGGTGGTGATAGAGCAGACCTTCGGCCTTTTGAAGGCACGATTTAGTTGTCTCAGCCGGTCAGGTGGGGCCCTCATCTACAGCCACGAGAAGGTGGCCAAGATCACCATGGCATGTGCAATGCTGCACAACATGTGCATCCATCGGAACGTGCCACTGCCCCCTGACGTGGGTCTGCTACCACCAGATGAGGAGGAGGAGGAGGAGGAGGAAGGAATGGCAGGACAGCATCACGGGGCCGATGCACAGGAGGGACGTCAAGTGAGACAAGCATTGATTGACCAATATTTCTGAGTCACAAGTCAGCTGAGGGGGTGAGGATGACAGGACATTGGGCACTGGGTGTGGGGATACATGTACTACATGCACTGTGAGACATTAAAAGACACATGCACAATGATCAATGTCCACTCTGTTTTCCAGGATAGACCAAACTGTGTATTGTATAATCATGTGAAAACGTGTACAAATAATCCTCCACCCTCCCCCCCCTCCCCCCAACTCCCACGCACACCCTCACACCCCTCCCCCCCAACTCCCACGCACACCCTCACCCCCCTCACCCTCCCCCCACAACAGCCCCACAATGATCCCATCAATACTACATAGGCCACATGTGTGTGGCTTCATAGTCAATGGGCACTCCCCGAGCCTGGGGTATCATTTTCGCATTGTGCGTTGTGACCTGCGGACCGGGCTGGTCTGCGTGGAGGAGCACTGGGAGGGTGGTTCCTCCTGCTGGGGCTGAGGTCTGGGGGTTGCTGCCTCCAGGGCATCAGCAATCCTGCCGAGCACCTCACAGAGCCGGTTTGTGCATGTAGTGATGACCTCGCCCAGAGCCTGCAGGTCATTGTGATGCACCAACCCTGATTCCCGGTTGTCCCGGAGAAACTCCTCTATCATGGCCGTGAGGTTCTGGGAGTGCACAGCTTCTGCGGCCGATGTGGGGGATGTGGTTGGCAGGCTTGGTATTGGGCCTGCAGGCCTCTCAGGTGTTTCGGCAGGGGAAGTGGGCTGATGTGAGACAGGTGTTACCCCTTCGCCTGTGAGACCTGGGCCATCACTCGACCCGGAGTCGCTGTGTGCAACCTGGCTGTACGATGGTGACTTAGGGCTGTAGTCATTGGTCTCCTCCACGTTGACCACGGAATAGGATGTGGGGCTGTCTGGCACACTAAGGAGGCACATGGCAGCATTCTCCCCTGACATGCTGGATTCCTCAGGGTGCAGCGTGGGGCATGTTTCCGGCGGAACTGCAGGCATGTCCAGGTGCGCGGGTGGGGGTTGTGTACCCTCCATGGGGGTTGCTGGAGCAGGTGGTGTAGTATGGGCCTTATGTCTGCCAGCAGGTATGCGCTGTACCCTGCCCCTGTACCGGGAGCTACTTGGCCGGGAGCCTTCCTGCTCCTCACTTTCATGACCGCTACCTGTGGGGGGCAAGAGAGAGACAGCATGAGCAATGATCTGGGGGTCATCATGACTACAAGCCTATGGTAACACATTGGGAGAGCAGCGTCTTGGTGATCTTTTGGTCGGTGAGTGAACTTGGCTTGGATGGTAAAAGCATACTGTTGGCGGGGTCAATCATGTTGGCGGAGTACTGTGGTGAGTGACATTGACCAGCTTTCTGTGTGGCATGGCTAATATGGGTGTCAGCCTTGCACCTGACATCATCCTGGGTCCCACTTGTTACGACATGGTTGCAGGGGGGGGGGCATCTACGAAGCAAACATGATGTGACTCTTTGGCCGGCCCTTTGCAGTGAATTACATTAGGGATGCATGTACTGTTTGGACTCATGACACTCACCTGCATCAGCGGATGACGGATCACCGCAATCCATTTCGCCAACACCTTCGATGGCTTCTGTGCCCATCATCTCCGTACATGTTTCCTCCCAGGGCATCATTTTAATGGGTGAGCCTGGGCCTCCTCCTGTCTCCAGGGCCTGCTGACGGTTTGCTGACAGGATGGCCCGCACCCTGAGGCGGAGGTCATCCCAGCGTTTGCGGCAATGCGTTGTGCTGCGGTGGGTGTTCCCAACGGCGCTCACCCTCTGTGCGACCAACTCCCATATCTCCTTCTTTCTGAGGATGGTGGGCCTACGCATGTCGCTGCAGAATCCGATATCTGCATGTTCATGCAGAGTGTCGACCAGGACCTGTAACTCATCCTGGGTGAATTTTTCTTTTCGGATACGCGCAGCGCCCTTTTTCAGAACTTTAGGCATGATGCTGTTCTCTGTAGTATATTTGGTCGATCTGAGTCCTGTATGGAGTCCTGTATGTCCTGTATGGAGAGGATTGCAATGGATTGTAATTTTAAATATGGCCGCTGTGATGCTTCCCGTTCCTGTGCGATGACGTTATTTCCGTTTCCGGTATTTAACGGTGGCCGTAATTTAAGGTTAGCGTAAATTACGGTCTCCGCTAATTATGGATTCCAGCGAAGGCGATGGTGTTAAATACGTCTAGGTTTATGGCGGTAAGGGGTTTGACGGGACCTTTTGCGCTATGCCGCAAGGGAGTTTACCGCCATGGCGGAATACTCGTGCACGCAAAGTCGGAATATGGTGGAAATAGCGCCTTCCAACCACATCATACATGGTATTTATGCCATGGCGGTAATTAGTGTTATTTACCGCCATACTCGGAATGAGGCCCATGATGTTTAGCAGATTCATAAAATAGGTGAAAGCTGAATTGGTGTATGGATTTATTTATGTCTCAAATGCTTATTATCTAACTGAGGGGAGATAACTAGGAGGCGCTCTGGTGCCTACACCACAATGGTAAAATATTTACCACTTTATTTACCGCCAGAGGTAAAATCAGAGAAAAAGGGGAAAGTGTATATACAAGCTAGAAAGTTGGTGTGTTGTATGAATGTATTCAGCCATGCATGCCAGGGCTCAATGGGGCTCTTCAAGGGCATAGGCCGCTGATGTAGATAAGTCATTGGCATAATGTACATGTGATTCTTGACAAGCTGTGTTCTCTTCTAAATGTGCTAAGTCTGGGTACATGCTTACAATCAGCCCGAAGTATATCATAGTTACAAAAGGTGGAAGATTTGTCTTATCATATGGGGCAGTGTTATGAATTTGCTTGCCACTAGTTTACCACCATAGCAAAATAGTGCCAATATACCACGATACTAAAATACCACCAAGTTAGGTATTAGCCCCAAAGACAAAACCTCTTACAAGTGTAACTTTTCCATCATATGCTTTTAAAGTCAGTTTAAGTACCACATAGAGTTGGAAATAGGAGCTGAAAGTGGAGGGATCGGGAAGGCAGATATTCTCTAACTTTCATTCTATGGGAGCATTTGAAGATGCAATAATTGGTGCAGAAGGCTTTTATGAGGTACTTTCTCTGAGGACATTTAAAAACAAAATCTTGTGGTCTAACTTGGCAGCTGTTAGTGTGGTTAATACTTAAATATTATTGATTCTGTAAAACACCAAGCGCCCCTTATTGTGAGACAGGTGCTCTACAAGGAACCTTAAATTGGGGGAGCAGAGAATATCCCAGAATCAGAGGTGTCAATTTAGTTAAGGCATGCAAACCATATGTTAAAATTGTCTACCAACCGTAAGTGGGATGTATCAATGTCACATGAAGCAAGAAACGTAGCAAAAGAAGAAAAACATGTTTTGTCCAGGCGGTAAACAAACATTATTTGAATAGTTGACTAATAGCTCCAAAAGAGGGTAAGCAGTATTTTCTAAGTGGCTACACTGTCTACCATGAGAGGACATTGGGCACTGTTAACTTCTTTTCTATGAATTCTTGTCAGGCCACTGTCTCGTTTTAAACTTCTATGTATGTGCCACAATTACATGGGTATCAGGAACAAGATAAGCAAGAATATACAGGTTATCTTATGTAAGCCATATCTCAGTAGAGCATGTTGGGTCTAACATCTCACTAGTAATCAAAGCAGAATTGCAGCAAGCATTGGCCACAACAGATCAATCATTGATCGCAGCGCAGTGATGTAAATGAAAACAAAACATTAGTTCAGCCTCAACAATATACTCATTTATGATTTTCCATTTTGGCCCTAAACCAACATTATCATGTGGGGTGGGGGAGCCAACCAATCAGGTCGCTCAGAAAAACATGTCAAGATGGAAGAGCAGTGAGTCATGTTAGCTCTAGCTCTTTGGTGATCCTGATTGTTGTACAAGAGTTGACTAACTTTCATTCAAATATTTCTAGAAACCACAAACGAATGAATGAATTAATTAATTAATATTTGATCACAGGCTTAACACCAGAGACCAGTCTCTAAATGTATGACTTTGATTCTAACCTGTCTTCCTTCCAAGACATTGTCTTCCTTCCAAGACAAACATATTGCCCCTGAAGAAAGGTTCTATCGAATGACCTAAACAAAATCTTGATCTTATTTTTGCTCAACTATAATTTCAATGGCACAGCAATTATGCAAACAGATCCAGGCGCACTTACTACTCACTTGCAGCACAGAGAGTGACAGGAAGCAGTGAATCAATGTGTAATGGGTAAACCTCGGTGAAGAGACTCCTTCTTTCCACAGAACAAAAAATGAAAAAAGCACGAAGAAAAGCGATTTCTGATTAAAGACCTTGAGTCAGCTGCACCTTCACAGAATATTAATATAGGTACATGTAATGAATAAAGTATGTAATGTTCATATCTGATATTAATTGCTCAAAGAAATGGACTTGTCCTTTGAAAGGGGAAATTACATGATTTACCAACACCCATGTGACATTGTTGCTAAATGGGCACTGCCTTAGGTCTTTAAAATTATGAAATATCTTTCCCTTTGTTTTGTGATGAACATGAAGGCTTTGTTCTAGGTAATTTGCTCAAATGCATATTTATAAAAAACACCAAATCCCATATTCGTATGCGGCACTAGTTGTGCGGATGCATGCTTGCCATCATATTTAAATGCTGTGGCGGTAATTGCATTCTTAGCAGAGTAAACTGACACCTGGATTTCGGGGGACCAAGTTGTTAAGGATTTCAATCTGGCGACACATGCCTTGGTCTCAGCCTAGTTTGTAGCGCACGACTGAGATGCCTTTCTACTTCTTTTATGCAGATTCAATTTGAGATGGTACACAACTCGTATCACACCCACTTTTTAAAATACCCCAGGTCACAATGGACCATGAACCAAGCTGGTTTGTGAAATGCAATACTTATTTATTTTAAAATTAAAAAGAAATCAGGCCATTTTTAATTTGGGGCAGCAATCACCAATGGGGTGATAATCACAATGAAAATGAAATCAAGACACTTGGTTATCCTTCTCCTAGAACATATACACAGAACAACTGAATAGGAGCACTTTTTGATTTCGGAAAGACAGCACCCAAGTTAAGATTTACCCCTGCAATGTTCCCTCAACCCACAGATAATCGAATTCTGAGTGGATAGAAAGAAGCAGCAGGTAATCAGGAATAAGGAGCAGAAAACAGAACTAAAAATCCTGACCTTCCCTAAAAAGAATAAGAGGCAAAAACTTAAACCCTTAGGAAAGGCATAAAATAATACTCAAACTTTACAAATAATTAATTTATGTGTGGTTAAATTATAATATGCATATGTTTTATCACAATAGCATGTATGTTATATCACTGGAAATCACAAGGCAATGGATCAGAAAAAAAGGCAGACAATTCCAAAATGAGTGGAAAGTTTAGAGCATGCTGCAGCCCATTGATACGTGGGAAAACTTGCAATTTTCTCAATTCCTGCTTTAAATTACCCAAACGGTTTTTAATAAAAACGGGGAAATACTCTGATTTGGAGCTGGGGGATAGACATATATCACAGGGACAATATAGAGGTGAAAATAGGTTCCTAGCTATGAAACTGGATGAGATATGCAAGATATAAAAAAGGATCGATTTGAGTAAAATGAAGCAGTGAAATAGGAAAGGAAATCAGTTGTGACAAGAACGGTTTTACTTTAAACTAGAGTATTCAGACTAGACCACCAAAGATGGGCACAGTAAGATCCAAGGTTGATTTGCAAGTTCAACCCTGTAACCTGTCCGATCACTAGGAGTATGACTAATGGTTTAGGATTACACAAGACAAATTGAAAAGAGATGGCGCTAGCACTTAGAAATTATGGACAGGATACAAGGATAATTCTAACAGTTTCAACAAGTTACCAGGGTAAAAATAGGATTGCTTAGGTAGCGGGATAGAGACAAAGGCAAGACAAGGTAGGCTATGTATTTCTATGGGGTAGGGATTATACTCACAGTCCACTCTTGAGTTTTGGGATTTTTGGAAGGTCAACAGGGTCTGGTCACCACACGGCTGATGCGCCTGACAAACAACAGCTGGGCAAAAGACAGCTGGGCAAGGTCTGGTCACCGGGTAGCGAACAGCTGGGTAATTTGTGTCACTGGATGGTAATTCTCCTGGCAAAGGACAGCTGAATGGCAGGATTGCAGTGGGCATGCAGGTAATGGGCTGCAATCCAGGCTGGTTTAGGATGCTTCCCAAAAGAATACCACAGCTTTCCCCTTTGGTAATTTGGGATTTTGGTGGAATTTCAGAATTGAGGCCTTGCTGCAAGGGTCCGCAATACTTAGGCCTTGTATTTGGGATCAGCAAGATGGATGGAGCAGATCAGGAACGCAGCACAGGAACTTCAGGAAGAGTGTGTGTGTGTGGAGTCTTGTCAGGGACTCTTATGTATACTGCATAGTGACATCATCAAAGTATATGGCTGGGCAGGATTAACTAAGCCCACCTCTAACCGACTGGATTTGTCAGGGGTGCTAGTCCCTGCCTCGCTCTCAACTGGTTGGATTTCAAGACAGAATGTCATATTTAAGAAGTGAGTTTTTTTTTTTTTTTTTTTTTTAATCTATCTAAAAGATTTTTTAACAAAGGTTTCGAGGTTTCGAGGTGGTATGTACTTAAAACTTCCAAAGCGCCTGAGGCGTATAGAGCAGAAAACGGAAAGTGTCCTGCATATTTGGTAGTCATGTTGATTGGACGTTTCTTGAAGCCTGCAGCGGAAGGAGCACATTGAAAATGTGGGTCATAATGTTTATTGTTGCAAGCTGCCATGACTGTTTGTCGCCGTCTATCAGTTTGTTCCAGCACGCTTCTTCGTCTTGTAGGGTGAAGTTTGTGAAAATTTCTTTCAGGTAAATGCCGCGGATGTCTGTCGTTGTCGGGCAGGTCAGAATAAGGTGACGTATAGATTCCTTTGCAGTGGTGGATTTGCAAAGTCGGCAGCTATTGGTAGAAGATAGATGTCTGATCGCCAGAATTTCATTTGTTTCCAAAAGGTTGAGTCGAATTTTTAAATAGTAGTTTCGCGCAGACCTATTTGGAAATAGTTTCAGGTACGGTTGGACAGAGTCAAGTTTCTTACAAAAAACTGGAAGCTGGTTAGTGAGTTTGTATCGGGTAGCAGTGTCGGTGGTGGTAATCCAGTCCAGTTCCTTGATTTTTTTGGTGACTCTGACTGGGTTGCAGATGAGGTCCTCCGTGCTGCAGGCAACTGAGTCTAAGATGGATAAGATTTTGGTTTCCCAGCGAGTGAGCATTTGGCAAGTTCCGAGGCGAAGTTCTTCACTTATCAGCTTATAGGCGTATAAGGCGTCTTTCTGGATGCACTTCCGATAGAGCAAGACACTGTTGCAGTCGATAGTTGATTTTAATGATGAGAGAGTAAGTTCGCGTCTAATCAGTGTTATTGGCGTGGATTTAGGGAGACCTAGGACTGTTCTCCAAAAAGAAGCTTCCAGGTTTTGCCACAGATCTTGGGGGAGGCTCGGCATTGCGTCGACGCTGTATGATAAGGATGGTATGACTTTCTTTTTATAGAAGTCTCGTACTGGTATGATTGAGAATCTGCCGAATTTGATGTCGATGGCTTTTCCTTGTATAGCTAGTTTTGTGGTTTTTCCGTGTAATGCCTCTTTCATTGCGTTGTCTCTTTGTGAGCTGTCTAGAATGACCCCTAGATATTTAAAACTCGAGACTTTCTCGACGGTTGTTGAGCCTAGTTTTAGGGGTAAAGTGGGTTTCTTTTTTGCAGCTTTCTCTATAGCCATCATTTTGGTTTTTGCTTGGTTGATTTCCTGGTTGTTTACTATCATATATTGTTGTAAATTTGTGAGTTGGCGTTGTAGGCCTATTGGAGTATTGTCCAGGAGGATTAAATCGTCAGCATATAGGAGACGACTGATCTGATCACCTCCAAGTTTAGGAGGGAAGGCTCGGATCTCTTTTTCTGTGTCTTGGAAGTCGCCTAGGTAGGTCCAAAACAGGGCTGGAGCCAGAGGGCAACCCTGTTTGACCCCTCTGGCTGTTGTTATCTCTTCTGTTAACAGTCCTTGTTGATTCAAACGTACCCGCATAGAAGTGTTAGCGTGTAGGGCTTTAATAGGGTTGAGTATGTCTGGGGGGCATTTCCAATGGACCAGTTTGTTCCATAGTCTTTCCCGATCCACCTTGTCGAAAGCCTGTGTTAAATCAACGAAGGCAATGTATAGGCGCGGGCGTCCCTCCATGATTTTGCTTTTCAAGGTACTTAGTATTAATATGTTGGCGTTTGTACCCAGATTCTTTTTGAAGCCAGTTTGTAGGTTGTCCTGACAGGGGGCTTCGTTCGCCCATGCTGTGAAATGGTTTAGCAAAAGGGACCCAAACAACTTTCCTATTGGATCGAGAAGAGCGATCGGCCGATAGCTGGTGGGATCTGACCTGTTTCCCTTCTTGAAGATGGGTACCACGTTAGCACGTTTCCACGTTGGGGGAATGGATTTTGTGATAGAACAACGTCTGAAGATTTGGCTCAACAAGGGCGCCCAGGTTTCCGGATGTGCGTTCAAGTCAAAGTTCGTGATGACATCAGGACCAGGAGCGCGTGATGGTTTTAGTTTTTTAATTGACATTATGATGTCTTCGGTATTGTCTAAGCAAATCCAAGGGGTGTCTTTGGTTACCGTCCTAGAAGCTGTGGTCGTGGTACTCTTGAAGAGAGTGCTAAAGTGCACTTCCCAGGCCGACTGACCAATTCCGTTCAACTGACATGGTCGCGCGCCTGGCGTTGTCGAGTGTAAGAGGGACCAAAAGTCTCTGGCGTGGTTTCCTGTTATGGCTTTCAGAATGTCTTCTGCGTCTTGCTGGTAAAGCTTGTGCCGATGGCCCTTTAGCCAAGATTTGTATTTTGAAACGGCTTCTTTGATGGTGGACGTAGCCAGTGGAAAGGCAAGTTTTCGTGCTAGTCTTTTTGTTTTCCTTAGCTCTCTTTTTCTTTCGGCGACCAATTTGTCGTACTTATGTTTTTGGTTGACTGCGGTTGACTTTTTGTTCCTTTGTGGGACTCTACAAACAGTCAACAAGGGGGTGTAGTCCACCGCCATCGAGTGTGGATGTTTGGTGCGGTCGTTGTAGAGCTGTGTAATAGTGGTTATGTCCTTTTCCGTGATCCTGAGTCTTGTCCCTTGGGCGTTAAGGTCAAGATCTGCGCTCATTGTGTGGTTTTTCGGTGGATTAGTGGTCCAGGTGGTCTCGAGGAGGTTGTGGTCGCTTTCCCTTGTTTTAATCACTTTGAAAGAGTTGATGTGTAGTAGTAAGGGACGTGATACCAGGATATAATCAATTGTGGAATTAGATTTCGCTCCTTCCCATGTGGGTAGTCTGTTTGGGTCGGCAAAAACTTGGTCCAAGTTGTCAAAGGATCTAGATTTCATGAGGTTTTGCCATTTGGTAGATCTCTGGTCAGTTGGACGTTTTTTCAGTTTGGACTCTTTAGTCTTTTCGCGATACTGGCTAGGGATGTTTAGGTCTCCAGATAGGACAACGTAGTCTGGATGGTGTGTGACTTGCGCCCAATCCAAATCTTGTTCTATTGTTTTGATGAACTTCGCACAGTCGACAGTTGCAGGGTTCCAATAGAAGTGAGTTTTACAATGTTCAAAAACCTCCCACAGTTACTTTAGCTAAAATCCAATTTTGCCACAAATGGTACATTTATACAGTTGAAGTCTCTTAGTAACGTACATAAACAGGTTACATATTTTATGCAGACCATTCCACTCCAACTCTGAACTCTGTGAGACATTGTTTCTCCCTTCTAACACTTTTTGGTCATTTTGAGTATGAAAGATTCGACCTAAAATTCAGTAATTTTATACATGTGTGTGTATTATCATAAGGGATGTAACTATTAAAATTTGCAATGGCATCATGGATACTTTCCTTATAATCCCCAATCCTTTGCCATTTATGTCCCCAAGGTATCAGGGAATTCTAAAATGTCTCAAATTATAAACCACAAAAACACTTTTAAACAGCAAGTTTTTCTCCTTTTTGCAAAGTCCTGCTGCAGAGATAAAAAGCTTTACATTTTTATTAATACATAGTCTTTGGAGGGAAATGTTCAATGTGTGGGCCTGCCTTCCAAGGCTACCCCCCTTCAGGAGCAGGGCCGCCATGGAGATTCCCTTGAAGCTTCCTGTAGAAATCATGAGGAAGTGTGACTTTCCTTTCCACATGTCCTTGTCCTGGAAGTTCCATTGTCAGAGGGCTCAGCCTAGACCAGATTCTGTCCAACCTAATAATTATCACTGGGGTGTTAGTATCCACTGAGGGGACCTTTTGTTTCTGTCATCCTCTCAGCAGAAACCTGAAAGTTTATGGCGGTTCCCTTTCTTTGGGGGCAGCCTTAGCTCTGCCAACTGCCAACTGCAATAGCCTGTTTTTGGGAGCTTGCAAAATCTGGCCATGGCAGTTTAAAACCTTTATTTTCTTTTATTTGAATAACCAGCCCATATGTGTTTCCCAGCAGCCAACCCCTTCTCATTTCTAGGCAGAGAGAAGCTTTCATTCAACATTTTACTTTTTAAAACAGGCATTTTTTTTCTTCAGTTCGCACAAGCCCATTTTGACACATGGGTGAAAGCTGGCATTTCTTTTTAAATTCGATTTTTGCATCTGCCTTTCCAATATGGTTCTGTAGCTGTAGCCAGATTGTTTTACACAACACTCTACACAAGGATAAGGTCTCCATGAAATTGACATGTGCAGAGAAAGCTATGATTTCTTTTCAAACTGTGATTTTGACGCTTGGTCGCAAAAGTTAAGCGCTTTTCTGTGCTGCTGAAATAAAGATTTTGTGGATTTTTCTCAGATTTGGTTTGACAGGGCCTGTCATTCAGGGGTCATGCTTGGTTTTCTTGAAGCACAATGGGGATATGAATAGAGGGACAGGGCCTTATTAATAACAGTAGTTTGAGGAAGAACAGATTATAATAGCGTCAGAGCATCATCAATTTTAATGGTGAAATGCTTCCTTTTTCAATGGGGACTTTGGACTTTCAGCAAAGCAGTGCTGCTTTTTCACTCTATTTCTTTTGTACATGCAAGAACACCCTGGCAGGCTTCCTCAGTCTGCCCCCTTGTTCCATCCTGCCCAATCTGTGCCTGGCAAGATGGTACAGCCATCGTTTTGTTGCTGTAAAACTCAGTTTTGAGGCCATGGTGTGCACAGGAGCCAGCGCAGTCATTTTGCTGTTTCTGCCGAAATGCAGCTTCATTGACATGGGACAGTACAGCTGAGTTGGGTCAATATATCCCACAAAGTCATGGTAACAGTGGATGCATAAAATCTAGGATTACCTCTGAAAGGCAGACCCAGCACAATTCAAACTCATGGTTAACCAAATATGAAAAGCTTTACATTTCTATGTAATGGGCAACCAATGTTCTCCTCTGTACCCTGCCTCTTCGCTTCCAACTCCCTCAGATGGGAATCCCCATGAATATATAGCATTGACTGAAAACCTCATGGTGCCCACAATTGATTTAAGAATGTGGCACTGCAGAACCCTGAGATTATTTTGTTCATTGATTGATCTTCTCTACCTAATGATCTGGGCAGTGCTTTGGCAGGGTATCCAGTTTTTTCAACGCATGAGTTTCTCGGGGTTTAGCAGTTGCCAAAGGTTTGTTGACTCTGTTACTGTGGCTAAGAAATTTCTCACTGAGTTTATTCATCAATTTGGTCGTCCTATGGTTTTTGATAGTGACAGAGGTACCCATTTCACTGGGCAGGTGGCTGAAGATATCTGCAGAGACCTAAATGTCTCTCAGCGTTTTCTTTGTGCTTATCAACCCCAATCTAGTGGAGCAGTAGAACACCCAATGCAAAATTTAAAATAGAATTTTCAAAGTATGTGCTCTGATGGCCTGGAGCCCAGCCACTGCCATTGATGTATTTGCAAGATAACCTGAACAGGAAACATGGGCTGTCAACCCATGAAATATTGACTGAACGCCCTATGCGCATGGCTACAGCTCCTCCTTTGATAGCACTATGTTTGGATTTGCACTTAGAAGATTATTGTAAGTCCCTTGTGAAGGCCATTAGCTCTCTCTATTGTCAGGCCCAGGATGCACTGCCGGAACCTGCTGCAAAAGAAATTGAGTGGCAAACATTCAATGATGCTATGGGATACATAATGCCAGGATAATGTGTTCAGGTAAATCATAATAAAATCTTGATATTGTCTCTGCTGCTGGAGAAAGTGGGCAGTTACATCTCAATGTCCGTTTCATTGATTATTCATGAACAGGTAGATATGCAGCGTGCTACTGCAGAAACTGCATGGCTTTAGATGCTATTTATGCCTCAACAGGAAGCTTTTGTGCTCTTGTGGTCTCCAAATACTGTACATTTATCCCAAAGTACTATGACAATCTCACTGATTTTATTTCCCAAATTGGAACACGAGAACTCTAGTTCTTTGGGTTCTTTCAATTCTGGCTCACCAGTTCAATTGTCTGGCTAGAAGCCTCGATAATCTATGGAGTGCTTGTGATTTTTGCAACCTGTGGGGAATCTATTGCATTTCTTATCTGTTAATAAGGTGCGTTTTAAAGTTTTTGGTGAAGAACACTGATAACACCCTGAAAGTTCAAGAAAAGTTGATATGAATGAAGACCTCAGAAGAGGTGTTTGAAAAAGACACAGGTCTGTGTGAATTGATTATCCGGAATCTTTGGAAGTGTGCGACTTGTGATGATTAGTCTCAAATGGATGATTCCTGTGGAGGAAACATGCAGTTATAGTAATAAAGTTTTAAAAGAAAGTATAATGAAATGCAATTACAAGTGATCTCAAATGAAGAAGAGAAAAATGTAATGATTTACGAGAACTAGGCCTTAAATTCACAAGCCTGGTATAGTTCAAGTGACTCCATTTTGAAATACACATGAACTTGCTGTCAGAATGGGTTTTTTAAACTTGCCTCTCACAAGTGGCCATCACATCTAAAATGAGCTTATCGCTAAGACTAGCCCCCATTCAAACTCTGCAATCACGTGAAATCCTTACTACCAAACACCAAGAACAGTTAAACAACTTACTATTAATCTAATTAATACTATTAATGGGACCTTTGAGGAGGATCTGCATAGTTTATCAACCAACAATGCCAAAATGACTTCACAACTATTACTACTAGGCGACTTTAACCTAGGCTTCAACGATCCAGCGGATAAGCACGGCTTGGACATAACCAATACGATCAACTTGCTAGCATTGTCTCAAAAAGTCAGCAATCCTACCCATACAAGGGGGAGAATATTAGATTGGATAGTCGGGTATAACTGTACAGCGGACATCTCCTCCATCTCCCCACAACTCTGGACAGATCATTCACTGGTGTCCTTTAATCTACTAACCACCAGACCATCTCCTACAGCCTCACTAACGGCGCCACTATGTCTAACTAGAAATATAAAGAATATGACAGTGGACAAAGTTATCCATGCTATCCCCCCAACCCTAAATGTACTGCCAGATAATCTAGACACTTGTACTCTAGTCCATGAATACAACAAAATCATGCTCGCTACTATGGACAAAATTGCCCCACTTAAACTTAGAACAAGCAAACCCAAAGCCCATCTAAATAAATGGTTCACGCCTGAACAAAAGGCCCTACGCCTTAAAAAGAGAAAATATGAAACTGCCTGGAGAATATGCCCAACCAACGAGAATAAAGCAAAGTTATCCTCTATCTCTCAATTCCTACGACAAACGCATTGCCTATTCTAACTCGAGTATGAAGGAACTCTTCTCCATACTGAAAGAACTAGAGTCACCTATTGCCACACCGGATACATGTACTAAGGATCAGACCAGGTGCGCAGATATCCAACATGCGTTAGCAAATAAAATAAATACACTCCAAAATAAAATACAGCTAAAAAAAGACTCTCTGAACTTTCAGCACCTGTCCAACCCGCCGCATAATGATACACCCAATACCCAGACAAACAAATTTTATTTCACCACAACCTCTACCGTAGAGGTAGAGAAAATGATCCTATTGCTTAAACCTTCCAAC
Source organism: Ambystoma mexicanum (assembly GCF_040938575.1). Classification (NCBI taxonomy): domain Eukaryota; kingdom Metazoa; phylum Chordata; class Amphibia; order Caudata; family Ambystomatidae; genus Ambystoma; species Ambystoma mexicanum. The sequence goes on along the minus strand of NC_090940.1, from coordinate 503,497,151 downwards.
TGCAAAGGTGATATCTGCCCAGCACAGATAATAAAAGACGATGCCAGAGACTTATCACCCTTCATTGCTTCTTTCTCCACAGGCAATATTCCTGGCAACTTAAAACAATCTTGGGTGCTCCCGCTCCTTAAGAAGCAGACATTAGATCCCCTCATCCCCACTAATTACCGTCATATTACTACAGTACTATTTTTACTTAAAATACTGGATAAAGTTGCTTATATTCAGATTCAAAAACTCCTGGAACTGGGTTCGTGGCTAACCGCGGGATGTGGTAGATGTGCGTCTGCTCGGCTCCCGTGGCCGCATTCAATATCATGATTAAAAAGCCTGTTTTCCGACAAAATAAGGGCTGGAAATATCCTTGTGTGACGGCGCACACCCTTGGGCACACACGGAGTGAAGAACAAAGGAAATTGCGGTCAGATTCACCGGAGACGACCGTGTGAAGTTTGGCAGCGAACACCATCCAGCCTGCCTTCAAAATGGCCGCGGGCGCGCACAACTAAACGGCCTGTGCCTATGCAGCGAGGTCGTGCTGAGGCGGAACCCAGCCCGCGACAGACCCGTTGATTGCGCCGGAAGAAAGGTGCAGACCTGGTTGGGCTCCGGAGAGGCCCCGACTGGTGGGCGTGCTTCTGCAGGCCAACACAGACGAGAGATTGGCGAGAGACTCCGCCGAAGAGTGGAGCCCGGGCCCCCCCGTGCCAACACCCGCTCCCTGGAAAGCCCAGCTTGAGCATCGGACCAGAACGTCGCCGGCTGGGAAGCCGAGAGGGCCGGCGAGGGGAGTGTAGATTGTGTCCCCGTGTGAGCCTGCCCCCCGACAACAGCGACGAGCGGGGCAGCCCCAGAGAAAGGCGGGGAGCCGTGGGAGAGCTGATCCAGCGACTTACGTGTTGGCCCGTGGGCCGGTGTAGGGACCTGTGTGCCCGTGGCGTAGGTGACGCCTTGCCCTGGAGGCGTGATGCGGCTTGGCAGCGGGCGGCTGCGACGAGGAGGAGCACGAACGGAGGCTCCCTGGAGGCGTGGAGCTGCGGGGCCCCGGGAGTAAAGCAAAGCAAGACCATACCTCCGGAGTACGGCAGCAACAAAGGGACTGGCTACCCAATGAGGTACAAGTGACAAGAGGCATGTTGGGTGGCAGTTGGAGCAAGGTGGACTGTGGCACCCTCGGTTGCCTGGCCGAGCCGAAGTGGGGTATAGTCAGGGGTGAGACCGGACAATTGGCTTATCAGCAGCCCCCCGACAGCAGGACATATTGGCTTGCCTTCAGTTGGCCCCGTTGTAGGCGGACTGGACCTGGAGTGCTCCATATTGGGGTACATAACTGCAGCCCCTACGCCCACAGCGTGTGCTGGGCAGTTGCTCATAAACACATACTGAAGCACCCCTTACAGAGGGTTCAACACATGGAAACGCAAATACTCAGCGTGATTGGCGTCATGGGGAAGGATAAACCGAGGAGGCTTCCCACACAGAGCAGAATGGATCAGTACACCATTGCTCCTCTCCAGCCCACTGACTGCCACCTGTAATCCTCGGATGAGATGGAGACAGTCCAGGAGATTTCGCTGAAAGACATCATGGCTGCCATAGCCGACTCCCGCACGTCCATGGAGCAGAAAATGGACGGTATAAGCATGGATGTCTCCCTCCTCAGGCACGACCTCCAAAAGCTAATGGCACGTACCGGGGAGGCCGAGCAGCGCATATCCAACACGGAGGATAGGATGAACAGCATAAAACAGCAGCTCCTTAACGCGACATCCAAATTGAAGGTGCTGGAAGATAGAATAGAAGAGGGAGAAGGTAAGTTCAGGCGCAATAATGTGCGCATCCTTGGTATACCCGAAAAGGCGGAGGGCGCCTGCATGGAAGCTTTTCTAGAACAATGGCTCTCTGATCTGTATGAGCCTGACGCCTCCTCCAAGTTTTTCTGCATAGAGAGGACACACAGAGTACCCACGAGCAGACCACCACCTGGCGCCCCCCCACGAGCTGTGATAGCAAGATTTCTAAATAACAGAGACCGTGACACCCTACTGCAACATGCACGTGCCAAAGGAACTGTCACGTTCAATGGCTCCAAAATCGCCTTTTTCCTGGATTACACAAGGGAAGTGCAAAGGGCGAGGCAATCCTTCGACCCCCTGAAAAGACAATTGCACACGATGGGAGTGAAGTATGGCCTGCTCTTCCTAGCACAACTCAAGATGTACCACAAAGGCACAACAGTCCATTTTAGTGATCCTAAGGAGGCTTGGCACAGGGCCGAGCAACACATAGATGGAGATTGGTCGACCCTCTGCGAAAATAGGGGGCGAAATCAAACGCCTCTGCTAGACCAACAGCGAGAACCCCGCCGACCACCAGCACAGGACCCGCCGGAAGACTTGGGGGGTTGAAACCCCCCCCACAGCACCTGTCAATATCCCGTGGCCATGCAAGATACTCGAGTCAGACTATAGATCTTTCTACAGTACACACACACACACACGCAATGATAGGCAGCATACACCCACCTGTAGCGGCCGCGGTATGCCCCGAGCCATACAGTAAAAGGAGAACCCCTCCCCAGGAGTACAACAAATTCCACGTGTATCATACGTGTAGACTCCCACGGGGGCCACCTTTAGAGGAGTACTACCTTCCCCCCTGGGTCCCATTTAAGGGAAGGTCACTTTTACCTGAAATTAAGTTCAGTGCATGTTAGGTGTCCAGTTGATACCATAGAGTCTTTTGTTCGGGCGACCGATGCTTCTAGTTGGGAGGAGTATGGGGTGGGGGGTTAGGGGTTTGTTAAGTACAGCTTCATTGGGGACCAGCCGGACTCATAAGGGAATGTGGCCAGAAAGGATGTTAATACCCCACGGGCATGGCTCCAATGGGCGCATAACACCGCCGGTGGCAATTAGGGCCGCTACCAGCACATGCTTACATGGCAGAGTATAGTAGTAATGTTGACGCTCTCAGAACACTGAGGCTCATGTCTTGGAATGTTAATGGTCTGGGCAATGCAATCAAGTGCCGTCTGGTGCGCCAATTTCTGAACAGACGGGGGGGCTGATATAGTGTTCCTATCTGAGACACATCTTGCGGGCACAGCATGTACCCTATTCAGACGTACAAACTATAAGCTGACATTCCACTCGGGCTTCACGATGGGCTCAAGAGGCGTCATGATCCTGGTACACAAAGACCTCCCCCTCCGCCTCTATACAATGACCCATGACACAGGCGGCAGATACTTATATGTGACGGGAGAGTTGTGGGGGCAATCTATCGCACTAATAGCTATTTATGCACCACCAACACTTCTAGAGCCACTACTCACTGACATCACCCCACTAATCACTAATGACACTTCCAACTGCATGATACTAGGGGGTGACTTTAATGAAGTCATGAATGTGACACTGGATAGATCACATATACGTAACAGGAACCCCAACATCCCCACCAGACTTGCCACGTTCGTCAACGTACTCGGACTGTGCGATGTATGGTGGGAACTCCACCCAGACACTAGAGCGTACTCTTTCCATTCGGGGGCTCATGCCTCGCTCTCCAGACTAGATTACTTCTTCACTCCCGCAACTGAGCTGTACAGGGCACAGGAAATACACATGCTGGCTAGAGGCATCTCTGACTACTCTCCGCTAGAAATGTTAATCATAACATCCCGGAAGATCCCGCCACCGTGCTGGCGCCTGAATAGTTATTATCTGGGAGACCCTGAGCTGGTGGACAGATTACAGGAGACCACCAGCACATATTTTGAGCTCAACACTCAGACGACAACGAACCCTGAACTGCTGTGGGAAGCCTATAAAACGGTGCTAAGAGACGAACTAATATCATGGACAGCGGCCAAAAAGAGGCAGCACTTGAGCAAGATTCTTGAAGTAGAGCTTCATGTCAAACAGGCAGAGGAGGGGCACATAAACGAAAACACGCCGGCCTCTAATCGGACGCTGATACTAGCACAAAAAAGACTGCAAAGCATAGCGATGGACAATGCTAAACAAGCGCATATTGCAATGAGAGCAAGGACCTACGAAACAGGCGACAAGGTCGGTAAGATGCTGGAATGGCTGGAAAGGAAGGAGCAGGGTCGCAGTCATGTCCGGAGACTCGAAGCAAAAGGATCAAACGCAGGGGTGACGGATCAGGAGATAACTGAAGGCTTCGCGGAATACTACGCTGAGCTATACAGTGAACCCACAACCCACGATGGATGCTACGATGATGGACCAAATTGAAATCCCCACCTTAAATGAGGCACAGCGGCAACAGCTGGAGCGGGAGATCACAGAAGATGAGATCCTAAGCGTCATCTCTGGTCTCCAGACCAGCAAGACCCCTGGTCCGAATGGCTTCCCGATAGAGCTATGGCGAGGGGTGGGCACCAATGTGATAGCCCCCCAATTACTTAAAATGTACCTCCATGCACGAGAAAAGGGCATTCTCCCTCCAGACCTCCGAGAAACAACAATAGTAGTGATACCCAAGCCGGACAAGCCCCCGGAAAGATGCAGCTCGTATAGGCCCATTTCACTTATCAACTCTGAGACTAAAATACTGGCAAAACTGCTAGCGGACCGCCTACAACAGGTAATTTCCTCCCTGATACATCCGGACCAGTGCGGCATCATGCCACAGAGATCATCCCGCATGAACCTCCGCAGGCTAAATTCAGCTCTGGAAAGGGCCAACAACATACAGGGGCCACTAGCCCTGTTAGCAATTGACTTTGAAAAGGCCTTTGATTCGGTGAGATGGGAGGCTGTCTGGATCATAATGCGCCACATGGGTTTCGGTGAGAACTTCATGAGCTGGGTGCATCTGCTGTATGAATCCCCGGTTGCTAGGATCAGGGTCAACGGCTGGCGATCAGAACTGTTTAGGCTGGGAAGGGGTACAAGGCAGGGCTGCCCATTGTCGGCCATGATCTTCGCCATCGCTATCGAACCCCTGGCGATCCTGCTAAGGAACACTCCACATGGGAGGGCTTCTGGTGGTCCAAGACCTGGGAGGACAGAATATCCCTCTAAGCGGGCGACATACTCATCTACCTGAAGCACCCGAACACTTCTTGCCCCAGAATTATGCAACTGCTGGGGCAATATGAGGCATTCTGCGGGTTACGTGTGAACTGGTCCAAAACCACTCTCTTCCCTATAGGGGACACCTCGTTGGCGGAGCTGGCAACTGGCCCCTACCGGATCGAGAGGGAGCAGTTCAAAAACCTGGGGATATACATTATGATGCATCTTACTGAATACACAACCTTGAACCTCTCCCCCCTGGTAGCAAGATTTGCAGACGCCACTCGCCACTGGATCTCCTTGCCACTGACGCTGATGGGTAAGGCAGCATTGTTCAAAATGATTGCCCTTCCTAAATTCCTATACGTCTTGCAAAACGCGCCATTGTACATTCACCATCGGGATATCCACAAAATCAAATGCATCCTCCGGAAACTACTATGGAAAGGAGGACACCCAAGAATAGCTCTTGCTACTCTTCAGAGGTCCATTTGGGAAGGGGGGACGGGCTGCCCAGGCTGCAATCATATTACTGGGCCAGTCAGATGGAGGTGGTGAATGATATGCTTCACCGCAACGGGAGCCTCCCACACATCAAGGGTCTCAACTGTAGCACCACGACTAAATCTACAGAGCTCCTCTATAGAGACCTGGGTCGTCCCCCGAATCCTGACATGGCATCACACATAATGAGAGTTTGGAAAGAAACGCTTCAATATATAGGGTGGGGAGGGAAAATAACACTGGCCCAACCATTGTGGAACAACTGCAACCTGCCAAAGATGGCCCGAATGGCCCAGCATGGATTTTCCAACATTGGGGATGCGGTACATGAAGATAACCTGGCAAAATTCGAGACAATGCAAGAGAGGTTCTCCCTGCCGGACACAGAGAGGTTCCACCACATGCAGTTGAATCATGCCTGGACGGCCCATCGACAGATCACCCAAGACCTGCCGAAAAGCTCCCCGCTAGAACGTAACATAGTCCTGGAGTGTGTGGAACGGAAGGTCACCTCTACCATGTACAATGTGATAACTTACTTCGCAACGCTGGAACTATCCTGTCTGAAATCAAAGTGGGAACATGACCTGGGTCCACTTCTACCAGAGGACTGGGTGGAGGCCCTGATGTACCCGCGAGAAAGAACCATCTCCTCAAGGCTCCGACTGGTCCAGTTGAAGATCCTGCATCGCTCCTACTACCCGAGAGTGGCCCTTTTCCGCTGGGGCAGGGCCTCGGACGCAAAATGCCTACGCTGCAAGCGAGAGGAAGGGACCTTTTTTCATATTCTGTGTCATGTTCAACTGCTCTGGCAGAAATTCTGTGACAAACTGTCCAGCGTTCTGGGTAAACCGATACAGAGATGCCCGAAACAATTGCTTCTGGGGATCTCCGGTGAATCTGACTCATCCCGCTATGAGAAACTGCTGTGGTCAACTGTGTTGGCGGTTCTCAGGAGGAACATTGCACAGCCGTGGGGCTCGGAGCGTACACCCAGCTACGACCAGTGGGTCACGGACATGGACATTTGTTCTGTAATGGAGCACCGGGTGTACAAAGCAAGAGGTTGCCCGCAGAAAGCCGGGAAAATATGGATAAGGTGGGAGGAGGATGTCTGAGGGCCAAGGGCGACCCTGTAGCCGCTGAGACTGTGTGAGGCCCGCCGAAAGGGGAATATTGACTCTGTTCAGAACACCCTGTGCCACGAGGTCATCCTATGTCAAATCCGTCGGTCTGTTAGACCATGGTCCCTGAAGCTGAGTTTGTTAATGTTATTGTTTCTTACCTGTTTCACTCTCTCCCCACCATTACCTTCCCCCTGAATTTTGTCTGCACTGTTCCCCCGCTCTCCCCGCTGCCCCCCCTTCCACTCCCTCCCCCACCCGTACCCCTCCCATCCCCCCCCCCCTGGAGCGTAGAGAGTTGAATGTAATGTTGTTTTAACCTTGAAAATCAATAAAATCTTTGAACAAAAAAAAAAACACATGGAACTATATAAGCTCCTAGGAGCACGTCAATCTGGTTTCCGTCCACTACATGGGACTGAAACGGCCCTTATTGATTTAAAGACACAAATTGACGAGCTGTGAGACAAAGGAAAGACAGCACTTCTCCTCTTACTTGATCTCTCAGCTGCATTCGATCTTGTGGACAACAAGATCCTTTGCAGACATCTGGACTCAGCAGGCCACTTCTCCACTGAGGCTATCAGATGGATAGAGTCATTCCTGAGTGAGAGAACTATGAGAGTGTTCTCCCCCCTCGGCAGCAGCAGACCCCACACCCATGTTGTGCGGTGTCCCTCAGGGTTCACGTGTTTCCCCAACTCTTTACAATATTTTCACCAAACCTTTGTTCGATGATCTGGACCATCTGGGTATCACCTACACTAACTATGCAGATAATACACAGATTCTCCTCCCGCTTTCTGGGGATCATAGCAAGGAGGTGGAGTTGGTGAATAGGGTATATCTTATCATCCAGGCATGGATGGCAACACATGGTCTTTGCCTGAACAATGATAAAACATATTTGATTATCCTGGGCGCATACTCTAACATTAACAAACTAGGCCAGGGATACTCTTCTTTCATTATAGACGGCAATATCATCAAGGTATCGAAGGAAGTAAAAACTCTTGGTTTTTACCGTGATTCCACTATGTCTTTTACTAAACAAGTTAATTCCCTCGCCTCGACCACTGCTTACACTTGCAAGCTGATAAGAGCTGGCAAGCCCTTCCTTTCTAATGACAGTTGTATGATTCTGGCTAGAGCCTTAATACTTTCCAGACTCGATTACTGCAACGCCCTCTACTGCGGTACAAATAAAGCCATTATTCAAAGACTACAAATTCTACAAAATAATGCCTTAAGAGCTGCGCTTGGCATAAATAAAAGAGTACATATCTCCTCCATTAGACGCCAACACAAATGGCTCTCCACTGATAACAAAATACAGTTAAAAATGATCTCATTGACCCATAAAGCTTTAAATAATGCTGCCCCCAGCTACCGTATGGACAAAATAAACAGAAAATCATCCACCAGACAGACAAGAACTGCCAATACTTACTGCCTGATAGTACCAAGATTCAGACTATCCAAGATTGGTGGCAACAGCTTTCCTGTGAAGGCTGCAAAACTTTGGAACTCCTTGCCACATAATTTGAGAGCAGACCAACCCTACCTACACCTTAGAAGGAAATACATTAAATACATCATTTCCAACGACCACTAGTCACCTTGTCGCCTTCCAACTAAGCTGCCTGAGCACAACAGTCCCGTCTAACTATACTGTATATAAAGTATATTCGTAGAATCTTAGGTGAGCAATGCTAAAATGCCCTGTAATGTTATTTGTATAATATTCTGTGTTTCTGTACATTATTTTGCTATCTGTACAAATCTGTAACTATGTAATTTGCACAAATCTGTAACTACTGAATTATTCTACATCTTCCTACTGCTGCGCCCTGTTACCTATCGGTTTGGTGCATATTAGAAATAAATAAACAAACAAACAAACAAGTGCTGTTTTACTCAAATGCCGGTTTACTGCTGCTTCAGCACATATTTATATAAGTTCACACATGCTGCTAAAGCTTATTCCAGTACTAGTTGACTTCACTAGCTTTTGTTCTGGGAGGATAGCACAGGGTCAACCTGCTCACCTTGGAAGCATGACAAAATAGAGCAACACAGGTTTGATCCCCAGGTCGCACTTAGAAACCTCTCGGAATTTAGCACGTTATACATAACCTATCATATCATATGACTTCAGGGTGTTCAGAAGACAGTGTGAGTGTTAATTGAATTATGTGACAGTGTCATGCATCTGACTCTGTGAAGGAGGGCCATGGACCCCAGAGAGGGAGTAGGGGAGTTGAGGTGGACCATTGACCCCAGCTCCCAGGGATATGTGCAGCCAAGCATGAACAGTGGTGCCTTTATCTCTCTCGCAATGACTTTCCTCTGTTCTAAACAGGCCACTTTTTCTATTTTTTCAGATGTTTGCCAAAATACTATGGCTACCACAATAACTCAGACCCCTCAGAAATGTAAAATGGATTGTGGATCCCGGGAAGCAACACAACATGAAGAACAACTGGGACTACACGTTCTAGAATGCACCTGGGCTGAATGAACAAGATTGGGCCTGGAATTGACTGGTTATCAAAATAGGAATGGATTAGGGTTTGCCTTTCAGAAGATGAATAGGGTATCAAACACCTTTTGCAAAAAATCCACACTGGCTACAGGGGAGCAGGGGGGCAGCAGCAGAGGTGATGGAACAAGCAGAAAGCTGCCTAGCATTAGGAGAGACCAAGAAACACGCCCCAAACAGTTGTAGGCAAATACTTACTGGATCCGGGCAGGGAAGAGCAAAGAAAACATTTCTAATCACCTCCATGACCTCATGGCAAAGAAGGGGGCTGAAAACAGGGGGGGTGCTTGCATTATTTTTCGAGACTTCCTGAGGTAACCCCAGTCCTCAAGGGGATAGCCCATACAGTAATTGGCCTGTGGAAGCACCTGACTCGAGTAACCAATGTCAGTGGGCACAAAGAATGGATCGCAGGTGTTAGGGAGAATTCTCATAAATGGCTAATTTCCCTTACCTAATGAGTCCCTCAGCAGCTTTGCTGGATTTCTAGGGTTTATTATTTTCACCTGGTAAGAGTGTGAGCCTTTTCCCCAATGTAACATGTGTTTGCTGTGTGTATTTTTGCCATTTGTGTCATCTTGGGCTCTGGAGCCTCACCTACTCCCTGAGCATCATTTTTATGTGTGTTACACAGCACCTTCAGTGCAGTGACACAGGGTTGTCTTTTAGTCTTCCCACTGACTCAATTTTTCTGGGACTGACTACTGTCTCCCAAAAACATTTAAAGTTGCCATTAACTTTATGTAGTTTCTTTAAATCATAGACCAAGTACAACCCATCTTACATGGAGTATTGGAAAGGGTTAATTCTTATCCCTTTTTGTCTGTTTCCCTTGGAGCACTGTTTCGCTCCCTTTTCATCAAGACTTGGCTGGTGGCAGTGGTAACTACACTATTTTTCATACTGTGGTTATCTTATATAACCATGGGATTGTTTTAGGCTATTTTATTAGCCTCAAACATAAACCTGCTTGACCAAATGTATTTTATTTCAACAGCGGCTGGGTTTATTCGCCATTTCTTTTTGTCAAAGTCTTTCTCGTGTTTTACTCTGTGCGCCAAACCAGTTTTGGTCCCTTTGTTCGCCGTCTTTTCGCAGGCAAGTCCTCCTTAAGGCACCTGAAAGACCGGGTAGGTAAGATGTGAGGGAGGGGTCTTAGGAGTCCTACCATGTGTTCCCTTGGTAACCAAAGTTGCACTCCTGTTTGATTGGCTGGGTGTATCCTTACTAGGACAGCCACCCTGATGTGGGATTGTACAGCCAGGCTGTGTGAATGGGGGAAAACTGCATAAAAAGCAGGTCTCTGGGTCTGGAAAGGCAGAGTCACCACTGGAACGAAAGAACCAATGAGGAGCTGACAGAAGAGGACCCCTACAACGAATGAACCACCCAGTGAAGCCCTGCTGCATGTCTGAATCTTCAGAATCCGACGACATAGAAGATCCTCCAGGAAACTTCTTCCCTTGAGCTGGTGGGACCAACCAGTTTGCCCAAACTGCAAGCCAGGACCCCTCCTCTGGTTGAATTCACTGTACAGAGCTACAGTGGGCCGATAGCCAAGAAGGTCGGATCCTGCTTGGGTTGTAAGGAGCACACCTTTTATTCATTTTTTTGCTCTGCTGCTGGTTTCTTCCCTTGGTGGTGCAGGACCCTCCAGTCTTCCTACTTTGTGTCAGTCTGACAGTCGCTTCAGGAACCGTGAGCCTGCTGGAACTACCAGGAACGTCCGCCTCAGCTACAGCATCCTCTCCGTTTTAAGGTACTGTGCAAATCCGGTTGTTCATTTCGTTCCGCCACTGTGAAAGTGTTTGAAATCTTTCTCCAATCCGAGGGCTTGTCCTTCTCTTCTCTTTGAACTAACTTTTCTGCCAACCAACCTCATCCGGAATCCGTGGCACAAACTTTACCGCAAACTACCCTGAACCGTGTGATCTTGAACAAAAGACTTTTGTCCTATTGACTTTGGCCCTAAGCCTTTTCTACTTGATTCTATCACTGTAGTTCCTCTTGCTCAATTGCCCTGAGTACTTACCTGTTGGTGTTGTTCAATTTCTATTAACTGTGTCTTTCCCTCCCTTTTAAATTGCTGGAGTGCCATTTTGCTCCCACTTCATTTTGTGAGCTTATCTTGTCTGGAACTTATTGGGAGTGGTGTGGTGTATTAAGATTGTGATTTTTACACTGCTTTATGATAGTGAAATGTTATATAACTAAAGAGTAAATACATGTATATTCTTTTACTTGGAAACCTTGAGTCAGTGTTTGCTTGAATCATAGTAATTGCTGTCCTTTGTGTAACTATTTGATACTGCTCACTTGCTCTTGAGATAAGTCTGGCTGCTCAGCCATCACTACCACTTTTACTGTGTAGTACAGGCTTGTACCAAAGGTGAATTTGTACTGTCACTTGTAGTCTTAACTGTGTGTGGTGTTCCCAAAGGGTACTGCATATAATTCTGCCTAGCACTGGTGTACAGCGGTGGGATCAAAGTACTTAGGGTGCTGCTATTACCTTGCATCAACTTATCACAAGGCTGACATCACTAAAAAGCAATATTAATCATGTCTGATATGGAAAGCCACAGTCAGGAGACCCTCCTGAATTACACTGCAGATTATCTAAGAAATATATGTAAAGAAAGGAAACCATCTGCCAAAGGAAAAAAGACTGAATTGATTGAAAAGTAGTTAAAGAACCAAAGTCTGGAGAGTGGGTCTGAAATACCTGACTCTCTAGCAAATGTGGAAAGTTTTGAGTATGATAATATTTCTGTTAATGATGAGTTGGAGGAGGCAGATGTGTCTGCTAATGTAGGCCTCTCTGCTCCCTTGCCTGCTCAGCAACCTCAGCCCTTGTCCACTGGGACCCCCACAGATCCTAAACTCAGTCCTGAATTCATTGCTCTAGAGAAGATGAGGCTTCTTGAACGGGAATTCAAACGTTTAAATGCTCAAACTGAACAAAAGCACCAAGAACTTAAGCTCAGAGAAACAGAGTTGAATCATGAATTAGAAATGAAAAGATTATCTCTTGAAAATGCTTCTCTCCCAGATTCCTCTAGGTCTTCCAGTCCTTAGAGACCCTGTATGCCTAAATAAATTGTGGGTATGTATAAGGTTAAGCGTGATATTTTGGATTGGTTGGCAATGTTTGAATATAACCATGGTATTCAAGGTCGTAGAGGGAATCAATTGCTTCCCTGGCGCTTCTCTAGGGTACTCCCTGTTGCATCTGATTGTTATAACAGGCGTCATGAGATCGCTGGTTACCTTTTCTTCCTGGGGAGCGAGGAGATGAGGCTGCCAGTCTGTCGATGAATCTTCGCAAAGATGAAAGAGCAACGCGGGGAACCGACCCAACACCCTCCTGACAATAAATGACAGGATTGAGCTGAACCAGCTCCCAACGTCACGGGTAGCACTTCTCTGTATTTGCGTGACGTCAGGACAGTGTAAACACTGACAGAGAAGGCCAGATGAAGTCCACTTCGGTACCAGCAGTTCGAGGGACAGATCTTCGGTAATACCTCGGTGGTAGTAATGGCACGGATACCGGCAGGGCACAAGACTAGTAGAAAAGGAAATGTGGAGGCAGACCCTTCAAGGAGGAAAGAAAGAGTAGGGGAAGAGAATGAACACCCCAGGACCGGACCCCTTCCCAACCAAGGAATGGTGCAGGACTAGAGAGGAACCCAGGCAGGGACCTACCTAACCCCAAAGACCAAGTACCAGACTGGAACCCAATAGGGCAAGTAACAAGGCAGGGCAGGGCACAAGGAACAAGGCAAAGGATAAGGAGCACTGGGCTAAGCACGAGGTAGAAACAGGAACAGGACAGGAGCAGAACAGAGACTCAGGCAAAGTAGGGCTCCTGGAGCGTATACACGGAACAAACCGCGTTGAGACGCGTTGTTTCCGGGTCTGCGAAGGCTATTTATAGCCTGGGACCAAAGTGAGGCTTGGAACGCAAGCCGCTGTCACTGCGCATGCGCGAATCGTCGGATACTGACGTTCCGCGCATGCGCAGGACATTCAAGATGGCCGCGCCCAGGGAGCCGGGAGCCCGGACCGCGGTACGCCAAAGAGAAAGGCGCCAACGCGGATACAATCTCCAGGAGGGAGACCGCCGCAGCTGAGGACCCCGACCCCCAGAACAGGTGAGTGGCGCGCGCTGCGTGACACCATACCCCCTCCCGGACAACCCCGGGGCACCAGGTTTCCAGGGATAGCGACGGAAGAAGTCCCGAACTAAGCGCGGGGCATGCACAAAGGAGCAAGGCTCCCAAGTGCGGTCACAAGCCGGATAGCCCTTCCAACTGACCAAATACTGAAGCACCCCACGCCTAATCCGCGAATCACAAATCTCCTCTACCTCAAACTCAGGGACCCCCTGGACCAACACCCGGGCAGGACGGGAACATGGACGGCCAAGAACATCGGGCACACAGGGTTTCAAAAGAGAGATATGAAAAACAGGATGTATCCGCCAAGAGTCAGGCAAAGACAAACGAAAGGCAACAGGGGAAATGCGTTGAAGGACGTGAAAGGGCCCAAAAAAGCAGGGAGCCAATTTCACGGGCAGCAAATTGCAAACAGGCAGATTCTTGGAAGATAGCCAAACCATATCGCCAACCCGAAGGTTGGGCTCAGGACTCCGCCGTTTATCGGCCTGAACCTTCATACGTGCTTGTGCCACTGCCAAGGTACTGGCCGCCAAGCGATGTTGACCACGGATGAGAGCCACCATGGCATCAGCCGACGGAACGGCACTAGGAGGCATCGGACGAAGAGGCAGCAGCTTGGGGTGCAGACCAACAGAACAAACGAAGGGACTGAGTCCGGTAGCAGAATGAACAGCATTGTTGTAAGCCACCTCCGCGGTGTCTAACCAATCTGACCAGTTGTCCGAAGTGGCATTGGCGTAACATCGCAGGTACTGTTCAAGGGATTGATTAGTACGCTCGGTTTGCCCATTGGTTTGGGGATGGTAACCGGAACTCAGAGCGCGCTGAATGTCCAAATGACGACACAATTGATCCCAGAAAGAAGAAATAAACTGCGAACCACGATCCGACAGAATCTTCTCAGGAAGACCGTGAAGACGATACACCTCATGCAAGAAACGTCGAGCCATCTGGGAGGCAGTGGGCAGCTTCGGAAAAGGTATGAAGTGAGCCAACTTGGAAAAACAATCCACCACTACCATGATACACGTATTCCCACCAGAGGGTGGTAATTCAACAATGAAGTCCGTGGCAATAGTATGCCATGGGTACGGTGGCGTATACGTAGGTCGCAGTAGACCAAGGGGTTTCTTGCGTGGAACCTTCACCTGAGCACAAACAGGGCAAGAATCCACATATTGCTTAACTTGTTTGGCCCATCCTGGCCACCAGAATTGTCGTGCAACCAATTCTTGGGTGGTATTGACCCCACGATGACCACAGACAACGGAATCGTGACAATTCTGTAGGACAGTCCTTCGAAGATTCAAAGTGGGGACGTACAGGCGATCCTTGAAGAAAAGCAATCCGTCGCGTTCACAGATGTCATAATGTCGCAATACCAGGGATCTGGAGGGGTCCGCCCGAGTCGCATCTAAGAGTTGCTGAAGCTGAGGAGTCAACATCGATAGGAAATGCTTCGAAGCAATCAAGGGTTCCTTGGTCTTGGCTCTGTCTATGTCGTCCTCCAAGGATCGGGACAGGGCATCAGCCTTTATGTTCTGAGAGCAAGGTATGTAAGTCACCACGAAATCGAACTGAGAAAAGAAAAAGGCCCAACGTGCATGCCGTGAGGTTCTGCATTGCAAGGAACGTAAAAATTGAAGGTTACGGTGGTCTGTGCGCACTTCCACTGGATATTTACCACCCAGCAAGTGATGTCGCCACTCTTCGAAGGCTGCTTTTATGGCCAAAAGTTCCTTCTCGATCACAGCGTAGTTTCTTTCGCTGGGTGACAGCTTCCGCGAATGGTAGGCCACAGGATGTTCTGTTTCTGTAACTGGATCATGCTGCAACAGGACTGCACCAACTGCATAGTCCGAGGCATCCGTTTCAACTAAGAATGGTTCTTTGTCATCCGGATGATTCAAAATAGGAGCTGACATAAAGGTTTTTTTTAATTCCTGAAATGCCACTTCGGCCTGAGAATCCCAAAAGAAAGGAATCTAGTTGCTGGTCAGACGAGTCAACATGGCAGTTAAGTGAGAAAATTGAGGAATGAAACGTCGGTAAAAATTAGCGAAGCCCAAGAACCGTTGCAGTGACTTAACATCATGGGGCTGTTTCCATTCCTGTATGGCTTGCAGTTTCGTGGGGTCCATCCGAACTCCTGTGCTGCTGATTACATAGCCTAGGAATTCCACACTTTCCAGATGAAACTGGCATTTCTCAGCTTTGGCATACAAATGATTGGCAGATAATCTACGGAGGACTTCCTGAACATGTTCAACATGAGCCACGCGAGTAGAAGAAAAAATCAAGATGTCGTCCAGATATACCCATACTGACATTCCTACAAGATCTGAAAAGACAACATCCATGAACCCTTGGAAGACGGCCGGGGCATTGCAGAGTCCAAACGGCATTACCCTATACTCGTAATGCCCAAAAGGTGTTTTGAAGGCCGTCTTCCACTCATCACCATCTTTAATCCGCACTAAGTGGTAGGCTCCTCTTAAATCCAACTTGGTGAAGATCTGAGCAGATTTCAAGGATTCAATGATGTCCCGGATGAGTGGCAGGGGGTATCGGTCCTTGCACGTGATTTCATTCAACCGGCGATAATCAATACACGGGCGCAAAGTACCCTCTTTCTTTTTGACAAAGAAAAGCGGAAATCCCGCGGGGGATTTAGATGGTACAATGTAGCCCTTATCAAGGCAATCCTCGATGTACTCCTGCAGGACACCCTTTTCTAATTGCGTCAAAGAATAAACCTTGCCATGAGGAATGACTGCATCAGGCAGAATATCAATGGAGCAGTCGAACTGTCTGTGAGGAGGCAATGGAATGTCTTCTGTTTTGGAGAATACTTTGAGAAATTCAGCATATTCCTGAGGTATGGACTGAGTAACACATAGGCGGACAGAGGTGTTTCCAGGAGTGGGTAGCCCCAAACCAGATTTCGCCGGAAGGGTATCACGAAGACGACATTCCTGAGAACAACATGCAGAAGAAAAGACCATGGTTCGGGAAGTCCAATTGACCTGTGGATTGTGGTAAAGCAGCCAAGGCAAGCCGAGCACTACAGGGAAGGAGGGAGACTTGATCACATCCAACGAAATCCGTTCAAGATGTTCTTCCACTGATAGCCATAACTGACCGGAATGTTGGCACACAGGACCCGAAGACAATGGTGTACCATCGATTACCTCAACCACTGCTGAATGTTCCTTGCGATACAGGTGGATCCCATTGGAAACCGCAAACGAGGCATCAATGTAATTGCCCGATGCTCCACAGTCCAGAAGAGCCCTGGTCGTAATGCATTTCCCTTGCCATGCAATACCGACTTCCAAGACCAACAAGGGCACCGAGTGCATGGGCGGAAGGTCTGAATCAGAAAAACGGCCCACTGCTGCCTTCTCACCACACAGCGGGCCCGTTAGTTTTCCGACTTCTTCAAGGGACGTGGAGGACAGGTACCTAGATAATGACCAGTCCCTCCACAATACAGACATAGGTTTTGTTGACGTCTTCTCTTCTTCTCAGCCTCAGATAATGGTCCGCGAATAGCTCCCAGTTGCATGGGCTCACGACCCGCGTCAGTTGGGGTTGTAGATCCTGAAGGGTGTACTGAGAGTCCCGGATGGTATCTTTCCGTTCAACGACGTTCACTTCTCCTTTCAGCCAGTCTGTGGTCGATACGGAGGACCTGATCCAACAATGCGGGTAGGGTTTCTGGTTCAGAAATATGCAGTAATTCATCCTTGTATTCGTCTCGTAACCCACGACGGAACAAAGTCTTCTGAGTGATTTCGGGCCATTGGGAATCAGTTGCAAGCTGCCGAAACCGACTGATGTAGTTAATGATGTCACCAGATCCCTGTTTGATTTCCATCAGCTGGTTCTGGGCCACGGCAGCCAGGTTTGGTGGTTTGAAGATATCCAGAAAGGCCTTTTCAAAAGCAGCAAAATCACTCAACAAGGGACAAGCTAGAGCGTTGCCGGTCAAGTTACCTAGGATGTACCCTATCTTGGCCTTGTCTTGATTGAAATGGCTTGATCGAAACTGAAAATGAATCCGGCAATGGGTACAAAACTCCGCCACTCGACGTGGATCACCATCGAACTTCATAGGAGTTGTATGGGCCATAGAATTCTCAGGTAGTGGAGCAACATTCAATCCTCGACTCATTGCTTGCCGAAGAGTGTCATTCTCCTGGCGAAGGGTGGTCATCTCGAGACGCATGGCTCGTACTTCCTCACGTAGTTCTTGCATGTCTGCCATGTCGGAGCTGGAGGAAAGGCGTCTCAATCTGTTATAAGAGGCGTCACGAGATCGCTAGTTACCTTTTCTTCCTGGGGAGCGAGGAGATGAGGCTGCCAGTCTGTCGATGAATCTTCGCAAAGATGAAAGAGCAACGCGGGGAACCGACCCAACACCCTCCTGACAATAAATGACAGGATTGAGCTGAACCAGCTCCCAACGTCACGGGTAGCACTTCTCTGTATTTGCGTGACGTCAGGACAGTGTAAACACTGACAGAGAAGGCCAGATGAAGTCCACTTCGGTACCAGCAGTTCGAGGGACAGATCTTCGGTAATACCTCGGTGGTAGTAATGGCACGGATACCGGCAGGGCACAAGACTAGTAGAAAAGGAAATGGGGAGGCAGACCCTTCAAGGAGGAAAGAAAAAGTAGGGGAAGAGAACGAACACCCCAGGACCGGACCCCTTCCCAACCAAGGAATGGTGCAGGACTAGAGAGGAACCCAGGCAGGGACCTACCTAACCCCAAAGACCAAGTACCAGACTGGAACCCAATAGGGCAAGTAACAAGGCAGGGCAGGGCACAAGGAACAAGGCAAAGGATAAGGAGCACTGGGCTAAGCACGAGGTAGAAACAGGAACAGGACAGGAGCAGAACAGAGACTCAGGCAAAGTAGGGCTCCTGGAGCGTATACACGGAACAAACCGCGTTGAGACGCGTTGTTTCCGGGTCTGCGAAGGCTATTTATAGCCTGGGACCAAAGTGAGGCTTGGAACGCAAGCCGCTGTCACTGCGCATGCGCAAAACGTCAGATACTGACGTTCCGCGCATGCGCAGGACATTCAAGATGGCCGCGCCCAGGGAGCCGGGAGCCCGGACCGCGGTGCGCCAAAGAGAAAGGCGCCAATGCGGATACAATCTCCAGGAGGGAGACCGCCGCACCTGAGGACCCCGACCCCCAGAACAGGTGAGTGGCGTGCGCTGCGTGACACTGATGTTGTAATGGAGATGGGGGTGCTGGATAGGATGGATTACAAGTGTGTGAAGCTAGCTTTAATTGCTAGATTTGATATAACCCCTTCCCAGTACCCTAAGAGGTTTAGGACCCTCAAAAAGCATGATGGTACCTCTTGGGCTACCTGGGTATGTGAATGTTTGAAAAACTTACATGGTTGGATTAAGGGTTACAGAGTAAACAGTTATGAAGGAATGAGAAATCTTGTTATGTCGGAGTCTATTTTTGATGTCTGCTCTCCTGAGCTCAGAGAGCACTTGGCTGATTCTAAGGAGATAGAACCAAAGAAACTAGCTAAGGCTGCAGACTTGTGGCTTACCAACAGGGCTACGCACAAGGATTCTGGGGCTACTTAGAAAAAGGATGAGGGAAAATAGCCAAAGAAAGATAATAAAGATAATTCTAATACCTCCAATCAAAAAAAGGGCCACAAACAACAACATAACGGTAAACCCCAGGGGATACCAAATTAGGCTAGTTCACCATCTGGACCCAAACCAGATGGAGGTCAGAACAAATCCCCATTCATCAAGACATTTGGGAAATGTTATGTTTGTGGGTCAACTGACCATGTGCAAGGGTAAACCTTCAGGGGTCCACACTGTCTCCTTAGACTTCTCCCCAGTGGAAGAAGTACCTTTGGCAAGTGGAAACTTTCACCTAATGGCTGATGAACCCAAGAGAGTCTCAGCTAGTGTTTTTTTAGTGTCCCTGGGTTTGTGGGAACAACAGAATTTAGATGTCTATAATTCCATCCCAGATAATACTAAAGAGTATTATAAAGATAGGGTTCTTGTGAATGGTCAGGAAACCCCTGCCATCCAAGACACTGAAGCCAGCATAACTGTGGTGGATGAATCATTGTTCAAGGTGGAGATTGTTGCTAAGGCACCCAAACACCTCACCAAGTTAGCTGGAGGCCCTGTGCAAATGCTTCCCCGGTTACCAGCTCTCATCCAGTCTAATGATATGACTGTTGAAATACTTGTTAGTGTGCAGAGTGAAGTACCTGGGAGAGTCCTGTTGGGTAATGACCTTAAAACCCTTGGAGATGTGTCAAGCACCCCTAGGCTTCCCAGTAAAAGGAAACAGGAGCTCACTAGGTCTTCAAGGGAGAAAACATTGGGAGGCTCTCCAGGGGAGTTGATAGAGGAAACTATCAATCCCACTCCACAGGAGTTGCTCACTGCTACTTCTAGGAAAACAGAGGCAAAGGGGAAACCCAAGACCTCCAGGAAAAAGTCAGACAACACCCATGTGCTACCAACAAGGGCATCCCCAAGATTGTGCAAAGTAACACCTATGACTACTCCACCTGCTGAGGCAGAGTGTGAGGTGCAACCTTGTATGGTAGAGTCAGTTTCTGAAGAATCAGATCTGGAAGAAGACACTGTCTTAGTTGGATATCTTGACCCTGTTGACCATCCTGAGCTGCAGTCTTTACTGGCAGAAGGTGGACCCAACAGGGCAGACTTCAGCAAAGGACAGAGAGAGTGTCCTACTCTTGAAGGTCTTCGACAACAGACTGCTAACCAACTTAATGGGCAAGAAGTTGGAAAGCTGGGAAGATGGCCTCTTCTACAGTGAACCAACTGAGTCTATCCCTGTGGACTGCAAAGGAATTGTAGTGCCCCTTGATAACAGACTCCAGTTCCTACAGTTAGCCACAAGATACCTTTGGCTGGTCGCTTGAGCTTCAAGAAGACCAAGGAAAGGCTCTATCTCTACTTCTACTGGCCAAAGATGGGTGCAGAAGTTGACAAATTCTGTAGGAGCTGTCACACTTGCCAAACCCCTGACAAGAGTGGAGCCAGGAATGTGGCACCACTGGTGCCTCTCCCAGGAGTGGGAATTCCTTTTGAGAGGGTGGGCATTGACATTGTCGGTCCCCTTGACCCTCCCACATCTTCAGGGAACAGGTTTATCCTGGTTGTAGTAGACCATGCTACAAGATACCCAGAAGCCATACCTTTGAGAACTGTTATGGCTCAGGCTATGGCTAAGGCTCTACTCTGTATTTTTACCAGAGTAGGGTTTCCTAAGGAAGTGAATCCGACGGGGGATCCAATTTTATGTCTCAATACATGCAAGCCATGTGGAAAAACTGTGGTGTCACTTACAAGTTCTCTACAGCCTACCATTCACAGACAAATGGACTGGTAGAGAGGTTTAATCGTACTATGAAGAGCATGATAGGTGCTTTAGAAGAACCCCTTAAGAAAAAGTGGGACCTTCTACTGCCATGCCTTCTCTTTGCATATGGAGAAGTCCCTCAGGAGGGAGTTGGTTACAGTCCCTTTGAGTTTCTCTATGGCCATCCAGTCAGAGGTCAATTGTCCTTGATCAAGGAGGGGTTGGAGAGTGTTCCTTTCCCAAAGCCAGTCAGAGTGGCTGACTATGTGATAGGTCTCCGGAGGAGAATGTCACACATAATGGCAGAAGCAAGTGATAACTTGAAAGCAGGTCAGGCTCTGATCAAACATTGGCATGAGAAGAAGGCCAGCATGGTTGAGTTTACTCAAGACCAGCTTGTATTAGTTATGGTGCCAACAAGACAAAGGGCCTTGCAGGACAAATGGATAGGACCCTTCAAGGTTGTTGGCAAACCTGGAGAGGTGAACTTTTTGGTGGACTTAGAAAGACCTAAGGACGCTCCCAGAGTCTTTCAAACCAACCATTTAAAGGCTTATGTCTCGAGACCAGAAGTAGGAGCTTTGCTTCTAGCTTCAGCTCAAGAGGAAGAGGAGAGTGAACCTCTACCTGACCTCCCCAGAGGCCAACCTTTAGATGAAAAAATAGAAGGAGTTAATCTCTCTTCTCAGCTGACTTCTGAACAACAGGAGGAGTGCAAAGTTCTGTTGAATCAGTTTGCCTCCCTGTTTTCACAATCACCAGGCTTGACCCCTTGGGGCCAGCATGATATTCTCACTGGTGACTGTTTACCTGTGAAAAGCAGAGGTTGCAGAATGTCAGAACATGTGAGATCCCACATCAAAGGAGAGGTCAACAAGATGCTTGATCTCAGAGTTATAGAGCCATCTACAAGTCCATGGTCTAGTCCAGTTGTTCTAGTACCAAAGGCAGGATCCAAAGAGTTGAGATTCTGTGTGGACTATAAAGCTCTAAATGCAGCCACTAAGACTGATGCCCATCCTTTGCCAAGGACAGATGAACTGGCGGATAGACTTGGTTCAGCCAAGTACCTCAGTACATTTGATCTAACCTCAGCCTATTGGCAAATAGCACTGACAGACCATGCCAAGGAGAAAACTGCATTTTCCACCACAGCAGGCCTCTACCAGTTTAAGGTTATGCCTTTTGGACTAAAGAATGCACCTGCTACATTTTAAAGGATGGTTAATCAAGTTCTGAATGGGATGGAGGACTTCTTTATGGCATACTTGGATGACATTGCAGTGTTCAGCCCTACATGGAAAGAACACATTGATCACCTGGGATATGTTTTGCAGGCTCTTGATCAGGCCCATCTGACCATAAAGGCAAGCAAATGTCAAATTGGTCAGAGTAAAGTGGTCTACCTTGGTCATGAGGTAGGAGGAGGTGAAATAAGGCCATTGCCCAGCAAAGTACAAGCTGTGCAGAACTGTGAAAACCCAAGTGAGAGCTTTCCTAGGTCTCACTGGGTACTACAGTAATTTCATAGAGAACTATGGGTCCATAGCTTCTCCTTTGAATGTGATCTCCTCCTAACCTAAAGGTTAGATGGAATGAGGAGTGCACTCAAGCCTTTGTAAGCCTCAAGAAAGCCCTTTGTCAAGCTCCAGTCCTAAGAGCTCCTGATTATCACCAACCCTTCATTGTGCAGACAGCTGCCTCCAGTATAGGTATAGGTGCAGTCCTTAGTGAACTGGATGAGAAAGGTAGGGAGCACCCCATTTGCTTCATAAGTAGGAAACTGAAGAAACCAGAAACAAGGTGGGCAACCATAAAGTATGAATGTGTTGCCATTGTGTGGTCTCTGAAGAGGATTAGACCATACTTGTATGGATCTACCTTTGTGATTCAGACAGACCACCAACCCTTGAGATGGTTAATGCAAATGAAAGGGGAGAACCCAAAACCTCTAAGATGGTCAATCTGCCTGCAAGGGTTTGATTTCACCATTGAGCATAAAGCAGGATGTCACCACCAAAATGCTGATGATATCTCTAGGATGATTTTAACCGACTAGAGGTAGAGATTCATCCAGTAGTCGATTAAATCGGGGGGGGGGGGCAAGTGTTAGGGAGAATTCTCATAAATGGCTAAATTCCCTTACCTTATGAGTCCCTCAGCAGTTTTGCTGGATTCTAGGGTTTATTTTTTTTCACCTAGTAAGAGTGTGAGCCTTTTTCCCACTCTTACATGTGTTTTGTTGTGTGTATTTTTACCATTTGTGTGATCTTGGGCTCTGGAGCCTCACCTACTCCCTGAGCATCATTTTTATGTGTGTTTTACAGCACCTTCAGTGCAGTGACACAGGGTTGTCTTTTCGACTTCCCACTGACTCCATTTTTATGGGACTGACTACTGTCTCCCAAAAACATGTAAAGTTGCCATTAACTTTATGTAGTCTCTTTAAATCACAGACCCAGTACAACCCATCTTACATGGAGTACTGGAAAGGGTACATTCTTATCCCTTTTTGTCTGTTTCTTTTGGAGCCCTGTTTCGCTCCCTTTTCATCAAGACTTGGCTGGTGGCAGTGGTAACTACCCTATTTTTCCTACCGCGGTTACCTCATATAACCATGGTATTGTTTTAGACTATTTTATTAGCCTCGAAAATAAACCCACTTAACCAAATATATTTTATTTCGGCTCCGGCTGGGTTTATTCACCATTTCTTTTTGTTAAAGTCTTTCTCGTGTTTTACTCTGCATGCCAAACCTGGTTTGGTCCCTTTGTTCGCCGTCTTTTCCCGGGTCTCTGCACAGAAACCCTCCTTAAGGTGCCTGAAAGTCTGGGTAGACAGGATGTGAGGGAGGGGTCTTAGGACCCCTGCCATGTGTTCCCTTGGTAACCCAAGTCGCACTCCTGTTCGATTAGCTGGGTGACTGTCCTTGCCCTGCTGTGTGATTGTACAGCCAGGCTGTGTGAATGGGGGAAAACTGCATAAAAAGCAAGTCTCTGGAACTGGAAAGGCAGAGTCGCCACTGGAATGAAAGAACCAACGAGGAGCTGACAGAAGAGGACCCCTACAATGACTGAACCGCCCAGTGAAGCCCTGCTGCAGGTCTGAATCTTCAGAATCTGACAACAGAGAAGATCCTCCAGGAAACTTCTTCCCTTGAGCTGGTGGGACCAACCAGTTTGCCCAAACTGCAAGCCAGGACCCCTCCTCTGGTCGAATTCACTGTACAGAGCTACAGTGGGCTGGATAGCCAAGAAGGTCGGACCCTGCTTGGGTTGTAAGGAGCACACCTTTTATTCGTTGCTTTGCTCTGCTGCTGGTTTCTTCCCTGGGTGGTGCAGGAGCCTCCAGTCTTCCTACTTTGTGTCAGTCTGACAGTCGCTTCACGAGCCGTGAGCCTGCTGGAACTACCAGGAACGTCCGCCTCAGCTACAGCTTCCTCTCCGTTTTAAGGTACTGTGCAAATCCGGTTGTTCGTTTCGTTCCGCCGCGGTGAAAGTGTTTGAAATCTTTCTCCAATCCGAGGGCTTGTCCTTCTCTTCTCTTTGAACTAACTTTTCTGCCAACCAACCTCATCCGGAATCCGTGGCACGAACTTTACCGCGAACTACCCTGAACTGGGTGATCTTGAGCAAAAGACTTTTGTCCTATTGACTTTGGCCCTAAGCCTTTTCTACCTGACTCTATCACTGTAGTTCCTCTTGCTCAATTGCCCTGAGTAATTACCCGTTGGTGTGGTTCAATTTATATTAACTTTGTCTTTCCCTCCCTTTTAAATTGCTGGAGTGCCGTTTTGCTCCCACTTCATTTTGTGAGCTTAACTTGTCTGGAACTTATTGGGAGTGGTGTGGTGTATTAATATTGTGATCCTTAAACTGCTTTATGATAGTGAAATTTTATATAACTAAAGAGTAAATAAATGTATATTCTTTTTCTTGGAAACCTTGGGTCAGCGTTTGTTTGAATCACAGTAATTGCAGTCCTTTGTGTAACTAGTTGATACTTTTCACTTGCTCATGAGGTAAGTCTGGCTGCTCAGCCATCACTACCACTTTTACTGTGTAGTACAGGCTTGTACCAAAGGTGAATTTGTACTGTCATTTGTAGTCTTAATTGTGTGTGGTGTTCCCAAAGGGTACTGCATATATTTCTGCCTAACAGTAGGCAGGAAGAGGACGACTATAAAACATCAACAGATTCAGTTGAGAGTGTGAGGTAGATGAGTGAGGTCAGAGAGGTAGTTAAGTGAGGTCAGAGAGGTAGATGAGTGAGGTCAGAGAAGTAGATTATGGAGGTCAGAGTGGTATATGAGTGAGGTCAGAGAGATAGATGAGTAAGGTCAGAGCAGTAGATTATTGAGGTCAGAGAGGTAGATAATTGAGGTCAGAGAGGTAGATGAGTGAGGTCAGAGAGATAGATGAGTGAGGTCAGAGCAGTAAATTATTGAGGTCAGAGAGGTAGATAATTGAGGTCAGAGAGGTAGATGAGTGAGGTCAGAGAGATAGCTGAGTGAGGTCAGAGAGGTAGATGAGTGAGGTCAGAGAGATAGATGAGTAAGGTCAGAGCAGTAGATTATTGTGGTCAGAGAGGTAGTTGAGTGAGGTCAGGGAGGTAGATAATTGAGGTCAGGGAGGTAGTAAGTGAGGTCAGAGAGGTATATGATTGAGATCAGAGAGGCAGATAATTGAGGTCAGAGAGGTCGATGAGTGAGGTCAGAGAGGTAGATGATTGAGGTCAGAGAAGTAGATGAGTGAGGAGAGAGAGAAAGACGAGTGAGGTCAGAGAGGAAGATGAGGGAGGTTGCAGAGGTAGATGAGTGAGGTCAGAGTGAAAGGGGCCCCTAGGGGCCCTTACGTCTATGGAAACAAGGCAAGTCACCATACACGATAGATACGCCAGACACGAGGTTGTATTCCCAAAGCTAGGGTTTATTGCAAAGCAAATAGTCTCAGTTGGCCAACTCGGTCTCACGCCCCGCGACGTGTATCTCTAGACCTCGAGGGACGCAAGAGAGTGAATTACGTACATCAGTTACATATATACAAAATGCATATCATAGAATCATATCATACAATCAGCTATGACATGTTTAACACCCCCCTTTATTGGGTTTCTTTGAACTCGGTGTGATGATGGACACTTTCGACAATTATGACACCTTCAAATATCTATTCTAGTAACAATATGCAATTTGCAAGTGCAGAGGCATCTTTAAGTTGTTGAACAGAACACAGTGCTTCTGGGAAGAGTCACATTCCAGACCTTGCTATCTATGAGTGAGGTGCTATTTGTGTCCTGGGAGCCGACACGCTCTACAGGGCTCAGAAAAAGCGGGGGCCGTAAGAAGAGCATAATCCAAGCTTTTAGCTGCTTTATTCTAACATATTCTACCATATAACGAGACTGGCTGGCAGCTGTGAAATGATTAAATGCCCTGCAGCTCTGCTTCAAGGCTGCATTCGGGAGGGAGCCAGGCATTCCTTCCTGGCGCTTCCTACGTTGTGTTTCAACAAACTCTTGTTAGCCTCGCCGCCCTGCGGCCTTGTCCTTTCACGTTCAGTCAACAATGTTTAACAGTCGAGCAGTGTAAGCAGAAAATGTGCTGCGAAGCAATAAGAACAGAAAGCAATGAGCAATTGTTAGAAAACAAAATGGCGATCCTTGTTACATCAAAATGGTCGTTCATTGGTAAACTCGGAAACCTATATGTCTATCATATCGTGCATGAGACGGTTGGCCCACGGCCACCAAAATACGTTTGCCGTCAATCATGAGAGGTATCCATTTTTGTAGACTGACAAACCCTCCTTTGGCCGTATGCCAAACATCTCATTAATTCATTGTATCCTCCTCTGATGACGATAAGTCTGAAGTATTTATGTCTGAATTTTGCACGCTATTGTAAGCATCATCATCTTCATTAATATCTATAGCCATTAATTCTTTCACTGTTTTCATCTCCTTTGTGTCTTGGTCAGCCCGACCATAAATTTGTTTTCTTCTTGTCATCATATGCATACATCCCTTCGTACATCCCTCAGTTACCTCAGTGCAAACTAACGGTAGGCAGTGTATGGAACAACAGCACGTTATGAATATTCCAAACACCATTACTAATATCGAAATCAACTTCCATCCCCAAGAAAGCAATATTCCCCAAAACCAGGACTCTGTTCCCCAGCCTCCTTCTCCAGTAGAGAGTTTGGAGCTTAGGACATGCATTTTATTTATTGCTTCGAAAATCGTAGGGGAATAGTCATCTACAAATACACAACACGCTGATCTCACAATCTTGCAAATTCCCCCACGATCAACCAGGATCACATCGAGAGCCATTCTATTTTGCAGCGTTATTAACCTGATTCCTTTTTCTTCCAACGTCATGTTAAATAGTATATCTGTCGTTGTGTTTATGGTATTTTTCAGTATTCTGGACAGCTGCCTTATGTTATACGAGTTCACTATTTGGGACAAAAATGGAATTAATGTTTTTGCTACGTCAGTCGCTATCAAAATGCCTTCACTACTCCTTTTGGCTCTAGATCTGGATAGTCTGGCCATGTCTCCTGTTTCTAAGAGGAACACTCCTGGGAACAGTAGACCTACGTAACATGTACCTCCCCAGTTTCTGGGCAACCAAGGATATGCTTTCTCTCCACATATAAAATAAACTGGATCTCCCACATATACTGGTTCTATTTCCCATTTTAATACCACTGTATTCATGCATCCAATAAATGTTCCGACTGAATAGGAGCCTTTCTTTTTTAGACAAAAAGGGACAGTTCTTGGGTTATAATTCACTGTGTAAGAAGGGGGAACTGCATCTTTGTTCCCATCTGTTCTTACACGAAACGTCATCACAGATGTTTTAAGTAGTGGGGACAATCTATCTTGTCTATTTTGTCGTGTTATTTTTCGCGTACTTTTCCTCGTAGGCTCTGGGGTCAACACTTGTGCTTCATGGAATATGGAACAACCCACAGGCCTCATAATTATTTCCTCAAACTCATTCATGTTTGTTCTGTCTAATTGACCCGTACCACTCTTATTCCATTTCCCATAAAACATTGCACTTAAAGATGCACTACATGCAGAACTTAATGGTAATGGCTGTACCTACCAACCTATTCCTTTCCCAGCATGCCGCGGTAAATGGGCACATTCCCAGCAATTTGTTTTCTTTAGAATTGCATGTGTCATATTCATGATCAATAGCAACGTATTGTTCTCATGCCCTTCTATGTGTCTTTCTTCCATTGGGGACAAGGTATAAGTAATCACCTGAACCGGGCTTTCAGTAGTGGATATATTAACTATTGGTAAAAACATTCCTAATGGGTGTATCGATTCCACATACCATAATACTAAGGCTGTCGTTATTGGTGCTACCACACTTATAAAGCGCATAATTATTGTCAGTGCCAACATACAATTCTTTTTACCATGCGTTTTTCTTAAGCTTACAATCTTTACAATTAACTCATTCTCAGCAGCGGTGCAGGAGGAGGCTGAAACCGGTCCCGACATGTTTCTCATCGTCCTTCTTCTTCCTTATTAGCGTTTGTCATGGATATCTCTCTTCGATGCACTTGATCTGATGTCAATAAGTTCATATGAATTGTCACAGTTCAGTTCTGCCAGTCCTTTATAGCCTGGATTTGCTTATTTGTTTTTAGGCAAGATCACTTGTCCTTTCTCATACTGCTCAGAGGACTTTTGATCAGTTATCTACTGCCTTAGTACCATGTGCGCCCAGCTTGTCTGCTCTGGTTCAGGAAACATGTACTTTTTATGATCGCACCGAAGAGCCGCGAGTCTTGAATTGTCTGACTTGCACAATTCTCACGCTTCTCTCCTCTACACCTCTAGTTCCTTCTCTGTCCATGAGCAGAACCAGAAGTTGACATACACACCAAAGAACTGTGGATCACTTTGTCTTTCGAGGCCGCAAATCATATCGCCTCACTCCTGGTATTGTGTGATCCGTGAACAGTGCCAATGCACTTCCAGATCCAGGCTCAAAGTCAGCCTGTGGCGCTACTGCAGGTGCTGGTGTGCGCTGCGCCAGTGATGCAGATTCGGTCTCTGGCGTGCTGGCAAGTGCTGGTGGGCGCCAAAGGGGTATACGTTTAGTGTCTGCCGGTATTTGCAATGAAGATTTTGTGTCAGCCAACAGTGATGTAGATTCTGCTGGGCAACGTTGGGGCACTCTTTGCCCTTGCCCCTTTTTGGCAATCGTCTCAGGCTTTGTTTTGAGTTTCATTTCTCGCTCGGGCAGATTTGGTGGCGGCTTACTGGCAACAGTTTCTTTCGTTTCTGGGACCGTTGTCTCTTTCCAGTCGTCTGGGTCAGGCAAGTCTTTCAGTGAAGTTGGAATCTTTTTGGCATGGGTGGCATGGATCCACGACTTCCGTCCATCCACCCGTATCGCCGTCTGCGTTGCCAAGAGTACTTGAAAGGGGCCGCGCCACCTGGGTGCTAGCGATGACTTTCTTTCAACATTTTTTAGCAGCACCCAGTCGCCTGGCTCCAGCGCGTGCCCCGAACTGGTACATCTCACTGGTAAAGCCTCCTGCACATGCTGATGAATCAAACGCAATTTCTGCATTAAAAGGCCACAATAAGTACTAAGCACAGGATGTTCTACCTCCCTAAGTCGTTTTGGCTGAGGTGCGCACCAAACATTTGCCGGTCTCCCCATTGCGATTTCGTACGGGGAGAGCCCAGTTCTAGCGTACGCATGCATAATAACGCTATTGGTAATGCATCCACCCAACTCAACTTGCTTCCTGCACATATCTTGCTTATTTTTGACTTGAGGATCCCGTTGTGCCTCCCCACAAGACCGGCCAAACTCGGATGTCTTGAACTATGAAATCTCTTATCAATCTGAAGACCCGCACATATCTGTAACACCACTGCGCCCACAAAATGTGGACCATTATCTGACCATAGGACACGGGGCAGGCCAAAACGGGAAAAGTATTCTTTAAGCATTACTTTTGCCGTGCTCATTGCTGTGCAGCCTTTTAAGGGATATGCCTCCACCCACTTGCTGAATGCACAAATCACCACTAAGACATATTTCAAGTTTTGGCATCTCTCCATCTCTATAAAATCAAAATGGATTACCTCAAAAGGCATAGAGGGCGGGCCAAAACTGCCTACCGGAGTCACTGTTCCCTTTCTTACATTGTGTTGTAAACACGTGATACAGTTCTGCACAAACCTCTCTGCATTCTTCTTTATGTTTACATTCTGCCATACTGTGTATAGGTGCTGTATTATCTTTTTCGCACAGATGTGAGTAGGGCTGTGGGCCATTGTGACCATTGAAGTCACATAAGAATTTGGCAACATCCAGTTTCTAGTTCCCTTGTCCAGCCAACAACCCTCCAGATCTAACTCAGCAGAGCCCTCTGCCCACCCTTGTATTTCATCGGCCGTGGCTTTGGCCTGCATTTCTTTGACAGTGGCAATTCCATTTTCTATCATACAGGGTACTTCCTCAGTCTGAACTGTCATCATTTTAGTATTTAAATCAGTGGCAGTTTGTTTCGCAATTCTGTCTGCAAACGCGTTTCCCTCTCCTACTTTGCATGTTACCTTCTTGTGTGCCTCGCATTTCACTATTGCTAGGTGTTTTGAAAATGTGAGTGCAGACAGCAATCATACAATCAAAGGGCCATGTTGAATTCTGGCACCATGTGATGTCAAAAAACCTCTCTGAGCCCAGAGTCGACCACCCCGAAAGCATACTGACTATCAGTATATATATTCACATTCAAATTTTCAGAAATCTCCCAGGCTCTGGTCAATGCAATTATCTCTACGGCTTGTGCCGAGTTGTAGGGGATTCTTTTGCTTTCTACAGCGCTCTCTAGGGTAGTGATAGCGTAGGCGGCAGTTGTCGTGCCATCAGGTAATTTAAAACAAGAGCCGTCACAAAATAACTCTCCATCTGGCTCTTTCTGTGGGTATCACTTAAATCAACTCTCCCCTTTGTTTCTTCCTCAGTGACCATTAAGCAATCATGGGGGGGGGTGATTCGTTGTCACCAATTTCTTTTATGGGCAGTGGCATTAATTCTGCAGGATTCAAAGCGCTACACCTCATAATTTGGATATGGGGCAGGAACAAGATAATCTCATATCTAGCAGAGGTGAGGTGTTGCGTCTGTGTCCTATTTAATAGAACGTCTATGGCATGTGGCACCATCAGAATTAAAGTATGCCCCAATACCATCCCTTCCATTTGTTTCACCGGCGCAGCAGCCGCCGTGACAGATCGCAAACATTGTGGTAGTGCGCGCGCTACAGGGTCCAGCGCAGAAGAAAAATAGCCACACAGCCTATTTCTTCCACCTTGTTCCTGTGTCAAAACCGCCAATGCACATTCTTCACTTTCACACACAAACAGTCTAAAAACCTTTTCATAATTTGGTGTTCCCAAAACTGGAGCAGAACATGATGCAGTTTTCAATTGATCAAACGCTCTCTGACATTCCTCATCCCACTGTAAAGGCATAACCGCATCCTTCTTAGTCAAATTCACCATCGGTTTCACAATTAACGCAAAATTACCGATCCATTGTCGGCAATATGAAGCCATGCCTATTATGGCTCTGACTTCTTTCTGTGTCTTTGGAATAGGCATACAAGAAATACTTTCTATTCGTTCTGGCGTTAGCCTTCTCCCCTCTTTTGAAAGTAGGTAGCCCAAATAAGCTACCTCCTTTCGATTATATTGAAACTTCTTCAAACTAGCTTTATGGCCATGTGCCACTAGGTGTAACAGTAGTAATACAGTGCTTTCTTTACAAATCTCCTCTGTGTCAGTAGCTAACAATAGATCGTCTATGTATTGCAAGAGTACGCAACCCACTGGTAATTCTAGCATGTCTAGCTGCTCTTTCAATGCTCTACTATAAATACTCAGACTTTCCGTGTAACTTTGCGGAATCCGTGTGAATGTAAATGATCTTCTTCCTAATGTGAACGCGAACAAATATCTGCTGTCCTTGTCCACCGGAAGGCTAAAGAAAGCATTTTTTAGATCAACTACACTAAAGTATTCTGCTGAGACAGGTATCATTGTCAATATTGTAGTGACATCTGGCACTTAAGGAAATTGTGGATCTACTACTTTGTTTAGCGTGCGCAAATCAATTATGAAACGGTATGGTACTTCATTGCCTCCTTTTTTATAAACTGGAAGAATCGGGCTGTTGCATGTACTGCCTGTAATTTCTTCAATCACCCCTAATGTCACCAAATCTGTAACAATACTCTTCAATCCTTTTTCACCTTCAGCCGAAATTCTGTATTGGGGAATTTGCGGTAGTGCAACACCCTCTTTCAAAATGATCTTTACTGGCTCTATTTTCAAGCATCCTACATCATTATCATGCATTGCCCATATACAGGTCAGCACTTTACTTAGTTCTCCGGGTAAAGTTTCAGACATGAATTCTGACACAGGGGCATCTTGTGGCCAAATCGTTAGGAACACCCCGTCTGCCTTGCAATGTATAACGGCACCTAATTTTTTCAACAAATTTAATCCCAACAGGTTCTCCCCACAATTTTCTGTTAAAAGGAAAGGACAATGTTCAGTGAATGGTCCTATAGTAACTGGGACTGGTTGGGACACTGGGTTTATGACTGGTGTACCTACGAACCCTACGGAAAGATTCTTTTGCCCTGACAGTGGTATATTCGGAACCAAGTGATGGCCTATTGAACACTTTTGCGCTCCTATATCTACAAGGAAGCGGTGCTCCTCATTCCCGACTCTCATTTCTACATAGGGTCCTCTCTGATTCACCGGAATAGACACTGGTTGCGACCCCTGTCCTGGGCTGTCCGATTGGGGAAATAACACATCGTCCGATGTGTAATCATTACTATTACTGTAATACGTGTTTGGCTGTGTATCAAAAGCATTCCCACTCTTCCCTCTATTTCCCACACTCTGGTTTCCATACTGTTGGTTTTGCTGTCCCTGACTCTGGTTAAGGGCACTTTGGTTTTGGGCTTGGTTTTGATTACCTCCATTATTGTGGTGCTGCTGCATACTATTCCTATTTGGTCCATTCGCTCCTTGGTTCCCCTAGGTGCTGTCTCCTCTGAGCAGACCCATTTCTATTCTGCAGATGTGGTCATTGCGCTTGCCAGTATCCTTCCTCCTTACAATACACACACTGATTTGGTCCCACTGGTCCCCCATGCATATTCGAATTACTCCTTCCTTGTGCATTCCCTCTCCCTCTATTAAGTCCTGCTACTTGCTGCAGTAGCACCCGTGTTTTCAGATTTACCCTATCCTTCTCATCTTTTTCTTTCTCCGCAGTCACTCTGTTCTCATAATATTGGGCCATGTGTAATACTTCGCCCAGTGTTTTTGCTTGCCATGCACTTTCTGATGTCGTTATTAGGTTCTGGATTGGAAGTTTTAAGCCCCTCACATATTTGTCAACAAATAACCTCTTTCCCGCTTCCAAGCTCACATCCTGCCCACTGAATTCTATAAATACTTCTTCAAACCTATTAAAATAATCTGTAGCTAACTCATACTTGCCTTGTACACATGCAGTCAATTTGTCCCATTGAATTCTTTTCTCTGGGACATTTTCTTTTAATTTCTGTACTATGCATGCTGGTAATGCTACCAGGTTCGGTCCCGGTGTTCCTCCAACCGCTTTATTCCTGTCTTCTATTATCAAGTCCGCCCATGTGGCGCCAAAGGTCGTTATGTCATCCACCTTTCTTATTTGCTTCCATATGTCTGTTGGCAGGGTCACTGGGAATATTAGGTCTATGTCACCCATGGTAAGCACGGATGATTGTAGGCAGGACTCTACTTACTTGTAAAACCCTGCAGGATTCTTTCTTATATCCGGAATCATCTGCTTTATGTTGTTCACCTCCTGTCTGGAAAAGGGGACATGCATATATTGGGTGGTATAATGGGCTGCTGTTACCTGCGCCGCTACGTTGCCCATTGCAGGAACCTCTACTTTGGGCACAAAGGTAGGTGGGTCCTCTCTCGTAGGAAATGCCCCACTTACTGTCCCTCCCCCTTCTCTCATGTGCAACAATATTCCCAGATCAAGCGATAAGGCTGTTTCTCCTGTCCCTTGCTCTAGTGCTCTCTTATATACTGCCATTATTTCAGGTGGGCTGGCCTTGTCGTTTTTTATATCTTTGTCTAGTAAATGTTCAGCCATCGACTGCAGTGCTTTTCTTTTCATGGGCATGGAATATTCATCAAATATCTCATGTATCTCCATTGTGGGGACGTTGGGATCAGACATCCATCTAAACGCTTCTCGTATACATACTTTCAACTTGTCGCCCCTCTGTACTGACGACATTGAATGTCGTCGTTTATATACGGCTCTACAGTTTCCTTCCTATGTCTCCCGATATCCTTACCCCTGTACCCAGGTGCAGTAAACATTTCGGCATAATCATTATCTAATTCATTTTTAAGTTCAAAAAGTCCATATACATGTTCTCTCACTTCTTCAACCCTCTCCCTACAGCATGCTAATGCATTCAAATCCAACAATCGATGAGGTGGTAATTTGCCAATTAACTGTTTCCATCTCTCCACCAAATATTCACCCATGCATTCCAACACTACCTGTCTTTCGTTGCTTCTTCGGAAGTCATATATGGAAGCCAATGTTGTCGTCCCATCATTCCCGTCTATATACATTTCTGCCTGTTGCTGTTATTCCACCTTCCTTTCTTTGCTGATCGCACTGCGAGTTACCCTCGTGCATCTACTTTGTTCTGTCCCGCCTCTCACCCCGTGGTTTCAATTTCACCGCCGGGAGGGACGGACGGTACCGAGTCTGTATCTAAGGTGGGAGGTGCGGATGGGACAACAGAAGTGGGGAGTGTCTGCTGTGGGCCTGGTTGGCTAATAGGAAGTGTTATGTGTGCGGTCTGTGGCTGTGGGAGGGCTTGAGCTACAGGAGGGAGAGTTTGAGCTCTGGGCGGGGTTTGGCCAATAGTTACTGACGTGTTTGGCCTCGCGTCTGATCTTAGGCCATGTTTTGAATGGATCAATATGTTTTCTATCAATTCATCTGCTATGTGTAATTCTCGTTGTGGGTATATTTTTTCTATATTCAACTGGTCACGTCTACCTGACCTCCTTAGACTCTCATTCCACATCTCCTCTTCCTTTTCTTCCGCTACTTCACCTTTCGATTTATGCCTGCGCGCATGCATCGCTCTACTTCTAAATCGGAGCATTGCTTCCCTTCTCCAGTCCTTAACGGTATCA